>NW_027186297.1:358325-431021 GCF_028583685.1 Petaurus breviceps papuanus
CTCTCTCTCTCTCTCTCTCTCTGTCTCTGTCTCTGTCTCTGTCTCTCTGTCTCTGGGTCTCTCTGTCTCTCTCTGTCTCTCTGTCTCTCTCTGTCTCTCTGTCTCTCTGTCTCTCTCTGTCTCTCTCTCTCTGTGTCTCTCTCTCTCTGTCTCTGTCTCTGTCTCTGTCTGTCTCTGGGTCTCTCTGTCTCTGTCTCTCTCTCTGTCTCTCTCTCTCTCTTCCCCTCTCTCTCTCCTCTAGCTATCTGTCTGTCTGTCTGTCTGTCTCCTTTTACCCTCTCCCTTCTCCAAATTGTTTGCTTCTGACCTCCCCCAGAGTAAGATGGATTTTTATACCCAGCTAAGTGTGTATATTATTCCCTCTTTGAGCCAGTTCTGATGAGAGTAAAGTTCAAGCATTGACCCCCCACTCCCACCCTCCCATCTTCCGTCCACTGTACAAACTCTTTTGTAGCTCTTTTATGTGGGATAATTTACCCCCTTCTGTCTCTCCCTTCCCCCTTCTCCCAGTGCATCCCTCTTTCTGACCCCTTAATTTTATTTTTTTAGCTATCATCCCATCAGTCAACTCACTTCTGTGCCTTCTGTCTTTGTATATTTCTTCTGACATCATAATGATTAAGTTCTTAAGAATTACAAGTATCATATTCCCACATAGGAATGTAAACAGTTTAACCTTATTAAGTCCCTTATGATTTCTCTTTCCTGTTTACCTTTTTATACTTCTCTTGAATCTTGTATTTGAAAGTCAAATTTTTTATTCAGCTTTGGTTTTCTCCTCAGGAATGTTTGAAAATCCTCTATTTCAATTGAATGTTCATTTTCTCCCCTGAAGGATTATATTCAATTTTGCTGGGTAAATAATTCTTGATTGTAATCCTAGCTCCTTTGCCCTCCAGAATATTATATTCTAAGTTCTCTGATCCTTTAATGTAGAAGCTCCTACATCTTGTGTTATCCTGACTGTGACTCCACAATGTTTTAATTGTTTCTTTCTGGCTGCTTGCAATATTTTCTCCTTGATCTGGAAGTTCTAGATTTTGACTATCATATTCCTGGGAGTTTTCATTTTGGGGTCTTTTTCAGGAAGTGATTGGCAGACTCTTCAATTTCTATTTTACTCTCTAGTTCTAGGATATCTAGGATATTTCCTTGATAATTTTATGAAATAGGATGTTGTCTTTAAAAAAAAATCATGGCTTTTAAGTAGTCCAATAATTCTTAAATGATATCACCTCAATCTATTTTCCTGGTCAGTTGTTTTTCCAATGAGTTGTTTCATATTTTCTTCTACTTTCTTATTCTTTTGGTTTTGTTTTATTGTTTCTTGGTGTCTAGTAGAGTTCAATTCACCCAATTCTAATTTTTGAGGAATTATTTTCTTCGGCGAGTTTTTGTATCATTTTTTCTATTTGGCCAATTCTGCTTTTTTAGGAGTTCTTTCTTTGGTGAATGTTTATAACTCTGTCTCCATTTGGCAAATTCTGCTTTTTAAGGAGTTCTATTTAGTGCATTTTAAACTTATTTTGTCATTTGACCTATTCTGTTGTTTTAAAGTGTTTTTTCTTCAGGTGTGTGTGTGTGGTTGTGGGTGTGGATATGGGTGCCTCTTTCACCAAGTCATTTACTCTCTTTTCATGATTTTCTTGCACCACAATCATTTGTTTTCCTCTACCTCTTGTTTGATTCTGAAATCCTTTTTGCGCTCTTCCAGAAATTCCCTTTGGTTTGAGACCAATTCATTTTTTTCTTTGAGTCTTTGGGTATAGCTTTTTTGACTTTGTTGTCTTCTTCTGAGTTTGTCACCATAATAACTTTCTTCCTAGTAAATAGTATAGTAACACCATAGTATAGTAACACCATAGTAACTTCTTCTTCCTTGTCACCACAGTAACTTTCTGTGGTCAGTTTTTTTTTTTTTTTTTTTTTTTTGCATTTGCATTTGCATTTGCTCATTTTTTCCCAACCTATTCCTTGACTTGATTTTATGTTAAAGTTGGGTTCTGCTCCTTCAGGCTTGCTGCGTGGCTGTTTTCAGAGCTAGTTGTGTAGGTCTTTAGGATTTTAGGTCATTCAAGGTGGCATGATCGAAGGAGAGGTATGGCCACTGCTCTCCCAGCCTGTGCTCTGGTCTGTTCTGCCCCGGAACTGTGACCAGGATCCCTACTCACCCAGAGTCACATGCTCTGGCGTGTCAGTGCTCCTCCTCATTCTGTGACTGTGACCAGGACTCACATGTGGGCAATGCAACAAAGTCCTGCGCCCAGGTCTGGCAGAAGGTCCCTTACCATCTGTGGGTGGGAGCCCCAAAGCTGCTGCTACTGATTCAGTCACCCTCAAGGTTTGCTGCTGGCTTGCTGGGGCTTGGCCTGTGAGGAACTCTCGCCCCACGGAGACAGACTTTTCCTGCCGACCTTTTACGTTGTCTCGGGCTGGAAAATTGTTTCACCCTGTCATTTTGTTGGCTTTACCTCTGCAGAATTCATTTTGAGGCATTATTTTAAAGTTGTCTGGAAGGGAACTTGGCAGAGTTCTGGTGAGTCCCTGCCTTCACTCTGCCATCTTGGCTCTGCCCTCTCAAAATATTTTTTAAAAAGGTCCCAGAACCCAGGTTAAGAACCCCTGTGTTGGATGGGCAGCCCATAGGGCTTTTGCCTGAGTACATACATTCGTGGCAGACAATCCAAATGACCAAGGAGAGCCTTGGATTCTCTGGAGGACAAGAGCAGCCTGGATCACCTTCTGGAAGCTGCAAATCTTCCCCTAAACTTCCCCTCAAAACGAAGGCCCTTTTAAGTATCAATGGCTTACTGGGCGGGGGGGGGGTCTCTGAAGAATAAAAAGCGAAGATCACACAGAAGGACAATGATGAGTGTGGGCAGGCTGTGAGCACATAGCAGACCTAGAAGAACTAGGGTCAAGAGAAAGGAGGTGGCTAGTCACCCAGTGAGAAACGAGGGGCAAGACGAAGGCTCTGCTGACGCCCAGTGCAGAGGGCCCCTGGCAGGCTGTGCATGACTAACGAGGCCCACACAACAGTCAGGCATGGATGATGATGAAGGCAGCTACAGTCAGGAAGGCCCACAGGCAAATCCTGCCTCGGATACCAACTGTGTGACCCTGCCAGGTCACTCTACCTCTGACTCTGCTTCCTCATCTATAAAAAGGGGATAGTAACAGGTTGTGAGGAGCAAGGGAGACCACTTTGCAAAGTCACGGATGGATGCCCGCAGTTGTTTTAATATTTGAATAACACATCTGCACGGCCTGGGGTGAGCTCGGGTTCTTGGAGTCCTTGTGAAAGGAAGATGGGTTCTGAACAGATTCTACAGAGAAAGGCCTGGAGTAAAGGCCTTCTGGGGTTCTGTGCATGTCGTATGAGAGGCCTTTTTATTCCCGAGAGGCTGGCCCTAGGACCCTCGCAAGTAGGAGTTCCACACGAAGACTACCTGATGAGAGGTGGGGGTAGCGAGGGCTTGAGATCTGTGTGGACATGTCCCAGCAGTGAAACAATCAAGACCAGTGTCATCTCTGAGGATTTTGGTGGTTTCATTGCTTCATAAATCAGAACACTCCCTGGATAAATCCAAGGAATTCAGAGACTGCATTGGGGCAGATTTAAGGGAAACAGCGACTACTGCCATCATCCCCTTGGTCATGTTAAGTGCCCCAACCCAGCCCCAGACCGCCATTCCAAATTCCTTCCCACTATTCACCTAGGAAAGGCAGCTTTCAGTGAATAGAGCACTGGGCCTGGAGTCAAGGAGATCTGAGTTCAAATTCAGACGCTTCCGCGCTGTGCGAGTCACTTACCCTCTGATTGCCTGACAAGCCGGATCCACTGGAGGAGGGCACGGCAAACCGCCCCAGTGTCTTTGCCAAGAAAACTCCAAATGGGGTCATGAAGGGTCAGACACGATGAGCAACACTGTGATGAGCAGCCAGACTGGCTTGCTCAATACTCTACACGTTCTGATGAGGACTCCCTGGGGGGAAACTCCACCAGCGCAGATAGCGGACTCAGCTACAACTTAGCAAGTTGCATGAGCATTGAGAAGTTAAGTCAGAGTCAATTAGGAGCCATTTATTAAGGGCCTGCTATGTGCCAAGGACTGAGGGTACAAATACAAAACAGGGAAGACAGTCCCTGCCCTCAAAAAGCTTACAACCTAAAGGGAGGGGGCGGGTGCAACCCACCAAAGAGAGCTGGAAAGTGGGGGGAGGGGCGGCAGAGAGGAGGAGGAGGTCCTGCTAAGGGGGAGCTGTAGGAAAGCCCGTCAGAGAAGTCCCAGAGTGGTGCAGCTGGGTCAGTCCTTAAGTTGAAGTGGGCATTCATGGCTCCGCCTGCAATCAGAGGGGCAGAGGAGAGGGAGCCCAGGCTGATGGGCTCTTGAAGGATGATGAGCTTCCTGGGGTCTGGGAGAGATGCCAGAGAAGTCTCAGACTAGGACAACCAGGTCACAGAGGCAGGACTTGAACCCAGGCCTTCCACCCACTGCACCACAGTCCCTCTCCCCCGCTACATTTCAAGCACATTGAGTCTTCACCAAGAATTTCACGTGCACTGTCTCAGCTCCTTGGGGGTATATTAGCTGAGTTCTGTCCCCATTTCACTGATGAGGAAACTGTACAAATCCCAGAGCCCAGGCTGGAAACCAGGAGTCCTGACAGGCTTTCAGCCCTCAGCGCTTCCTTCCAGTCTGCCGAATCCTCGTTCCCTGCTTCGCTTTTTCTCCCCCCAGTCCTTCAGGGCCCCCCACCACACTATATCCAGGGCTTCTCCCCAGCTGGGCTCCAGTCGGCGCGTCACAACCGGCTGTATCAGCGCCTGGACAAACCGCTTAAAAAGCAGTTGTTTTGGTATCTTCTTCTGCAGCCTTTTGTCATACATGACATGGAAACCCTGTGCATGGCGGAGAAGACGCTCGTGGCCAAGCTGGTGGCCGACGGGATCCAGAACAAGGAAGCGGAGGTGCGGATATTTCACTGCTGCCAGTGCACCTCGGTGGAGACCGTCACGGAGCTGACGGAGTTTGCCAAATCCATCCCCGGCTTCGCCGCGCTGGACCTGAACGACCAGGTGACTTTGCTAAAGTACGGGGTCTACGAAGCCATATTCGCAATGTTGTCGTCTGTAATGAACAAAGACGGGATGTTGGTGGCCTATGGCAACGGCTTCATAACCCGCGAGTTCCTGAAAAGTTTAAGAAAGCCATTTTGTGACATCATGGAACCTAAATTTGATTTCGCAATGAAATTCAATGCCTTGGAACTGGATGATAGCGACATTTCCCTTTTTGTGGCTGCTATAATTTGCTGTGGAGGTGAGTAGTTTTAAAAGTTATGTGATGGGCTTAAAATCTTGGGGATGGTACAACGGAAAATATACCCTTTTTTTAAACCTTCCTTGGGACATTGAAAAAGCTGCACTTAATAACCACCAAGAGACATTTCAATAACCACAATTCAAAAGTAAGATCATATGTAAACGGAATTGTTCACAAGGTTTTTGGTTTTCTGAGAGCATATTAACCAAAAAAAAATTTTTTTTAAGCCTGTTTGCTTCTGATCTCTTCTCCTGGGTATGTTTTCTTATAAATAGGGCTAAGTGACTTCCCAAATTTAGTAAGTGTCTGAGGGTGGATTTGAACCCAGGGCAATGAGTCTTCTTGAAGCACCATGCACTGTGGCCTCCCCTGACTGCCCAAACAACAAAAGCCCAACTTTTGGACCAACTCTCTAATTTGTAGCATTGTAAAAGGTCTTTCTGGCTTGGCTTTGCATTTTTACATGACATACATCTTGCCATCTCACAATTTATTGACCAGCTGTCTGTCCTCCCTTGACTGGAATGGAAGCCCCTGGAGGGCAGGCCCTGTCTCTGCTTTGCACAGTGCCTGAACCTTTCCTTTTCCCCCATCCTTTCCCATTATTTTGCTATCACAAAGTGATAGCCATGGTGTAGCAGATGCCGATGGGTGTGGCGTCACTGGGTATGGAGAGTCCTGGCCCCATGGGTTAATTTTGTTCTCCCAGCTTCACCAGCTTATAACACACCCATTTGTTGCTCCCAGCCCGGCTGACTTGAGCTGCTTTATCTTTCCAAGTGTAAAGACATAATTCAGTTAGGTAAGTTTTTGATTTTGTTTTCCTGGTCAGAGCAGTCAGTCTGAGGGGCTCTGAGACCCTGTGAGCCCTCAGTCTTCTCATCTTTCCTTGTAGAGGGGGGCTATCCGCATTCTAACACAACAGTCTGGGGCAAAGCTGTTTCTCTCCTTAGACGCTGCTGCTTTCTGCTGCTGACAACAGTTAAATGCTGATGTACTTTCATGGTGTTCAATGGGAGGCTCGAATTCTTGGGGAGATAAATGTGGGCCTCCCTGCCCTGCAGGGAAGTTGGCTATCCTGTCACCAAATGCTTGGCTTGCTCATACACCTTAAAATAGCCCTGCCTAGGGCCGGCAGAGGTTGTCCCCAAAGGAACCCTGTAGAGAGGAACCAAACACTTGGGCTGACCTTCCCTAGCCCTTCAGGAGATGGAGAAGCTGAGGATCCCAGCACTCTTCCTTAAGAGAGTCCCAGGTGGTAACGAATCCTCTCCTCCCTAGGCCTGGTTCAGACATCTGGAGGGAAGCTGGGGCCACCCCCATACTAGGAATGCTCTCCAACCTTATTTCTACCTCCTACAATTCCTTGTTTCCTTTGAAGCTGTCCAGGTGACCCATTCTTCTTGAGGCCCTTCCTGCTCCCCCACATACACCCACAAAATTAAGTGGGTTTTTATTTGTGAATATATTCATTTCTGTTCTCATTGTCTTAGATGTAAGCTCCTTGAGGGCAGGGCCCATTTCATTTTTATCTTTGATTCCTCCACACTAAGTACAGTTTTCAAGCCCTTGGGTGGACTGAATATTTCCATGGCTATGGACTACAAAATACTGAATTAGCAATGTGCCTTTTTAAAAGGCAACATCTCATTTTTGTATGATGCTTTATTGCTTATAGGCCATCCACTTTTCCTTGCAAAATCCCCGTGCTGTGGGCCATGCAAACACCTGCAGTAAGGCTTATGGTTATGAGATTTCCTGGGTCCCACTACGGGTGTCAGAGAGAGGACTCAGACTGCTGGCTCCTGCTGCCGTGTAGACACATTCCCCAGGCATCAGCCTAACTTACCTTGGCTCCAGTGACAGCCCTGAGTGCTAGACCTGGGTCCCAGTCACAGACCCTGCTGGGAGTCCTGATTCTGCTAGGTGTATGGGATCCAGCCCAGGTCGTTGAGGGCCCTCAGAGCTCACCCACTCCTGCACATTCCAGCTCTCAATGCTTTTCTTGGTTCACAGTGGCTGATTTTGCTCCTGACTCTCATTTCTCTCTCTTTTTAAAAAAAATTACTTTTCAGTTTTATCTTATCAGTGGCCCCACAGATCAAATTCTTGGTGCAGCGAGAGGCATATTCTTCAGAGAGGTCCTGCACAAATCCAAGTATAAGCTGGTCCCACTCTAGGGTTTTGATTCAGAAGGCTGCTGTTGTTTTTTAATTCCACAAGGGGTTCCTGCCCTCAGAGCCCTTCAGTGCATGGAGCCCAGGGGGCCTGGGGAGGCTCACTGGCTCGCCAGCTCTAAAGGTGCTCTTTCTCCCTCTGAGACTAGATCGGCCGGGCCTCCTGAACGTGGGACACATCGAGAGAATGCAGGAGAGCATCGTGCACGTGCTCCAGCTTCACCTGCAGAACAATCACCCCGACGATGCCTTCCTCTTCCCCAAGCTGCTGCAGAAGATGGCAGACCTTCGGCAGCTGGTCACGGAGCACGCTCAGCTCGTACAAGTCATCAAAAAGACTGAGTCTGACGCCGCCCTGCACCCTCTGCTGCAAGAAATCTACAGGGATATGTATTGAGCTTTTAGTTGTTGTTTTTAAAGACAGAACTTTTTCCAGAATATTTAAAGCCAACAGAAATATTAATGATAGATGGGAGCAAAAAGACTTTGCACAAAAGTCAGCTGTGCTTTAATCCTAGAACATGGAAATCAGTCATGATCCAGACAGCTGGAGCGCCACATTTCTATTGGTTTTTGAAACAGTATTTCAGAGTTTGCCAAGCATCCAAAAGCTGGCGATGAGCGGGTCTTGGATAGTCAGGGTAGAATCGGGGGGTTCCGTCTGATTCTGTTAAGGCACCTGATTCTGATCAATGCAGATTTATTTATATTACGTGATGTAGTATTTGGTTCATTGGTAACCTCATAACAAGGACTTGGTTCTCATGCTCATTCTGTGCTGGTCTGCCTAACAACGGGCCCTCCTGATAATGCCCTCAAGTCACAAGTGGGGTGCTCAGCAGGCAAGGCCCAGGTGCTCAACCAGCAGCAAAGGACTTCTTAGAAAGATTTCACTTCCCTCAGAATTTCAATGAGGATCATAGCACTTTTCTAACTGAGATCTTTTCAAAAGCCTTCTTTAAAAAATCAGACAGTCAAAAATCCACGGGCTGCACTAGATACCCACATCCACAGCTGCTGAGATTGTTCCAAGGTGATCTCAGACTTTCGCAGCCAACTCCAGAACAGTGTTCTCCAGGCCAACACAGAAAGTGCTGGTTAGCAAGATCTAGGACTTCAGTGCTTAACATCACACAATCTGAAACTGCTTTTTGGGCCAGCGGGAACTAGGAGTGACCTCTGATTCTTAGAATCTGACTGTTAGGGCTAGAAAGGACCTAATTATCTCATGGGGCCTCTTTCAGCTCTTGGAGGGGAGGGGCTCTGCCCCCCCCCCCCGCCTCCCCCCTAGGCCATGCAGTCTTCCTCATGGGATCCAGCCAACACACTACACCCTCCTCTTGCACTTACACTCTTCCCACCTGGGCTTGCTACCTGACTGGCCTGCCTCCCATCCTGGTCACATCTCTCCCCAGCAATGCTTGTTGGGGCTTGTTTTGCCAGGTTTTATGGACCAGTCCTTCTCCTGCCCTCTTGAATCTTTCTCCCACCTCTGGGTCCATCAGTACAAATTGCCTCCTCCCTCAGAGATGAACGAGCATGACTTGGACTCCACTGACCGTGGCATATGCCCAGGGAGTAATTCTTCACATCCTGTCCACCTTTCCCCTTCTTTTCCCTTGTTCGCATTGTGTCAAGGTGGCTCCTTGGGTCCTTTTTTCTACAACTTTTAAACTTTTTTTTTTTGTAACAAACTCCCTAGTGGAGAAAATGAAGCCAGCTGGATTTAGTATGCCAGGATGTTGGGTGTCCTGGCCATCTTACCTTAGGGCCATACACTTCACTAACAGAACTGACCTGTGAAAACATGGAGATTCTTCAGAATAGATAGTTGCTTCTGCTTTACTCTCAGGGTTTAACAACATCTTGGTTGTTTGGGGAGATATTTAGTGAGCCCAGCCTCCTTTTATCTGCCATGTCAAACTGTCACTGTTTCCAAGTCACAGAAATGTTGACCACAAGAATTAAAGATCACATTCTCCATTTCTCTCCAGTTCTCGACATTTGAGGTTATCCATCTAAAACACGTTGAATTGCAAGTGTCTTCTCTTTACATGCTAGTCATAACAGATAGTCTCCAAAGCATCCTCAGCACCAGAGCTCTAGCTAGCACCAGAATACTGATTCTTGATCTTGCTCCTGCTGATTCAGACTCTGAGGGACAGAGCGATTTCTTGTCCCCCATGAGCACGGGAACCCCCTGAGGTCCTGACGCTCTTTGACCAATGAGCTGGTTGGACTCCTTGCCTCTTGGTCCATTTTCACTGGTCATACTAGATTCAGAATTTCAGCACCAGCAGAGCACTCCCTCATTTCCTGGTGGGGATGGGGTCATGGCAAGTCCTGTCTTGAGACTGTCAGAAATTCTGCTAAGGAGGAATCTTCATGACATGTTACAGAGAAGAGGAATAGACGTAAAGCAATATCCAGCTTGGCTTCAGCTCTTGAATTAACCCTAAGTCTGTAGATCCAGGGCTGTAAGAGACCTGGAGGCCTCCTGGCTTAGCCCCCTCGTTTCTATAGAGCAGGAAACAGAGCCCTGGAGGCTGAGAGCCTTCCTGAGGCTGCACAGGTGACCAGTGTCAGAGAGGGGATTCCCAGCCAAGCTCTTTGGCCCAGAACCAGCCAGTCCCCCTTCCAGGAGGCTGGGGCTACAACAGCACAAACCTTTAGCAAGCTCTTGCTCATTCCAAGCAGGAAGGCAGGACAGCAGCTCACCTCTAGCAGCCCTAGGCTGAGCAGAAGCCCACACTTGCGACTCTTCGAGGCAGATGCCAGGCAGACTCACAGATGATCTGGGGCTCCTGTGGACTGCACAGGTGTGAACACCAGGTGATGAGGGTGACACCTCCAGCTGGGCCCCAGCAGTGCTGACCATCACAGCCTTGACACTCAGAGGTTTGCAGCATCTCAGCACCCATCAGTGATCACAAAGCGTTTGCTCCAAGTCTATGTAAGTCCTTTGGCCACAGAAGGACGAGACTCTGACAGGCTCTTTTCTACATGGGATTACGGTCTTGAGGAGAGCTCAGAGAGCACAGCCCCATAAGCAAACTCCCCAGGGAGGGGAATGGACCTGCCTGAATCATCCTGACATCTGCCCCATGTCCTCTGCAGAATGGGAAATCTGGATAACCTAAGGGCTGCTCATTGAATTTTCCTCTACAATCTTGGACTAAACAAATTTAAATCCCAAAGAAAAACGATCAATAAACACATTCCTCTGGTGGTCCCCACACAGAAATGGGTCTTGGGGCACCTATCTCTACCTCCAGTTTACCCAGCCTGGGACAGATCACAACTGGCCACAGCCTCAATCCCTCCTCCATGCTGAGTGGACAGTGGGATTGCCCCTGTATCCAGGGGTCTGAGACCCAGCAAGGCCCCCCTCCCCACAGAACTCCTGGAAGCCAAGCCTTAAGGGAAACGAGCCACCTCCAGTTCTCCCTCCTACCCGCAGGAGCCAGGCACAAGATCAGGGATCCCCTTCTCTGTAAGGCTGCAGGCTGGCTCTCCCTCTGGGCCAGACGGTGAAGGTGTCCTGCACTCACATCAGGAATTAGGAGTCTGCTCAGAATGGACACGAAGTCCACAGCCATCCATCCTGTCTCCATCAGAGCCAGGCTGGATATAGCTTAAAAGTCAAAACAAACCACAGCTTATTATGCCTCTCCTATTCAATATTTCCCAGACCTTTCTTACAAAACCCTGAGGGGGCAAAATTAACATCTATTAGGCCTGACAGTGGAGAGAGAGATGATTGACAGATTCTGAGCACCACAGAGCACACCTGTCACACTCCCTATTTGAAGGGAAGCTTCATTTTTTTTAAGGGACAAGAGTCCCAGTCCCTAAATAGTGTCCAAGTGCCCTTTGCACTGGGCCAAACTCTTTGTCTGAAAGTCAGAATTGGATAAGTATATGGTAACCTTAGAACCTTATCTCCAGGACCACAGTGGCTAATGCCCTCACGTTGGTGTGGAGCAGAAGAGAGGTTGACTTGCCTGGAGCCCAGGCCTTGGCCTCCAGGGGCCAGTCCCTGGTGCATGAACACCAAGGACAACCTAACCTTTTCACAATTTCATCATGAAAGCTTGCATCCTAGTGCAGTCCAACAGTGTCTCAGGAGATGCTTACAAACAGGCAGTGCTGACAACTACTGTATCCAGGGCCCTGAAACTGGATTTCTTTTTTAACAGATGTGAGTAGGCTCTCCTCAGTAGGAATGAAAAGGCTCGAGCAGCCCCTCCTCCATAGGCCTTGCACTCCTTGCTGCTTGGGAGCAGGTCACTCTGCCCTCTTCCCCTTCCCACATCCATGAGCCTCCCACTGGGCCCGTCTGTCACCAGTGAGAAGCCACTGGCAAGCAGCCAAGCTGAAGCTGACAAAGCCAAGCCCCCAAAAGAAGCCCAAGGAAAAGGGTGACTGGTGAGTAGTTAGGAAAGCACTGAAGACGTGAGGACAATGGCAGGTCTGGGCCACATACTGCCCTCAGTGATGGGTCCTCAAATGCAAAGCTGTCTCTGCATGCCCACATACTGTCACTTTGGGACCAGGGAGCTGGGATCATAAGCAGACACGGTGAGGAGACTCCTGAGGTTCTGAGTGGGGGGAAATAGCAGCCCAGGGACCCAAAGGCAGACCTTCCCTGCTTTCTGTTTCCAGATCTCGTTTGTGTCAAAGGCTGGCCTTGGCTTCCCAGTCAATGGGCAGCCTTCACTCTTTTGATGGCTGGCTCCTCCATCTAACCTGGGCGCTGAGGACTGATTGGATGCTTATTCATTACTGAGCTTTCTTCTTTTTGTGCAAAGCACTTTTCTTACACAGTCATATGAGGGAGGTAGATGTATTAATCTTGCGCCTCTAGCCACCACTTGATAGAGAAGGAAGCGAAGCCCGAGAGACATTGGCTGACCTGCTTGGGGTCACCCCAAAGCCTCTCAAACCGCCTTCCTTGTCCACTCCCAATGGGCCCTTGGCCTCCAGAAGGGGACCACTGAGCACTCACTGTTCTCGTCAACTGTCTCTCAGCAGCAGGATGGTCTTTGACTCCACAGCCCAAAGGCACCCATAGGGGATCAGCCACCTGCGGGCATTCATTGAACCTTTGGGAAGCCTTCACAGGGATGTGGTACAGTGCCAAAAGCACTCAGGTTCTGATATTTACTATAAGCTCTATCACCATAAGCAAGCCATTTCCTTCTGGGCCTGTTTTATCCTTTGTAAAATGGGGATGATGATCCCTGGGCTGCCTGCCTCCCAAGCAGTCTGCCTTTGTAAAGCACAGAAAGCCAGTTCTAAAGAGGACTTCAAACTTGCCAGGTTGCCTCTCCACCGAGCCAGACCCAGACTAGGGCAGGAACAAGGGGCAAGAGCTCAGTACCTTCATTTCACTGGTTATGAGGCAAGCAAGAGGGCACTGTTCTCTGGTAGCCACGTCCCAAACCCAAACCCAAAGGATCCACACCCACAAAACAGCCTGGATAACAAACACAACACCTAACAGGCCTGCTCTCCTTCCTCTGTCCACATTCCCCTGCCACATGCTGCAGCCCCAGACTGGAAGGCACAGGGGAGCAGGGAGGAAGCCAGGTTCTGCCCTGGACCCCCCCAAGCTGGCTGGAGGAGCTCTTCACTTCAGCTCCAAAGACTTCATCCTAAAGACAGCCCTCCAGCTTGAAGAATTAATCCTTTCATTTGACCAAGTTTCCAGTGAGTTCCTTTTCACATCTAAACGGCAGACTTTTATTGGGCCATTCATCCCACAAAGCTTTGGGGCTGTCTCCTGACGTGCCCAGAAGGGAGAGAATCCCCCTTGTAAAACACGCAACACGGGTCTGGTCTTGAGCAACGACACAGAGCCTGTCAGAAGATCGATGTGTGAGACACTACCTGCCAACCATTTCACAGGGGCTCGGTGCCCTGGAAGCTCCCAGGAATGCTGGAAACTTTAGAACCCACAGCAGCTTGCTCAGTTCTGGGTTTGCTGGGATGTTGTGAAAAGCAATCCTGGGAGTGTCTGGACCTCACTAGTGAGAAACTGTACCAGGAATGCAGGATGGGCAGCCATCCACACCAGCAAGGGGCTCGGGCTTTCCCACCTAGCAACTGGGCAACGGCACTCATGCTGCTCGGCCCATAGAAGAGTTGTGAGCAAATCGTGCCAATGAAGCAAGGTCTCCATCCTGCAAGACTGGGAGATGTCTCAAACCAGGGATGCCTCATAATAGCAGCTCAGAAACAAATGAGGAACGACTCAAGATGTGTGTGGGAGAGGGAGTCCATGGAAAGAATGATACCAACGCTGTTCCAGAAAGATTCAAGCTGGAAGCAACATTACAGATCAGCTGGTCCAAACTCATTTTACAGATGAGGAAACTGAGGCCAGGGAGGTTGCCCCACTGAAACCTGGAACACTAGTGAGTGCCTTCAAAGTCCACGGTTAATCATCCCCCAGCCTTAACAATGACATCCACAGGTTCATACCTGCCAGAAAGAGGAAGGTTATGTTTGTCCCACTGTGTGAAATGAAACCCAAACACCTCCAAAAAGATATGTCCCGTCAGCACTGACTCCTGTGAAGGGGTGAAGGGAGAGGCGCTCTGCTCCCCATCCTTTCTGCCCCCATCTTTAATGTGCCTTGAAAGACTAGGGCCGAGATGCAGGGAACGCCAAGCCTTGGCAACCCTCTGAGAAGACCTGGGGTCTCCAGGCCCAAGACCCCATCACTCAGGTAAGGGCTGTTCACCTTCCCCACACAAACCAGTGGCGAGAGGGCTTGAGCCCAGTTCTGAAGCACTCAGGGCAAGCTTCTATTGATCATTTCAAAGGTAATTTCTCTTTTGAAAATGGCAGCAGTGCCCAGGGCAGGGAAAATAGTGAGTGCCTTGGAGTGTCCACATGAATGTATGCATTATGGCTGAATGAATGAACAGACAGACAAAGGCTTCACTTAGGCAACTGCTCAGTCTGCAGCCCTTCAGGGTTCCCTTCCAGGCTGATGCCGGGAGCTGTCTCCCAGGCTCTTTCCACATCCTTGTAATGGGAAATCCATCTGTCAGGACACTACATTACTAGAATAACATTTGGGTCACTTTACAAATCCCATGATGCAAAAGTACTTTAATCAGCCAAAGTAACATCTGTGATATACATGATAGGCTTTTAAATCTGTGTCTTCTGTGAATTCTTACAATGTCAATAAGGTGCATGGTTTTCTGGCAGATCAGAAATACAAAGTAGGTGAAACAAAACAAAGTTCTGGTAATTTTGATTTAAAAGCCATGTCATTTCTTTTTTAATTAAATCTTTTTTTTTTTTAATTAACAGGCATTAATTTTCTCTCTTCACCTCCCTTTCTCCCCCAGTGGGGAAAAAAAGGAAAAAACAAAACCCTTGTAACAAATATGCAGTCAAGTAAAACATATCCCCACATTGGTCAGGTCTAAAAACGTTTGTCTCATTATGCATAGATTCCATTCCCAATCTACCAGGAGGTAAGCAGCAAGTCTCAACCTTGGTCCTTTAGAATTGTGGTTGGCCATTGCATTGACCCAAGATCCTCAGTCTCTCAAAGTTGTTTATCTTTATAATGTCGTTACTGTACATTCTGGTTCTGATCACTTTCCCCTCAATCAGTTCTGAAGAGTCTTCCTGGGTTTCTCTGAAGCCATCTTTTTCATTTCTTGACACACAAGAGTATTCCATTACATTCATATGCCATAATTTGCTCAGGTGCTCCCCAATTGATGATTTCTAACTCTTCTTTTCTGTATCTCTCTGAATTATAAGCCAAGTAAGGGTATTACTGCTGGGCCAAAGGATATGCATTTATAGTGACTTTTTAGGCACTGTTCTAAATTGCTTTCCAGAATGGCTGGACCATTCTCCACCAACAGGGCACCACTGGACCTGTTTTCCACAACTTGAAAATTGGCCGTTCTGCTCCTTTGTCAACTTTGCCAATCTTATGGATGTAAGGAAGACCCTTTAAGGTACATTTCTCTAACCATCAGTGATCTGAAACATTTTTTCACATGGCTATGAAAGCTCACATTTCTTCCCTTATGATCATATCCATTCAGCCACCTATCAATTGGGAATTACCTCTTGAATTCTTCTAAATTTGAGTCAGCTCCTTATACATCTTGGAAATAAGACCTTTACTGGGGAACATTTCATGTCTACTTAGTTACCCAAGGTTTATTTTCCCCTTAGTCTGTCACATTAACTGAAGTGCCTGGTGCATAGTAGATGTGTAATCAATGTTTACTGGCCAACTAACCAGGGCAGGACCTGCCAGGTCCACTCACCAGCTGGCACAAATTAGCTGTTCTTTCTCTCAATCAGATGAACAACAAAGCCTCACTTCACTAAGCGCTGTCTAACAAAGGTGACCCAGACACATCTAAGGAAGGGCTCTCCCTCCTCCCCTCTCCTCTCCTCCCCCCCCCCCCCCCCCCCCCCCCCCTCTTCTCTCTCTCTCTCTCTCTCTCTCTCTCTCTCTCTCTCTCTCTCTCTCTCCCTGCTGCTGTTAATTATCACGTGTTCTTACCAAAGAAAGCTGTCACCTGTGAAGGCTGGTTCACTTATGTCTCTGTGCTCAGTCATTAAGAGGGAAGGTCACAGAACTGGGACCACAGGCACCACTCCTGAGATCCATCAAGTTCTTGGCTCACAGTGCCATGTTGCTAAAGGCAGTGTGTGCCCCCTGGTGTCATGGCCCTTCCTTCTACTGACTCATAAAAACGTCCATGTCTCTCTTCTTTTCCACTAAGCCAGGACCTCCAAGAGGGAGGGTCTCACTGGACCTGGGCAGAAACCGCCAATATCCAGAGTGCAGTATTCGATTTTGTTTTTTGGTGTGTCTGTGTTTATCTCAAAAACTTCTTAGGTGCCTTTACTGCCCTGAAAATGTCACCAAGCTTGGTGAAGGCTATTCATTCATAACACTACTAAACAGGGAGAATTCACAAGGAGCAGCTACTGATGAGCCTTCCTGTATAACCCCACTAACTCAGGTGAATATCTCTAGTGTTCTTGGATGACAGCAGGACCAGGCTAGAACAGGGCTGAAATGAGATGCTCAAGGACCTCAGGAAACAGGAAAGGCCTGACTGCCAAGCTGCTGTTTGACACTTGGAGAAGGGAGGAGAGATGGCCTTTTTCTATTCCCAGGAATGGAACAGGGGTGCCTCCTGTGTGGCAGAGTAGAAACAAGTCTAGAGCCATTTTTGATTTTTCATCTTTTGTTATGAACTTTCATTCACTAAGAAGGGACTGAACTGAGAGTATCCACTAATGATTTCTAGCTTGACTTTGTAGGAACTTATGTTCTTGGGATGTCCTACTGTAAGACTGATGAATGTAAAAAGCTAATTTCAAGGTACAGTTTGCCTTAAATGGTTTTTAAAAGAATAAACTATTTTTAAAAGTCATTTGGTGGGTTATTAGTGACTGGTTCATTTGATGGAATGGAATGCTGCCCCTGGATCACAGTGGCTGGTTCCCTGTGTGAAGGGAGACTCTTCTTACACCACAGGCCTTCCTTGCTAACCACCACCTACTGGACAGAGACTAGACTGAGAGCTGGCTCTCCTTCCCTGGTGAGTGGCCACGTTCCCTTAACTCAGGCAGCCTGCACAAGGCACTTGGGATAACAACACAATATTAGAATTAAATCTGGTGCTTCTAACTTTTTAAAATGGGGCCATTTTAAAATAGGTCAGATAAACTTCTTAGTAAACCAAAGACATCCGATCCACAAAGGCCTTGTGAATCGATCCCCAGCCCCTGCCCTTGCTGAGGTCCCTGTCAATGGGCCTGGCCCTGACCTAGAAGAGGAGAAGATGGAATGCAGTGGTTGTGGAGAGTCCCTGGTACCTTTCTGGTGTGCCCTCCCTAGCATGTTTCTCACTTAGATTGCTACTGGGCCTGAAAAAGCCAGATGAATGAAAATGGGAATAACATGCAGTCCATCACAGAAAGTGGCGCCATGATGGACAGCACTCTGGACAGCTTCTACCCACCACTGCTGAGAGGCAAATGAGATTCCCCAGCACGGGTACGAAGGGAAAAGAGGCTGGCTGCAGGAGGCCCGGGCCTACAGTTGGTGGACAAAGCCTGTGCTTGCCTCCCCTGCCAGAAGAGGAGGTGGTGGGCCTCTGGCCAAAGGCCAGGCTCTCCTGTTGCTGTCATCTGCTTCACCCTTCTTCTCTCTGTGGATGGCTGCCAAGGTGAGGATTGTCCTGGGCTCCCCTGTTCAGAGGGGCCTTGCTCACTGGCACCATGTAGCACCTTTGGGCCCAACTGATCTGCAAAGAAGCCTCTGGCTTAGACCTGCTCAGATCAACTGAAGCCAGAATCCCGATTGGTTTCCAGAGTTGGAAGCTGATCGCAGCAATATGAGAGACATCCTGTAATAAGGGGAGCTTGGCCACCTGGACACCTCCAGCCCCCTTTAGAAGCCACAATGATGGCCAATGGAAGGTCCTCTCAGGTTTTCTGTTCACAGGAACAAATGGAAAAAAAGTGCTACAACAGCCAGGGCAGCCAGAGCCTCTGTTCTTGGCAGAATCTCCCCATCAGGTCCTCGAGGCAAGCTTCTTAGAGGCACCTTTGGGGACAGCCTGCCTCTTCTCCACATCTTGCCGTATCTCCTGAGGGAAAGCACTGAGATTCTCACGAACACAGGGGAGGCAAAATCTTCTCGAGTAGAATAAGCTGCACTCCTGAAATGGAAGAGAAAGGTGAGATTGCCACAGACTTCTTCAAGGGCTGCTGTCATAGTCATTAACCCCTCAGGAACCACAGGGGCAGCTGTCTTGGCCCAGCAGGCCAGCCCGGCTCCTCTCCCTTCCTCCCCTCACCTGACACTTGTCACCACTGCCCTCCCCAGCCCTCTCCCAAGCCCCATCTCCTCTTTCTCTGGGACAGAGGCCAAGACCAAGCGGAACTGCAGGAGGTCCAGGAGAACCTGAAATGGCATGATGGGCCACAGGACCACAAGTTACTGTTGCCGCCGCTGCCACTGCACCCCTGCTGCAGGCGGTTAGAAGCAAAGGACCACGTGGTCCCTGTCTGCAAGGACAAGGACTGTGTTCTAGGGGCTGTCAGCCTGCCTTGGTTTCCTCCAAAGGCCATAAGAGCAGAGCTCTCTCTTCCATCCCAGGCCCTGGGACGCTCTAGCCTCTGGCACTCTCCACTCTCCCACATGGCCATCCTAACTCCCAGGTCCCTGGGATTCAAAGCTAGAGAGCGGGCCCTTCTAGGTCACTGACTCCAGGGTTCTCACCCTGTTTGTATTCTGGAGCCCTTGATGGTCAGCGTGGTGAAGCCCAGGGACTCTTCAGCATCATGTGTTTAATTAAGGAGATGCTCAAAGTCAGTTAGAGGGAAATAAAAACAAAAACAGAATTTTTCTCATCCGACTTCACAGATGCCTGGAAATCTATCCAGAGACCTCCATGGGCCTCAGGTGAAAAACCTCTGGTCAAACCCAGTCTCATTCTAGAGATGAGTAAACAGGCCCAGAAAGGCCAGTGACTTGCCCAAAGCACCACAGATGAGCAGCGGCACTCAGGCTCTCTGGCTCCAAATTCCACACTCTCCAATTCTGAGGGACGGTGACAAACTGAGCCAAGGAGTAAAGACTGAAAATGCTGCCAGAGGACACAGCACACGCATCTGAAGAAGGTAGGGGAGGCCCAAAGCTACGGTCCGGCTAGTTCAGGAAGAGCTTCCGTGCACTGGGAAGAACAAGGTGGGCTGGAAGCTGGACAGCTCCTGGCTGAGGACACTCTCCGGCCAGCCCAGACAGCAGAGGCACCATCACAGCCTGGCCCCCCGTGGCCCTGCCCAGCTCCCCAGCTTGCAGGCTGCCCTTTTCTCTGTTCTACACTGCTAGAGGAGCAAAGGGAAGAAATCTGCAGCCCCTCATACCCACGATCAACAATCAGAGACGTTAACAAACAGCTACTGGTCCGACCCCGGCTTCTGATGGTCCACTGGATGGACACGTACTAGCTGTGTGACCCTGGGCAGGTCACTTAACCCCAACTGCCTTGTCTTCCCCCCTCCAAAAGGGGGGGGCAGCTAGGGGATGCAGTGAATGGAGCATCAGCCCCGGAGTCAGAAGGACTTGAGTTCAAATCCAGTCTCAGACACTTGACACTTACTAGCTGTGTGACCTTAGGTAAGTCACTTAACCCAAATGCCTTGCCTTCCCTCCTCAAAAAAAAAAAAAAAAAGAAAAGGTGAGTGTCAGGGGGTTTTATCCCCCATTAGCTGATACTGAAGGCCTTTTCCCCTGGGTTTATCCCTCCCTAAAGCTCTGTGAGAGAGAAGAATAGAGTTGAGCACTCTTACCAGCATGCCCTGCCCACCTACCCCTGACCAATCCTCAGGAAACAAGGGAACCTGTCCATTTCAGAGCCTCCACCCCAAAGGGGCCCCCAGTGACTCCCAGGGGTTTCTCACTGGCAGGCACCTTCCCCTATGACACCTGGCCAGCACTCAAAGTCTCCCCCTGAAAATTTCCTCAAACCTAAAGGAAAACCTGATCACTTCCTCCCACAGTTGATCTTTGGGGATCCCACCAATGTGAAAATTGCAACCACGTGGCCCCAGACCCGCCCACCCCGGGCTACTGACGCCTAGGTTCTTCCAGCCACTGATTTTTGTTTAGTCTGATGTCCTCTCGTGGCCCTGGTGGCCTCCCTTCTGCAGGAGGGCTGATCCAGAAGAAATGAAGTTTGTCTTTCCCCAGGTGTTGTGACTGTGGCAGAGGGCAGCAGGCCCCTTACCGCCTTGGTCCTGACCATCCAGTCTTTGTCAGGGGGCCCAGGATGACACTGATTTTCCTGCCTGCCCAATCACTCTTCTGACTCAGACAGAGCTTGCAGTCCATCCACTCTGACTCCCGGATCTGTTTCTAGAAGCACATCTGGCGTAGGCCTAGACACAGCCCTGTTTGCTGTCCCTGCTAAGGCTCAGTGCCCAGGTCTAGCCTGTGGCAATCGATTACTCTGAATCCTGTCCCCAAGTGGGCTCCAGACTCCAACCAGTTCTGTCTCATGGTCAGATCTGGCGGGCACCCCCCCTCTTTGCCTTCAGCCAAGGAGGAAGATGCTGAGCATCCCAGGGCAAGGGCAGGCCACCCTCTGAGGGCCCTGCTCCCCAGGCTGGTCTGTCGCCTCTATCCTATTCATCACCCAATCAGAAGCCTGGTGCCTGCTGTCTCACGACGTCCAGGACACCCCCCTTCCTTCCTCAATGGGCCTGGTACCTGGCTCCCAGCCCTCCTGTCCTTCCCAATGGCTGCCAGGTGCTAGGGGACAGAGCCCACCTCAGCCACACACAAAGATCTAGCCAGCCACAAGTGGTCCACATCCACCATCTACCATCATTCCAGGACTCCCTCTGCCCCCAGGCCCACACCATGACCTATGTCCCAAGCCGTCTCCTTTTCTCGAGTCCCTCACCCCCTAATCGTATCACTGACTGTGCAGGGAAGCCTCCGCCCCAGATCCCTCATGGAGTCCTGTGCCTTAACTCCCACAAACATGCTGCAAAGGCAGGTGGAGAAAATCAGGAAGCCTGCTGCCTGCATCCTCTACCCAAGAGTAGCACCTCCCTCCCCAGCCCTGCTCCCTCAGCTGAGAATTCTGCCCCGTGTTTTACAGAAAAAGGAGGCCATTCGCTTCCTCATCTAACCTCGCTGCACTCCCTCTGCCACCAGCTCCTCCTTCACTCTTCCCCATGAAGAAGTGACCTTCCCCCTGACCGACATGTCCAGCGATCCCCTCAGGCCTCTCTCCTCCAACAGATCAGAATGCCCCCGTCAGGCCCTCCCTCGCTAGTCTTCAATCTCTCCCTCTCCACTGGCTCCTTCCTTCCTACCAAAAATGTCTCCCCCATCCTCAAAAAACCCCTCTTGATCCCCACTATCATCCTGCATCTTTTTTTTTTTTTAATATTTTATTTTTGGAAGGGGAAGGTAAGGCAATTGGGCTTAAGTGACTGGCCCAAAGTCACATGGCTAGTGTTGTGTCTGAGGCCAGATTTGAACTCAGGTCCTCCTGATTCCAGGGCCAGTGCCACCTAGCTGCCCTGTGTATCTTTTCTCCCTCTTCTGACTAAATTCCTTGGGAAGGCCATCCATGACTGGCGCCTCGATTTCCTTTCCTCTCCCAATTCTCAGCTCTCTGCGGTCTGGCTTCCTCTGATTGGTCAAAGTCTCCTACAATCTCCCCGTGACCAGAGTGTGGCCTCTGCCCAATGCCGCAGGCGTCACTCAGCCCATCGCCCTCTTCTCCTCTCTGGGCTTCTTGACACTGTCCCTCTTGGTTCTCTCATCTGACTGCTCCTTCTCCAGCTTCTTGGAGGCAGCTGTGTCAGCACACTTCCCGGGCACTGCCCAGGGCACACTCCCAGGCCCTGCTTTCCTTGGGGCCCTCCTCGGCTCCCATGGTCACTGCTGTGCCCATGACTCAGACCGCTCTTCCGGCAGCCCTAACCTGGACTCCAGTCTCACAGCTCAAGCTGGCCATCCAACAGGCACCCAAACAGAGAGCCTCTTCTTTTCCCCTAAATCCTTCCCACCCTCCCAGTCCCCCAGTCACAACCTGGGAGTGGCCCTCAACTCCTCACCCATCCTTACCCCTCACGTCCAATCTCTGGCCAAGTACCCACGACCACATTCCAAATCCACTTACCCCTACTACATATAACCTCTCTCTGGGGGTTGGGGGGGGACCCTTTCCAGGCTCATGGCACTGATGCAGTTCTCCACAATTACTATGTGGCCAGGGAACCATCTCCTCCCATTCACCCCCTGAAGTCATTACAGATCATCAGGGGCCTCGAGCACAGCCCCATGGTCACTGGTGGTGCCCCTCCCGAGTCACACACTGTTTCTGCCTCACCTACCCTACACAATGGGCCTGTCCTTTCTCTGATCTCCCCTTCCACCCAAATCCCTTTTCCAGGCCCCTCTGGTTAGTCTGTGCACTTTCAGCTCATCCTGGCCCTATCCTCTGCTGAATTCTCCTTATTTGGCCTCCCACCTCGACTCAGTGGCTTTCTGGGTAGTTATGCCAAGTGAGGGGCAGCTCCCCCGCAATTTGCTTGCCACATCGTTCTATTTCAGCCTTCAGAATTTCACAGCAGCATTCTGGATTACAGAATCGTGCCCCCTACCCCCCAGCACCTTCTGCCCACAACGTGGGCACGGAACCCTGCCCAGGGAGCCCTTCCTTTTTCTCCCACATTCTACCCCCACCCCCAGTTTCCCAGTCTTATCACTTGGGTAGCCGGCTCCATCGTTGCTGGTCTAAATCAGAAGGGCATGTCTCCTTTTCACCTTGAAGGCCCAGGTCTAATGGTTTAAATTTCCTCTGGCTACCTCCTGGCACTAGTTCAAATGCCTGGGAGAAGTAGGTGATGACAGACAGACAGATTGACTGAGAGCCTGTGCTTCTCCCCTGGCTCAGTGGGGAGGAGGTCTGGCCCTGGAGAAGCAGGTTTCTCAGTCCAAATTCACAAATGTGTGCAGAGCCCAGGGCTCACCCTGGGGGAGGCCAGGATCCCTACATGTTCTCACAAAGCACCCTCCTCTGGAAGAGAGAGGAGACAAAGTCAATAACTAAAATAGCCAACTTCACAGAGGAAGGCCAAAGTGAGAAGGGTCAGGGAGGAGCATCTTAAAAGAATGGCTGGGGAGGCGACCAGGCCCAGTGTAGGGGCAAGAGGATCAGGGCATGAAGGAAAGTCAATGAGAAAGACCGTCCAGGAGGGCAGCAGCAGCCTGCCAAGGGCTCCAAATGCTGAGCAAAAGACTCAGAATCTCAGTTAGTGGGAGAAAGGACCTGTGTGAACTCAGAACATGGCCACGGCTGTATGGCAAGGGTCCTGGAGGATCACTCAGCAGCAGCAGGGGGCCTTGGGAGCCCATGCCAGAAAAGCATCCTGGGTTCAGAGCCTCCCCGGCCACCAGCAAGGACCACTCAGAGCACCTGGCTTCCGATCCAGCGAGCCGACAAGCTGGCCATCCTCCCCCTATAAGAGGAGGGGAGGGGTCGGCCTAGAGGGGACCACTAAGGTCCTCTCAAGTCTGAAGCAGAGCAGGGTCCAGGGGACAGGAAGGTCGGGGGCTCCCAAAGAGTCTTCTGCATTGGGGCGGCTAGGTGGTACAATGAATAGAGCACCAGCCCTGGAGTCAGGAGGACCTGAGTTCAAATTTGGCCTCAGACACTTAACACGAACACTAGCCATGTGACCTTGGGCAAGTCATTTAACCCAATTCCCCCCCCAAAAGAAAAAAAAAAAAAAAAGCCTTCTGCAGCGGTGGCCCTGAGTATGAGGAAAGGAAGGAGAAGGGGCCTGGGGACCCCAACATCAGGAGCTGGGGTGAGGAGGTGGCACCAAGGAAGCAGGCAGGACAGGCCTCCACAGGCTGAGACCAGACACAAGGTGGTTACCGCTGACAAGGGGGCCGCAAAGACACATTCCCAGGGTAGCTGGGGCAAAAACGAGAGGACCAAAGGAGTTAGGGAGACAGCTGGCAAAGGGCACTGGGATGAGTGCAGCAGAGAGGCAGGAAGCCCCGGGCCCGGACCGGGTGAGCCGAGGCATTGGTGGAGAAAGACGCATGGACACAAGGAAGGAATGGCGCTCGAGAGGGTCAGCAGCAGAGACCCCTCCTCGAGGAAGAAGGCTTCTCCTCGTCCTCACTCCCAAGCCCTGCAGCTATAGGCCCCCATCTCACCTGCCTCCCTCGCACTGGAGTTCCCTTTCCCTGCCACAGACACAGGCCAGCCATGGGAGCTGATGGTGGGGAAGGATCCCCAAGGGCTGCTGGGCCCTTCTCATCCTTCACATTGAAGTGTCCTTCCTGGTTTTGATCTAGGAAGTCTTCAGCCTGGCTGGAGGGAAGCCCAGCCCCAGGCCTTCTTGACCAGGACATGTACCTCACCCGTATCTACTTTCCCTAATTTCTGGCCTCGTCCTAAGTGGCTCTAATAGGGACCGCCTGCTGTCAGGAATGGGAGAGCCTGGGAACGGGGGTCAATAGCTGGGTTCAAATCCCGCCAGACTTAACAGCTTCATGGCACGATCTGTAGCCCAACTGTTGCCAGCCAGCAGATTCAGAAATGACTCCCATACCTATGCAGGGTCACCTCGTCCCTGTAAACATCAAACCAATCGGATCCCCTGATTGTGCACACGTTTTCTGCAAGGTTCCCCAGAGCCTGCCACGTCAAACAAACGGTGGCTTCGGCTGCATAAGGGGACAAGTGGAACAGGCTTCTGCACTGTCTCCAGCTGGGCTCCGCTCGTGCCTTGCCCTCCTCTGTCTCCTCCAAGTGACCTCTCCCTCTGAGGGCCCTGGGGAGGCCTCTGTGGCTCCAAGAAACAAGAGTGTCCACCCATCGTTTAGCCAGCTTCCTCCCACCCAGCTCACTTCTAAGCCTCGTCAGCACCCAGGACAGCAGACAGGAGGGAGGAGTGGAGGGGGTCTGTCCCCCAAACAAGATCATCACCCCTGGGAGACCAGGAGGCCTAGAGTTGTTCCTGCCTCCCGGGTCTTCCTGGGGCCTCAAGCTCCTCCTCAGTGACCCACAAGGACCTCCAAGGCCCTTCCCATTTGCAAGCCTCAGACAGCTCCATTAGCTTGGACTTTCTGTTGAGCTCAAAACTCCCAATCACATCACCCCCTGGTCCTATGCCTACCCTGACAAACTGAGACCCAAAGATGTCCTTCTCCCTGTCCCAAATCCTTTGTGGGGAAGGGCAATTCTCATTAGGGAATCTGGGCCTGCTCTCCTCCTCACCCCAGCCCCCCTGGGTCCCCCACCCGGCCCCCTGCTGTGTGCTGCCCCCCCCCCCCCCCCCACTCCCCAAGCCCCCAGTGACATGCTACTTACCGGGCCCACACACACCAGCTTGCTGCAGAGGCTACACCAGGAGCCCAGGATCAGGAATTTGTCTTTGTCAGAGGTGAAAGGGTCCTTCAGCACAAAGCATTCCTCCAGGAGTCTACAAGGGGAGAATCCTGGGCATTGACCACCAGGTCTGGGGTTCCCAGAGGTCAATGTACATGAGGCTGGGGGCTTCCTCCTCAAAGGTCCAGCGACCAATGGAGACTCCTCACCCAAGCTGAATTGAGGTTTCCAGCCCCCTTACTGAGGAACATGGAAACTCAAAGTTGAGCAGGAAGAAGCAGAGGAAGGATTCAAACCCAGATCCTCCTCCTCCCCCTCCCGGCCCATTGCTCTACCATCCCCACTTCAGAAGGAGGGCCGCCGTCCTGCCAAAGTGCTCAAAGCCCCAGAGGAGGTGCACTCACCCAGCCTCGGCCTTCCCGGGAAGCTCCCTGCCCTTCGGACCACTTTGGCCATTAGGCACCTCCCCCCCAGTCACACTGTCCTCATGGGCCTCCCTCCCTCTCTACGCTACATTTTCATGCCACACCCCCACCAAGCACTGTACACTACCACCATGGTACTAGCAGCACCAACAGCGCTGGGCTCCACCAGTAAACCTCACAGGAGCACCCTGGTTATCAGGGAGACCCAGTGGGGGGAGGTTCCCACTGGGCTGGATGGAGGAGCTGCAGGGAGAAGAGGCCACCATTGCCAGTGGGCTTAGAGCTCAGGTCGCCAACAAAGCCCCTCCCACATACAGATCTGGGCTCCCCACAGCCCCCCAAGCCACTGCCCAGCTTGGAAGCAAATAAATAAGGCCACACCAGATCACAAACCAAGGCCTCTACAGCTTCAGGCCACCTGCAGCCCAGGCCTGCATCTATCTCCCAAGGGGTGCGGGCTTAATCTCCACTGCACCCCCAACCCAATAAGTGAGAAGAGAAGGGACCATCAAAGGAGTAACCAAGCCCAGAGGGGATGTGGCCCAAATCAAGAGAGCACAGACCTGTAGCTGACCTCTGATCAAACGGAAGACAGATCATCCCCTAAGCTGTGGACCTGGCTCCAGGCAAGTCCCCTCATCTGTGAAATGGGAACAACGATGGCATCTATCACTCAGGCTGGCACAAGGCTCAGCCCAGACAGTGATGAACTTCAAGGTTTGCAGAGCACATTGGAGACACTCAACCCCAAGAAGCAGTGCTATTACCATCCCCAACCACAGATGAGGAAACTGAGGCCCAGCAGGCCCCCAGCTGGGCAGCACCCAAGGCCAGAGTGGTACCAGTGTCCCTGCCTCCAAGCCAGCATGCTCCCTGGAGCGCCACCTTGTGGTGGCAGGAGGCGATACAGGTGAAGCACCCTTCAGTAACCTGGAGGCCAGCAGCCTGCCCCCAAGCAGAATGTCTGTCTGTGACCCAGCAGAGCAGAGGCACAGAACACACCCAGGCCGTGAGGGGCTCCCCTTCTCAGACCACCAGACGGTCATCCCAAAGGATTCTGAGTAAGGCCACACAATCCAGCCATCTGAAATGCCAGGTAAGGGCAGCTGGGGCCAGCACTCCCTCCCCCACTCCAAAGAAGACAGCAAAGGCCACCCAAGGAGTATTCTGCATGTTTCTGTTTACTTGGGTCAGCATCCACAGCCACCTCTCAGAATGCACTGCATAAGCCTTGAACCGAGAATAAAAGAAAGGGAGAAAGGCCCTACATGTTTAAAAAAAAATAGGCTTAAAAAAATGCTGGGGTGCCCATCCCTTGGTGACTATATATGAATGGGAAGGAATACCACTGTGTTGTCAGAGAAACCGGGGAAGACTTGTCTGAGCAGATGCAGAAGGAGGGGAGTGGGAGGTGAGTGAGAAGAACACTATGTATACAGTGATGAGCCTGGATGGCAGAAGCCAGAGATGTCACGCCCAAATATGCAGGTTTCTGGGCAGGGCCAAAATGGAAACTTGCTTTGTTTGACTCTGCTTCTGGGAAAGTGGGAGGCAGAAAAATCAATCCCTGAAAACTGGGGGAGCTTTTAAAAAATGAGTATGACTCACACCTGTCTCCCAGCACCAAGACCACTATGGCTCCCAATCTCTCTCAGGGGCTCTGGGGGCTGTCTGCCCCATGAACTGAAATTCCAGAGGACTTACAAAAGGCAGGGCAGCGGTTGTGATGTTCCCAAGAAAAGGTTTTTTTCGAGGGACTTTAGCTAAAATGCAGCTCATCCAAGTGGGGTGAGCACACATCCTTTCTCTCACACCCTCACCTCCTGGGCAGAGGGCTGGCCCTGGGGGGGGGGGGGGGGGAGGCTCAGGGTCTTCACTGATGGCTCCCATGAGAGAGTACAGTCCTCTGCCAAGCTCCAAGTACCACAAAAACACCAGCTCCCCACGGCCACCGAGTGCTCTGTCTGCCTCAGCTTATGGGAGCCTCACCCCCATTTCACAGATGAAGAAACTGAGGACCAGAGAGGAGAAAGGGGGCACAAAGAATGGATATGTGCCCTCCCCAGCCCAAGGTCACACACCCAGCACATGGTGTTGCTAGAACATAACCCAGACCTCCTGATCCCCAACCACAAACTCAAAGGAAAACTCTGACTCATATTCTCCATCCTCCCCCCTCCCCATGAGGGAGAGAGGGCAGAGACTGGCCTCATTTTACACATCGGAAAACTGAGACCCAGGGAAGTTCAAGGTCTTGGGTCAGGTCACACAGTCAAGTTCACAAAACCATCAGTGGAACAAGAAGAGTTTGGAAACAAGCCTTTTTCCACTTGGGCAACAAGAGGAATGTGGATTTGGTCACTAGCTCTGAGGCAAGGTCTTCTATTAGGGCGTGCCAGTTGTCAGTGTCAGCAGGGACCCCTGGAGCCACGGCCAGCCAGCACTCTCTCTAGCAGGGATTGTGTGGTTTCCCAAAGTTCGGGGCCCTGGAGAATGCTCCCCTGCTGAAGGAGCCCCTATCTCTTCAGGGACAGCTCTGGCATGGGTTCAGGCCACCAAAACAAAATAAAGTGAGGCCCATAAATTTCTTCTGACAGGTCCCACTGCCTCTCCGTCTTGTTTGATATTTCATCCTGTAACCAGAGCATATCTAGGGATGACTTTCAACACGGCTGTTTGCAGCCAGCACTGCAATCTGGACTAATGAGACCCAGATTGGAGAAAATCAAGGACACACAAGCCATCTCTCACTTGTCAAAGCCCTGTGGAAGGAAACATCCTAGGGATGAGGTTTCTGAGTTCATGGACTCAGCTCTCAAGGGCAGGGTCTCCCTAGCTCTGACCAAGGCACAAAGTCACAGAACCCCCGAGCTAAAAGTACTCTTGTTCTGGGGGCTGCCCAACACACAAAGCTACAGAACGTCAGAGGTGGAAGACCTCAAAGGTCATCCAGGCCAACATTCCCAACAAGGACTAGCTAATGCACATTTCCCCAGAGCTTTTAGCCTTCCAAAGTCTTCTCCCCCAAATCTATGAGATCAGCAATACCAATATTACTCTCCCCGTTTCAGAGATAAGGAGACCAAGGTAGAAAGCCTTCGGACTGCATACTTCTTCCTAAGCAACAGGCTCTCTCCCCTAGGAACTGAGGGTATTGAGTCCAGGAAAGAGAAGAATGGGGTGGGAAGACAGGGACACCTATACAGTGTCCTACTCCGACTAAACATAAATAAAAGAATAACTGGCTTCAGGGGCAGCTAGGTGGTGCAGTGAATAGAGCCCTGGAGTCAGGAGGACCTGAGTTCAAATCCAGCCTCAGACACTTGACACACTTACTAGCCGTGTGACTTTGGGCAAGTCATTTAACCTCAATTGACCTCCAAAAAGCAAAAAAACAAAACAAAACTGGCTTCTTGAAAGAAAGATCCAAGGCATTCAGGAATCGGGGCAAAGCTGGGGTACAACAAGGTGTCTCCTCTTCGGTCTGGAGAGCCCCAAATCAAAGGGTGCCTAGGAGTCCTTTTCTTGAGTGGTAAGGCAGGCAGGGGTGATCCCAGTAGCCCCAGCTCCCCAGGTCCCCTCCTTTGGGGATAATCTTCCACCCGGCTTACTGCATCTCACATCTCCCCACTGGGTTAGTCTGGAAGTCATCAAGTAGCAAAGGCAATATAATCATCCAAGCCCTTCCTTGGTTTTTATCAATTTGGCAAGCTCCTCAAACTGCCAGCACTGCTGGGTGAAAAGGGGTGCCAGTAGGCACTATGAGCCCCATTTTATAAATGAAGAGCCTGAAGGGCAGGAAAGTTGAGTGGATTGTCTATGGTCACTAGCACTGAAGGCAGGACTGGAACCCAGATCCTTCCTGACTCTGTGCCTTTCTCCTGTTTGGGCCTCACCAAGGACGTCTTGCATGACAACCCCAATGTCTTCTGTAAGGGTAGCCGTCACCTGACAACTCACCTGTTGATGTGGCCACTAGAGAATCAAAGAACAAGGAAGTCCATAGCACCTGCTATGTATGGTGTCTTGTCTGACTATTATAGACACAGGACACATCTTGTTGTGCTGATCTACATTTGATTTTCTTTTTTTGAAGCAACAAAAGAATCCATCCAATGGGATCTTCCATTCTCGGGGCCCTCGGTCAGTCCTGTAACTGCAGCAGTCTATGATCAAAGCCTGCCTGGGCCCTTCTCACATTTCATCCAGGGGCTCCTCCGTGCCATCCTAGGCCATTCTCACAAAGGTCTTACTGAGATGGAAGAAGGTAAGCGGCTCAAAAGCAGCTGCGATCAGCCTCTTTTTTGTTGCTTCTTTTGTTTTGATACAAACCTTACATGTGGTTTCAATTCTTCTGGACTTTCCCACTCTTGAGCCCAGTCCTCTTGTACAGTCTGTCTCCTGGCCAGGTCAGGGTGCTCTTCCTGCCCTCAGGACCCCACTCACTCTGCACATCAAACCGCAAGTGGCAGCTTCGCTGTGATAGCGGAAACATCAGTGTGGCGGCAAGCACATGGGCATCCCCAGGAGGCCGCCAGCACAGGGGCCTACATCTGCTTTACTAGGAAGCAGAGCTGTTCAAGGGCTCAACAATCTTTTGTAATCATATTCACTAGTTCAGGGGAAAAATCAGCACCCAATACAGAGAAAATGCAAGCAGAGAAACAAACACCAAGAGAAATTAGTACAGATCAACAAACAGACCCAATTGTATGACCAAGGCAATACATATATGGTTACCAGAGAGAGAAGCAGCAACACTGGGGTTTTTCAAAGGTGGGGGGGCTCCTTAATGGCTACCCAGGGTCCCATCTGGTCAGATCACAAGAACACTCTTACATTCTTCCAGTGAGTGAGCCCCAAACCAAATGCTAACTTCAGAATACATACACCTCTCTTCAGGGTCAGAGGGCATCAGAACCCTACAGCCTAATTATAAAGTAACAAGAGGTGTGAAAGCCTCCCCACAAGCCAGCCTCCCCTGAGCCAGCCGCTCTTCATGGTCTCCACCTGAGGCCTATTAATGGGCAGGAAGATCTTACATGCCATTAGCATTACAATCAGTCACTATGCAAAGAAGCAAAGCTATCCCACTTTGTACCTCTTGGCGGACCTTCTTCCAGCTGAATTGACTAGCGGTTTTCACTAGGTCTTGTGTCAAACTCTCAACGTGTTAGTTTTCCCTTCACTGTTTTTTGTGAGACAACAGAATTTGGGATGTTCCGTTTCCCTCATCCATCACCTTTTTTGTGAGACAACAGAATTTGGGAAGTTCCGTTTCCCTCATTCATCACCTTTTTTGTGAGACAACAGAATTTGGGAAGTTCCTTTTCCCTCATCCCTCACCTTTTGACAACAAGCTTGTCCTCCCAACCAATGCTGTTCTTGTCTGCCGTGTTTCTGCTTGACAAAGAGGTTGAGGACTTGAAGTCTAAGAAAGCTTCTGGGCTCTTTCACCCTCACCAAGGTGTCCAAGGTACCCCACCTTCATTTCCCTCCCAGCTTGGCTTCTGACTCACCGAATTTCAGCACCAGGCACGGGCTAAAGTCTTACCTCGGGACCTCCCTCCAGGACCAACGTGACTCTGAAGAGGTCCAGAAAATGTAAGCGCAAGACGTTCGCCTTGCCCTGTAGTACAGCCATTCACACAGATTCCCCAAGGCAGATACTCACACAACAGTACGGGCGTTGGGAGGTTTCTGCCCCACATAGCTGTATGGTGCGGTCAGGCCACATAGCTGGCATTCAAACACGCCTTTGGGCTCCTGCTCACCGGGAGAGGTCATCTATCAAGTCAAGAAAGCAAATCAATTTATGTTCCAAGGCAAGAAAACTTTCATTATTGTTGTTCAGTTGTGTCTAACTCTCTGTAACTCTGCTTTGGCTTTTCTTGGTAAAGATTTTCCAGTTCATTTGACAGATGGGGAAACTGAGGCAAAGAAGGTTAAGTGACCTGCTCGGGGTCACACAGCTAGGAAGTATCTGGAGCTGTATCTGAACTCAAGTCTTCCTGATTCCAGGCCTGTGCCTCCGTCCCCTGCACCACCCTGCTGCCCAGAAGAAAGCTTTTGGAGTTCTGTTCACGGCTGGGAAAGTGCATAGAAAGGTCATCTGTTATCTAACCTCTGCAACAGCTCCGCCAGGCAGGCGAAGCGGGACAGATGAGGAAACTGAGGCACACACTCCTGTACCCCCTCGTACGTACGTCCCTCTGCATTCTGGTGCACAGGGATAGAGCGTGTGGCCTGGGAAGACCCGTCTTTCTGAGCTCAGACTCATACTAGCGGTGTGACCTTGGCCCCATCACTGAACCCCCCCCCCAAGCCTGTCCCTGCCCCCCCCCCAAAAAAAGCCATTTGCAATGGTTGGTGCAGAGGAGCCGGGGGTTAAAGGGGGGGGGGGGGGGTCGGAGAGGAGACTCGAATAAAAGGCAAGTCTTGCATGGCTCCCGGGGCCCTCCTTCTTGCCTACATCTGGGGGGGCAGCCCCGGCTCCCAGCCCAGGTGCTTCCCTAGGCTGAGGCTCAGGCCAATGGGGCTGGCTGCACAAAGCACAGGCCTGAAAGGCAGCGGCCTCTGGCCACATGCCCCCTGCGGCCCTCCATCCACTGCCCTGGGGCCTTAGCACAAGACAGCACTGGGACACACAGCACCCCAGGGGGCTACCAGGTGTGTGTGTGTGGGGGGGGGGGGGGGGACCGGCGCCCTGGGCGGGGACGCTAGGGACGCAAAAAGGGCCTGGGCCCATGCGCGCGCACGCGCAACGGTCCCCGCCCCCGCCCCTTTCCGTAGCCTCCGTCAGCGGGAGCGCTTACCTCGCTGCTCCGAGCTCCTGGCTTCAGAGTCACGGCGCTGTCTACCTGAGGTCCTTTCTCCTTTCTCCTGGCACAGCAGAGAGTAACGCCGCTACCGCCCTACGCCCCGCCCTGCCCCCGGCGTCCTCTCTCACGCAGGCCCCGCCCCTAGCGCAGGCTCCGCCCCGGCGTCCTCTCACACGCAAGCTCCGCCCCGGCGTCCTGTCTCATGCAGTCCCCGCCCCTAGAGCAGGCCCCGCCCCTAGCGCAGGCCCCGCCCCCGGCGTCCTCTCTCACGCAGGCCCCGCCTCTAGAGCAGGCCCCGCCCCTAGCGCAGGCCCCGCCCCCCCGTTCCCAGCTTGGGCGCACTGCGCTGCGTTCCAGCCCCCCGTTCGTTTATTCGTTCTTTCGCACCCTTTAACAGACGCTCGAATGGCTGCGATCCAGTCCAGAAGAGGGATGGAAGGAGGAGAAGCCTCTTTAGGAGAAAAGAGAAGGCCGTGCTGGCCTTCCAGCAGGCCCAGCGCCGGCTGTGTCGGGCGCTCGGCGGAGGGGCCGCGCCGCAGATGCCCACTACGTCCCGCAGAGAGCGCGGTCGCTGAGCCCTCCTTGGTGAAGGCTGCCTGCTGGTGCAGAGCGCCCCGATGGGGGCCCTGTGAGCAGCCATTAGGAAACACCATGTCAGGGGCCCCCGAGGGTGGGGAGGGAGCGGACCCCGCTGCCCTCCCCGGGCGCCTACCCTGCCAGGCCCCTCCACGTGTCATGCTGACCTTGGAGAAGCATCGCCCCACGTGCCGTAGATGAAAAAAGCCAAGGCCCGAGAGTTAGGCAGCGTGCTTTGTGCGGGCCGGGTGCGCTGGGTCCAAAGACGAGGCACCGCGGGGGCCGGGACAAGGCTTGCTGAGAGACGCTAACATGTGGTCCAGGGCCTTGGACCCAGGTGCGAAAGAGAGGACTCCCAGGCCTCATTCTGCGCAATGACCAGGGGGAAAGGGAGATTTTGTAGAACTGACCCCGGGGTTGACCCTGGCTGCACGTGAAAGCCCATCCATCAAGACTGTCAGAGAAGGCTCAGAAGGGACTCTCAGATCTCAGAGGCTAAATCCTCAGGTAAAGGGTAGCATAGATTCCCATAGGAATACAGGACCAGGGACGAACTCTGAATCCGGGCGGCAAGAGTGGGGTGACCCGCAGCCAACCTGATGTGAGCCGCCGCGGAGCTCGTGCCCAATTCTGCCTCCAGGGTGCTGCAGCTGATGAGATTTCCCAACAGCTGCTGGGTTTGTTTTTGCATCCTCCTCTGCATGTCTGTTCCCTGTAGGGGAAAGGGAGGCATGGTGTCCAAGGAGGCCTGAATCGGAGGGAAAGTAAGGCCCAAGGCTGAGGCCTGGCTCTGCCATCCACAGCTGTGTGACCACAGCAAGCTTCTTTGACCCTCCAGGCCTCAGTTTCTCCCACTGTAGAATGGGAATAAATGTCCCAATAACTGCTTTGCTCACAGGCAGTCGTGATGATTATTACATGCAAGAATGGGCCACATTCTGTCTTGGGTCCATGTCCCGTTGGATTGGTCTGTGTCACCATTCATCTTTGTGACCAACCTCACTGACATCTTGGTGTCCAGAACCAAAATGGGGTTTGCCTGTAGGAACACTTTACCAAATTCTGAGAAAATGAACTCAAAAATTAATTCAAATAATAACTTCAGCAAAGTTACAGAATACAAATATACCCACAGAAATGATCAACATTTCTGTATATACTAACAAAACCCTGACAGGAAAGATAGAGAAATTCCATTTAAAATTGCTGTAAGAAGTATTTGAGAATCTCTTGTCCAAGACCCACTATACAACTATAAACACTGTACAACCAAAGGTAAATCTAAATAACTTGTTGTTATGTCATGTCTGACCCTCTGTGACCCAATAGATCACAACACTCCAGGCTGTTCTGTCCTCTGCTCTCTCCCAAAGTCTGTCCAGGCTCATGTCCATAGCTTCCATGACTCTCTCCATCTATCTCCTCTGCCATCTCCTCCTTTTGCCTTCAGTCTTTCCCAACCTCAGGCTCTTTTCCAGTGAGTCCTGTCTTCTCATTACATGATCAAAGGATTTAAGCTTCTCCTTCAGTATTTGTCCTTCAAATCCTGAAATGAAATAGCCTGAATGTTTCTGTAAGTATCGACTGATGTGGTCTCCTTGCTGTCCAGGGGACTCTCAGAAGTCTTCCCCAGCACCACAGTTTGAAAATGCCGCAGCCTTCAGCTTTCCTCACAGTCCAGCTCTCACGGCCATGCAATAGTAACAATACTGGGAAAACCACAGCTCTGACGCTGCTGACCTTTGTCAGCAGGGTGACATCTCAGCTTTTTAGCCTGCTGCCAACATTTGCCATAGCTTCCATTCAAGCAGCAAGCATCTTTTAATTCCACAGCTGCAGTCACCATCTGCAGTGATCATTGAGCCCAAGAGTATAAAAAATCTGACGCTGCTTCCCTTTTTTCTTCCCTCTTTTTGCCTGGAAGTGATCAGATCAGTTGCCAGGATCTTAAAGTTTTTTTTTTTAATGTTAAGCCAGTTTTTATACTGTCCTCTGTCTCCCTCATCAAGAGGCTTCCCAATTCCTCTTCACTTTCTGCCCTCAGAGTGGTTCCCTCTGCGTATCTGAGATTGTTGACATTTCTTCAGCTCTGGATTCCTCCAGCCTGGCATTTAACATGGTGTGCTCTGCACAGAAGGGAAATGAGTGAGGTGACTATACACTTGGTTCTTCTCCTACTCTTTGCCAACCTTTAATCACACGACATACAAAGGGAAGGGAAAGGAAGGGGACGAGCATTTCAGTATTTTGTCTGTTGTTGTGAGTAGATGATTGTGCACTCACTGCAGCCTCTGAAACTGAGATGCAAGAAAGTTTGGATTGATTCTCTGCCACTTGTGCCTAACAATGAACACCAAGATTAGCTAACACCATGCTAGGTTTTAGTAAGAGGCCAAAGAAGGAGGGAGTGGGAGAGGAAGAGATTTAAGATGAGAGAAAGCTTGTTGCCAATGGGGCAGACATTCCAGAGGGTGGAAGGGCAGGGCAGCTCTGGGGTGGGACATTGTTGGGGGTGGGCGGAGGGGAAGCAATGGGGGATGGGGCCTGCCTGATTTGGCGGCGTGGTCCCAGGGGGGGGGGGGGGGGGGAAGTATCGGGGGGTGGGTTGTTCGGCATAGGGGGGGGGGGGGGGGAGTGAAGAAGTTATGTATTCATAAAGGGTCTCCACAGATGATAAGTGTATGAGGCTGGATTTTAACTTGAGTCTTCATAACTCCAGACTCGGCTTTCTATCCACCTGGCTGCCTCAATGAACTGGGGAGACTCAGAATCCCTGGGATGGGGAGGGTCTGATCAGAGGGGACTTTGTTAATGATGGATAGCTTTCCAATGTCCATAGGGCTTTGGTCTTGGGTGGAGTCTTTTCAGAACCTCAGGCAGTTCAGAGGGAGAGCTTATACTTAGAGTGGCAGGAGGGTGTTAACTCTTTTCCCCAAGGCAGAAGACCAGGCTGGAAGCATGATGGGGTGATGGAATGGCTCTCTTGCCCTTCACCTCAGCAGCAGGAGAGGGATGCCACACAATGCCAATTCCCTTCTGTGGAAGCTGGAAAATGTGGCTTCCGAGGAACCAGGAAGATTTGTCTGAACAGATATAGAGTGAAGTGAGCAGAACCAGGAGAACAATGTATACAGTAAAAACAACACAGAAAGACCCACAACTTTACAGGTGGAAGAACTCTGATGAATGTTATGACCAGCCCTGATTCCAGGGGACAGATGATGGCTTTTACACTACACACTTCTTGAGAGAAAAGTGCCAGACTCTCAAGGTGCAGAATGAATGAAACACATTTCTGTGGACCTGGCCAATGCATATTTGTTAAAAGGGTTTTGTTTTCCTTTTCAGTTGGAGAATGGGAAGGAGGGAAAATAAATGCTTGTTAATTAGAAAAAAAAAAAACAAAATTTGGAAGAGGAAAGTGGATTAGTTGATGTCTTCTGGTATCGAGCTCCCCATCACTAGATGGTCATTGAATTGAATTGTAGAGGGAATTCCTGTATGTTGCCTGGTACATTGTGTGGCTTAATAAATACAAGGAAATAGATTAATTAGAGATGAGTTAGTTAGACTTAATGAGCTCTGAAATCCCTCTGAATTTTGATAGTCTGTGATCTCATCAAATACAAATATAGTTTATGATTTAAACAGAGACATATGAAAATGACAGCTAAGGGAGGAAACCATTTTCCTTGCCACCATCACCAACTGTTGACCAAATGCCATGTCAGACAGGTGAGCCCAAGAGCCCTAGGAATGGTGACACACCACAGACCACAGCCCACTTCCAATTCATCACTGGAATCCTGGGAGGTAACCCTTATGAAGAAGGAGCTAGCCATCCCCACCAATTGCCACATACAAAGCAAACTATACAGACTAGATAAACCATAAGGCACCTTGAGGAAGAGGAAGGCAGCTGCTTCTGCCATCTTGAGGACCTTTTCCCTTCATTCCTAAATGGAAATAGCCCAGGACTCTGAATCCAAGAGCCTTGGGAATAGAAACATGTTCCAGACCACCAACCCTGCTCTCCAGCCTCGCCGCTAAAGGACAACTTCACCTATGAACTTGGTTTTTAAAAACAGGTTGAGAAATATACTTCAAGGGGCGGCCAGGTGGCTCAGCAAGTAAGAGCACCAGCTCCAGTGCCAGGATGACCTGGAGATCGAATCCCGGGCTCAGACACTTAGCACCCACCCAGAAACACCTGGCCATGTAACCTTGAGCAAGTTACTTAACCCCAATTGCTTAGGGGAGGCCAGGTGGCTCAGCAAGTAAGAGCACTGGCTCCAGTGTTGGGATGACCTGGATCAAATCCGGGCTCAGATACTCAGCACCACACCCAGAAATAACTGGCCGTGAGCAAGTTACTTAAACCTGATTGCTTAAAAAAAGAGAGAGAGAAATATACTTCAGTAAAACTGGTTTCCTTGGTAATCTTCAGTGTTTTTATCTTATGCATTTAAGAAGATGATTCTGAGAAGGGTCTGAGACTGGCCACACACCAGACCTATGACACAGTGGGATAAGAATGCCTGCCCTGCCATCACCATCCCTGAAAGTGCCCATGGAGCTGCAGCCTGGCATGGCATCTGCTGGCGCCAAAACCCATGGCTATAGAAAGTGTGTAGAACAAAATGCTCACCATCAAGTCTAACATCAGAAACACAAATAATCTGATCAGTAGGAAGGACCAAGAAGGAGAGGCAAGAGAGTCTGCCCAGCCCTGGAGCCCTGAGGACCACAAGGCCTCTCCATTGGACTCATGACTGAAACTTCCTGCTCATGTCACCTCCTTCACCAGAAGGGGAGGAAGCTCCCTCAGAGTTAGGGCTGACCAGCTCTTCTCTTCCTACACAAAGCACTTGGCACACAGCAAATGCCTAAGTCATTATTAATTTAAGTGGCACCAGCTTGGCACCATGTCTTCTTGGCCAACTAAACTTCCATCCTGTTTAGGAAGTGTCCTCGAGGGATACAGAGGGAAGGTCACTGGTTCTGCAAGCACAGGAGCTGGGTTCAAATCCTACCTCTTACATTTATGACCAAGTCACCCACCTCCCTGGGCTTCCGTTTCCCCAGCTATAAAAGGAAAGAGATAGATCTGATAATCCCTGAGGTTCCTGCAGCTTCATCCTAATTTTATGGTAGGAGTCTTCCCTTGATTTCCCCCCCCCAGAAAAAAAATCATCAAGACCTACAGGAGAAGTGCTTCTTTAATAAATCAAAACTTAAAGTTACAAATACCAAAAATGAAGAAAAATTGAGAAGCTAGGACACAGAATACAGAGGTGCCTGGATGCCACAGAAACAGGAAGCAGAGTGTGTTCATGGCAGTTTTTTCCCCTCCATGTTGCCCAGATTGCTTTCTAAGTAGCAGACTGAGCCATGATACAAGACTCCATCAGTCTACCTCTGCATATGTCCGTGGAAGAAACAGAGCTCACAGGGTCATACCCACAGGGAACATATTTATAAGGTTTTGTGAAAAATTCCCTTTTGTAAGAGCTTGGTTTCTTATCTAGAAAGTATATAACATAAAGACTTTAGTGAGAAACAGTGCAAATTTGCCCAAGCAGCTCTGTGTATGGCTGGAACCCCCTAACACTTGCAGAGGAGGCTATAACATCTGGAAACTTCCATTGCCACCTCTCCTGTCCTGAAGCCATCTGCCCACTGAGGAGGTCTGAGAGTGGAATGGTGGCAGTTGATTGCCCTAGTCCACTGAGGAAGCTCTTGGGGGCTCCAGCATCCTTTGGGGCACCCCTGCTCCAGCCCTGTGCCCCTAGGGAGCCTGTCAGGGCTGTGCCTCAGAAGGAAGATGTCCCATAGGAAGGAAAGTTAGAGGTGGCAGATACCTAGGCCCACAGCTTTCCTACCACATGCAGAGGGATGGGAAGTAAGGGTACCAGCTAAGGCGGCCTTCCCCAAGATACACAGACAGTTAGTTGCCCAGAGATCTTCAGAATCCCACAGAGAAAGACCAAACCAGGATGTTTGTTTCAAGGAAGACAATGTTTCCTCAACTCCCATTTCTAAGCACCCTTAACTGCCCTCTTACCCTAATAGAAATTAGCCATCTGAGTTGAGGGGCCTGGGGCCCCATGGCCAAGGACTGCTGTTGGTAGAGGGATAGCCGGCCTGCTCCAGTCCTGCCAGGGGCTAGCAGGGACTCGGAATGGTCCCCCCTCACACCACCACATAACTTATCCTCCTCCCATTGATGGTTCTGGTTTTAAGCCCCAAGTACTGGTAGCTTTTATTCTCGGGATGGCCGTAGAGGATGTCAGTGAAGTAGGCGGGCTCCTCCTGGGCCGGCGGCCGGCCTGTGAGGAAGCGGAAGAGATTCCTCATCTTGTGGAAGAGGTAGGTTGCTGCTTCCACTTCAGGCGCCGGCTCCTCGTACACGAGCTGCTTCATCTCCTCGTAGGCAGACAGAATCACAGCCTGAAACAGGTTAATTAAGACACAAATCATCACCAGCATAAACGAGGCCAGGAACAGGCCTCCGAGGACCTGCTTGTTTAAAAACGCCGTGTCCTTGAAGGCCGAAACGCAGTAGGAGAAGATGGTCTGGGTGGAGTGCATGATGCTGTTATAATGCCACTGGTGCTGGCCAAAGACGAGGTAGCCGAAGACCACGTACACGAAGATGTACACGCCTACCAGGAGGGCCATGTGGAAGATACCCGGCAAGGCCGTCAGGATGGCCCTCTGGGCCAAGCGCACATCGTAGAAGAATCGAGAATACATCAGCGTCTTCAGAACCGCCAGGAAGACCAAGAGACCGAGAGCGATGCACAGGACCTGGTCCACGTGAGAAATGGCCTGAAATGGGGTGAAAGCCTGCGGATTCTTGAGGTAAGAGCCAAGAATGTCCTTGGCCATCCTAAACTGGATGTAGAGAAGCAACATAAGGAAGAGAAACACAGACTTAAGGCTGAGGCTAATGAGATTGAAGCCGTTTCTGAGGTAGTTCCCCTTTTCCTTGCCAATGGTGATGAGCTCCTCGGCCAGATACGCCACCAAAAATACCATGACAGCTCCATACAAATACAGCTCCAGCTGGCTCCGCCTGCGGAACAGAGGCAGGCTGAACGAGTGGACGGCCAAACTGGGGTTGATGACCCCCAAAGGGGAGACTTCAAATACAACCGAGATGGTGCAAAACAAGCTGGCGTCCGAATTGAAGGTGGCCAGCTCCAGGATCACAGCCCATGTTCTTTCATCGAGCCACCCGCTCTCCCGAAGTTCCTGCAGCCTTGTTGTCGAATTGTACTGCCGCTGGTCCGGGAAGAAATAAAACGGGTACCCCCCCATTCCATAGGCGTGAGTCAAGCCGTAGGAATAATGGGCCCATTTGCCGAGCTTTGGTTCGTAAGTAAAGCTGACCGGCCTTGAGTCCACAGAAGACTCAGTGGGGGCGGTCCAAAATCTGCCATAGTTTTTCCGATCCTCCATGAACTGGCTGTATTGGTATTGACAATGGATTCCCTTTTTCATCAGCCTGTTGGCCACGGTACCAGAGAGGAAGCAGGACGTTCTGGTAGACTTCGCCCTCACTTGTCTCATCCTCGGCAAGCCAAGAATCCTGGACCAGGTGTTAGAGAGAAAAGTTGGGTGCTGGCCGTTGTGGACCAAGGGCAGCAGGACGCCGGTGAGCCACGTGTAGGTATCATTCAGCTCTCTGACCTTTTCAAGGTCGGTGGAGAGCTGCCTCCTGACGGTCTGGCTGTGGTGGAAGCTATGAGAGTGCCGAGCGAGGGAGACCATGCACAGCAAGAGCCCCAGAAAGACGAAATGGTTGACGATGTTCCTCAGAAACACGATGGCCCTCTTTTTAATCCTTGTCCTCCTCCGGAATATTCTGATTTCATCTTCCACCAAGGGTTGGTACATCCTGGTGCCGCGCACCCGGACGATCTCATAGTGCAGCTGTCTCGTCTCCTCGGCATCCAAGTTCACGCCCTGCAGCCGGATCTCGATGTAATTGTACCTCGTGGTCCAAGGGATGTTCTTACAGTACTTGGCTCTGCTCGCCTTGATGCCGGACAAGAGCAAGATCTTGGCCACCTGGATCACGAATATGGACTGGCACAGGGAGGACACGGAGGCGAACAGCCATTGCATGGACTTGTGATATCCGTAAGTCAGCCCGTACATAATGATGAAAAAGGAGGACACGCCTGTGGTGCCGACGACCAGGAGCCAGGCCACGTAGACGCACCACCAGTGGAGGACGAAGTGAGGCCTGGCTTCGAAGAGCATCAGTTTCTTGCGCCTGTGTTCTGGTGATTTGTTTGAAGCACCCTCGACTTTCCGGTCTTTCTCTAACCCCTGTTCTACATCGAAGGGTGACGAATTCAAGGCCCCACCCCCTGCCTCTGTGAAGGTCGGATCCTCCCTGTCCGCGGCCTTCCTCTCTGGATCAGCAGGCTTTGCGGAGGCAGAGTTCTGGTCAGGGGAAGTGGGGGGCTTGCCCTTTGTTTCCGTGATGGCATTGGCTGTCTCCTCGGGAAGCCTCACGTTGCTCCCTGGGGCCTGCTTCTTTATGGGGACGCCCTGGCCCCGAGTCTGCTGGACTGCCGTCTCCTGGTAGTACCACATCTCCAGGCGCTCCTTCCAGTTGCGGAAGTCCGAATTCATCAAGGGGTGGAGGTGAGGAGACACGTGGGCAGCAGGCACCGCGGCGACCTTCCTCTGGGAGTAGGTGAAGAGCGCGCTGACCGCCATCTGCAGCGGCTCGCAGATCAGGGCGCTCTCGATGCCTCTCATGAGACTCCGCAGGTGGCGCAGCTCGGTCGGCATGACCTCCCCCTCCTCGTCCTTGTTGAAGAACATGATGTTACAAAGCAGCGTGCTGAGCAGCAGGGTCAGGCAGCAGGACAGCCGCTGCAGCCTGTTGAAGGGTCCCGTGACCACGCTGGCGAAGACGGACAGCCAGAGGTGGCTGGTGCCGAGCAGGTCCGAGGCCTGGATGAGGAAGTAATCCTTCCTGCTGAGCGGCTGCGCCTTGTCTGCCGCGTCGAAGGTCTGCTCCAGCGCCTCCACCGACAGCCACGCCCGGCAGAGGAAGAGCCAGATGTGCCGGCTGAAGATGTTTTCCACCTTGACCCTACTCAGGTACCAGCTGGGCCGGCTGCCCTCGTTGTTGTGCCACACCCGGATGGCCCGGATGTTTCCCAGGTCGCTTCTGGTGGTCAGGAGGAAGGTGTCGGTGCTGCCCCGGTAGAAGGTGGTGAAGTCGGGGTGACTCATGCAGTGCACCTCGCTGGCCGCCTCTGTCCCCAGGAGCTGGAGAAAGACGTCGGCCCGGGTGCCGGAGCCCAAGCGGCTCCCAGTGTAGAAGGTGACCAGGTAGCAGATATGATCGTAAGGATCGTTGTCCGGCAGGATGATCACGTGTTCCCGGAGAAACCTGTCCGTTTCGTCTTTGTGCATGGCCCAGAAAGCCAGGACCAAGTAGGTGAAGACGATGAAGATGACGGTGCAGAGGCTCACCGGGTTCTGAGGGAGGGTCTGGATGATGTCCACGCGCAGGTCAAGGCGGTTGGGGATCACCACCATGTGGGCAGTCAGGTATCTGATCCTGGAGCCTCGGAACCAGGGCTCCCTAGAAGGGGTCGCACTGCTGGGCTCGGGCTTGAAGTGACAGATGCAGTGCACGCGCCACCAGCTGCTACGGTCCCCCACCTTGCAGTCCTTCTCTCCCCACTCCTGTTGAACGCCGTCCATGTTCAGACATCGAGCTGTGAAAATGGAAATCCTCACGAGCTTGTCATTGGGCTTCATGACGATGTAGGGGGATTGCAAGACCACGGAGAGCTGCCACGTGGTGGAGGTGCTGCCTCGGGCGCTGGCCTGCAGCAGAGACTCGCTGAGGCAGATGAGGTAAGGCACCTTGACCTTGCAGGGGGGGTCAAGCAGAGCGCTCTCGTTGGCCACGGGCGGCCTGTCAGGGGGCGCCAAGAAGGAGGCGATGGGGAGCGTGTGCGTGATATTGCTGCCCACGTAGATCAAAACTCTGAAGAGGATTTTCACTTCCGTGATGATATGGACAAATACTTCCTTGTAGCCTCCATTCACCACAAAATTAAAGACTCCTGTGGTCACTTTGAGGAAGTCTTTATCTGGTCCCACAGTGAGATTAAAGACAGCTTCCTTCAGGTTCTTTCTAAGGATAAACGCTTCCGCTACCTCCGGTTCGACCTCAAAGACATCCCCGTTCTCTTTGGTCTCTCTCATCCGGAAACCGACCACATCTACAGAAGGGCTTTCTTTTTGGCTCAACCAAGGGAAGGGGTCATCCTTAAATTCATAGAACGCCGTGGAAATGGGACCTTGGCTCACCAAATCAGTGACGTTGACTTTTCTCAGTGTTGGGTAAAAACAATTTTGGCAGTGTTTCTTGGCCAAGAAAGCCTCAGTGACATTTTGCTTTTCCTGTTTGCTGATGTGCATTTTGAAGTTTGGGGTTGATATAATTGTCTCTATCTCCCCAGGTACTTTAACAGATGAAACGGTATCTGCCAACAGTTCTGTGACATAGAGAGTCTCATTAACTGTATCCTTGTGACTACCAGTTTTGAAGATATTAGACAAACTGGTTGAGATGCCAGTACTCAAGATTTCTATTTGTTCAGAATGGAATTTTTTTTCCCTTTGCCTGTAACTTTGCAGTGCCAGGTTCATTTCCATTAGCCTTCTGGTGGCTGCCTTCTGAACGCCTGCAGTCAAGCCAGAACCTTCCTGGGTGAGTTCCAAAATGGTTGCTGTCACTTGATTAATTTCCACCAGGGTGTTGGTGGGCAGGCGGTTGCAAAAGTTGACGAGGCGTTCCTGAATCTCAGAGCGCTTTCTTTGTAGATCAGCCAGAGGCTTCACATCCTTTAAAACAGAAGCCACCAGAAAGGCAAGATAGCCTGCTTGGACAAAGTCCCCATGTTGCAGCAGAGTGGTCAGCATTGTGCCCGATGAGTTCTGAGTGAGGTTGAACAAGTGACCCAACACCGTGTTTGGTGAGTCTTTGTCAAGGGGAGAATGCACAGTGGCATACAGTGTCACTTGGGAGAAGGCATCCAGAGAATCATAGACCTGAGCATAGATGATCACCAAGTAGTTATTGGCCGGCATCCCAATGGGAAGAAAAGAAGGAGGAGTCACAGACTGAGCCCCAAAGTACATCACAGCCCCCAAAGTATTCTGATCTAGAGAACTGATGTCGTCCAAATCCCAGAAATTGGAAGCTATGATTTTAAAACTGAGAGGTAAATTATAGTCCCTAAAGTCGCTACACCGGATGACAAATTTGGTCACTAGGGCTGTGCCTTTGGCAGGGTGAATGTTGCACTGACCAATATGGGGTGGAGAATTGATATAAAGGGAATGGTTAGAAACTGAGACCCCTCCACCCCAGTTTGTCACCCTTAGAGAAATGAAGCAGAACTGGTCTGGAAAACCCTTAAAAGCAGAAGCTTTGATTGACAAGTAAGGATTGCTTCTCCCAGTGGTGGTCTGATGGACCCAATCAAATGGGATCTCCTTCCTTGAGGTGGACAAGAGTGACCAGAGATAGTAGACAGGAGCTGACCCACAGTCCGTGCACTTTCCAGACAAGGAAAATCGATCTGTTATAATTAGGTTATCTTCACAGTTTTCGATGCATGAAAAATTCATGGCAGGTGGGGGGCCAGCAGTCACAATGACCCTCTGGTCAGTAAATGATTTCCTCTCATCCTTCTCAACCACCAGGCGGAAGTAATAGACCCGGTTGCCTCGGAGTGTTCCTGGTAAGATGGTGTGCACGGGACCAGATTCCTGAATCCACCTCAAGTCTGGAAGCTGGGGAAGGCAGGTGTCTTCGGTGGAGTAGGGCACCATCACTGTCTCAAAGTGGGAACTTCTGGTGGTGCAGTACCACCTATAGAACAGACCCTTGAAAGGCTCAGGAGAATCAAAGTCTAAGGAAGCTGAGCCATCCAAAGTCCAGCTCTCATTGAAGGCCACGGTCCGGTCACGATCTCCCTTGATGACAGCGATCAGCTGAATTTCAGAAATGGAAAGGAACATAAAATCGGAGGCTTTCATCTCCTTCTCAGCAGTAGTGACGGTCACGGAGAAGCTCACCAGGTACAGTCCCTGTGGCAAGATTCTCTCGGGAATTTGGAAGTAGGAGAAGTGCTTCATTTGTCTGATCCACCACGCCCTCAAGGGCCTGCTCCAGTCTGGAGGGGTGTGTACATCAGGAACGGGGTAGAAATTCCATTCTCGAGTCACGTTATAGGGGATGCTGCAGTTGATCTGCACATCGGTATTCATGGTAAAGGGTTGGCTCCCAGTCAGGTGTAAAATATTACCTCCCTTGATTCTCACCTCCTTGATGAAACAGGGGTTCTGGACACAGGCCACCGTGGCCTTGAGCACTTTGGAACCATGCTTGTCCAAGGAGGCTTTTAAGACGGCCGGCTCCAGACCGTTTGGGGAGCAGTCTGTTTTCTCCACGAAGCCTGCATAGACATCAGGGTGGAACGGCAAGACAGACCGAGGAATAAAGCGGGATGCAGTGGGCAGCCGGTCCTGGTAAGTATATGTCCGGTTGTGCCTGAGACTGTCCCCAGGAAGCTGGAGGTGAAAAGTCCACTGGAGGTTCAGGAGAGGGTGCTGTAAAGGGATAAACCACACTAGGTAGACAAGCCCCTGGCGCCCCAAGGGGCCGCTGGTGAAGAAGTGGACCTCCAGGTCATGGTGGGGCCCAGTCCCCAAGAAGGCTGCCCCTTTGGGGCTGAGATAGAGGTGCACACTCAGGTGGGCACAGCAACTTCCAAGAAAATCCAAGGCAAACAGCCAGGACAGACCTGGCTGCTGATAGAAGAGGAGATGGCTCTGGGCATGCCGGACCCTGCCTCTGCCTGGGGCTGACCTGGAGTAATAGATGCCAGGGCCATAGGAGCCTGTCTGGGCCTGCTGGAGATTCAGGCTTACAGTGCTGCCCCTCACTCGGATGCCCAGGGTGCTGTTGACTAGGTGCAGGTCTCCCTCCATGGCCTGACCAATGAGCCAGCAGGCCCTCCAGTCCCAGCCCTGGCCTGGCAAGAGCAGGTGGGCCAGTGTCCTGCTGTGGGCTGCTCCACCACCAGTATTGCCAGGGATGCAGGAGATGCCAGCAGCCTCAAGATAAGGGTTGCAGGTTACTTTCCAGACCTGGTAGAGGTCACAGCCCCGAGGCTGATACAGCCTGAACGTTAGCCTGGATCCTGTGAGCTGGAGACCCCAAGAGAGGTAGAAGGCCCCAGAGGGCCTCTGGGACAAGGGAGGGGAGCTTGCACTAAGGATGTGAAGCAAGGCAGCCTCGGGGTGCCTCCCAGGAATGGAGCTGGGACCTGAGCTGGGTTTTAATTGGGGAGCCAGGTGAGGGCATAGGGCACCCTGGCAACCTGAGCCCAGGCTGGGTTTAGGGGCTAATTCAAGACCTAGAGCTAGGTCCCGTTTGGAGCTCCGACCTGAGGAAGCCACAGGGTCAGCGCCACGGTCAGGCTCAAGGACTCCGCCTAAAGGGAACCCCAAATAGAATTCTGGGTGAGGGGGCAGGGTTAAATTGGAGCCATGGTGGAGCCCGCGGGAGGGCAAAAGGAGAGCTTGGAGGCATGGGTCGGGGCTCTGCCTGGACGCGGGCCTGGCTGGAGGTGGAGGAGCAGGGGCGGCGCTGGGGTAGAGCCTGGGAAGCGGCAGTGGCGGCAGCAGCAGCATCAGAAACAGCAGCAGCAGCAGCTGCGGCCAGAAGCGAATGAGCATCCTCCCACCTGGGCTTGCGCAGGGCCAACGTCCGCCACCCGCAAGTCCGCTCTCGATCGCCTAGCAACGAGTGCGTGAGAAAGCGCGCGCGGAGTCTGTGTCTGGAGACGCGTTCTCCCCGAGTTTCGCGGACCAGAACACCCACTGGCCCGCGAGCCCAGCGCCCATTCCCACCACGGAAAAACTGAGGACTTCAGAGCCCCTCGAGGTCATACCCCACGGCTCTTCATACTAGCAAAGAAGAAAAAGCTCAGAAATCGAGGAGCCTGTCATCTCGCCTTTTCTGCAGAGACCAGCGAGTCCTCAGCCTAGACTGAGGAACGGAGCTGGACCCTCCCCCACCCACAAAGCTGGCTGACCGGTCCACCAAGGACCCACGACGAAATACGCTTCCCACCTCCTGACAGGGATGGGGTGCGGAATAAAACTTTTTTATGGACATGGCTGGCGAAGACGTGAATTTTGCTTAACTGTGCATATTTGTTACAAGGGTTTTTGGTTTGGGTTTTTTAAAGGAGTGAGGGAGTGAGAGGGCGAGAAAATGGATTTTTGTTAATTGAAATAAATTTAATTTAAAAACAAAAATATTTATAGCAGTTCTTTTTTGTTTTATCAAAGAACTGGAAACTAAGAGAGTAACCATCAATCGGGCTGTGGCGAAGTAAATCACAGTATATAATTGAGGTGCCATAGAAAATGATGAAGAAGATAGTGTCAGAGAAACCTGGGAAGATCTGCATGAACTGATGCGGTGGGGTGAGCAGAACCAGGAGAACAAAGTAGACAACAATGACATCATTGCAAAAAAAAAAAAAAACACATTCTGAAAGCAATTAGAACTCTAAGGGATGCAGTGGCCATCCATGATTCCAGAGAAATGCTGATGAAGCTGGCTACCCGCCTCTTGGATACACACCCTTAATATTAAGATCATACCATTAAAAAATTAGAAGAGAGGGCGGCTACGTGGTGCACTGAATTGGGGAGCCTGGAGGCAGGAGGACCTGAGTTCAAATTCGGCCTCACACACTTAACACAAAAACTAGCTGTGTGACCTTGGGCAAGTCACTTAACCCCAATTGCCCTCCAAAAAGCAAAAAAAAAAAAAATTAGAAAAGAAACAGCTCATATTCCTCTCACATCTATGGGCAAGAGATGGATTCTTAATCAAACAAGAGATAGCAGCAATTACAAAAGATAAAATTGAAACTGAAAAAGCTTTTGCGCAGACAGCATTAATGATTTTAAGATAAGGAAAGTGGTCAAATAGGGAAAACATCTTTGTATCAAATTTCTCTGATAAGGGTTTGATATCCAAGATATATAATTAATAAATATAGATGACCAATAACCATTCACCAATAGGTAAGTGGTCAAAGGATATGAACAAACAGTTCTCGAAGGAATGGCAAAGCATTCATAACCCAATGAAAACATTAAATGACAAAAAGTGGCACCAGTCAGTGTTGGAGTGGTTGTGGAAAAATAGGTACAGGAATACATTGTTGGTGGAGCTGTAAAATGGTGTCTGCAAATAAGGTGACTAAAATGTCCAAACCCTTTGAACCAGAGACTCCACTACTGGACATATACCCCAAGGAAGCCACTGATAAGAAGAACGCGCTTGTGTACCCCCTCAATATTTAGAGCATCACTTTTCATGATAGGAAGCATAGCAGGGTCAGTGTGCAGAGGAGGGTCACCGGTCATTGGCTCCTGGGGAAGAAACAAAGTAGATGCCCATCAATTGGACAAACAATGGAAGCACATGAATGGAATGGAATACGACTGTGCCATAAGAAATGATGTGTGTGATGAATGCAGAGAACCATGAAAAGATCTATATGACCTGAGGCAGAGTGAAGTCAACAGAGCCAAGACAATCTGCCCAGTGCCTACCACAGCATCAATGGAAAGATCAACACCCCCCCGAAATCAAAAGTAAATTTTACAACATTAAAGTGGGACTCAAATAAGATGTGGGGAGGTGGGAGGTCCACAGGGGTTACACAAAGCACGGGTTTCTGGACTTCTTAAATGTTTCGATCACTTGTGCTGACTTTTAAAACACTATTTGTCCCATGGGATGGCTCTCTACGAAAGGAAGGGAGGGATGCTTGGGGCAATATAAGAGACAGAAGATATGCAAAAAGTACTTAAGACAAAGAAATTGTGTCCCTCTTCATTACTAAATGCCCATCATGTGCTAGGTGCTGGGGATACAAAGACAGAAAATGAACAATCCTTGCCCTCAAGGTGCTTCCACTCAGTAGGGTAACAACTGGACCACAAATAATGCAAATCTTTACATTCCAAGGAATTTGGAGCCGCCGCACAACCCCCTTCTTCTGTCCAGCCGTCCCCAAGCCAAGAAAATCCCCAGTGGGGTCGCAGAGGCTCGGACAGGGCTAAGATGGCGACAGCTGTATGTTATGTACCCACTAAGGCACGTGTCACACACACACACCCCGTGGTCCCAAATGCAGCGCTTGGAGATCGCGACAGCTCATCATCCGCCCCAGGTCTGCCCCCCTCCCCCCCCCCCCCCCGACCCCCCTCGCCCCTTCCCCAGGCCCCCCCTGCCCCTCGCCTCCCTCCCCCCTCCCCCCGCCCTTGACCTTGACAAAGTCTCCTTTAGCCCCGTCCCCAGGCTCTCCCCACCGCAGCCGGACTCGCTATGGTCTCTCTGGCCCCGCTCCGAGACTGCCAGGTACGGCGCCCCCTCCTCTCCCAGGAACGGGGGCTGGGTGTGATGGCCTCAAGCCATTCCTAGCTTCGACACTTGCCCGAGCCCCTGTCCAGCTGCCTCCCAGCTCCCTTTCTCTGTCCAGCTGACCCCCAGCCCTTCCCCCGTCCAGCTGCCCCCCAGTCCCCCTCCTCTGTCCGGCTGCCCCCAGCCCACCCCCCTGTCCAACTGCCCCCCAGTCCCCCTCCTCTGTCCAGCTGCCTCCCAGCCCCCAATTTCCCCAGGCCCCCCATCCTCTGACCAGCTCCTGATCTCCCTCCCTCCCCTCCTCCCACTTTGGGGTTCCCCGCTGGCCTCCTCTCAGTGCTTTCTTTCCTTGGCACCTCTCTTTGCTTCTTGGCTTACTCATCTGTATCTTTTGTTAAGACTCTTAAGAGGAGAAAGTGGTCAAGTAGGATTGGAACTCGGGCCCTTCTCTGCAGCAGGCAGGCAGGCCTCAGATTCTGCCTCTGGGCCCCTGGCCCCCTTCCCACAGGGCTAGCCAGCCTTGGACCAGGAAGAGGCTGACTTCCGGGTGCAAGGCCTGGCCCCAAGCCCAGGGATTGAACCCAAGGGTCATTTGGCTCTCTCAATTCCCCAGAGCCCGAGCTGCCTCATCTGTAAAATGGCGTCTGCACACCTGCCGCCTGTGCAGGCTCCCCTGGCTCGGGCTTAGGGAACACTGGGTAAAGGGGTAGCTCGTAACTTCTGGTGAATGGAATTCTCCTCCCTGGACAAATGCCCCATTCGGCTCCCACCCTGGCCATAGTGCAGGGCCAGTGTCCAGAGGACAGGCACCAATCTGTGGCTCTATGGGTCTGCTGGGAAGTCCTAGCCCTTCAGTCTTTGTAAAAAATGTTTTTATGTCAAACTTAAACACAAAATGAGAAAAGAAAGAACATTGTCATGTACACAGCAGACCCTAAGAGAGGATTCACTATGAAACAAGAAATTTCCATTTCGAGAAATCCTACGTACTAAACACTCCAAGTTGTTTTCCGAACTGCCCAGCTTTTCTTTGCTTCCTTGCTGGTTTTCTCTTGCTCTCTGCTGGGCACTTTTAACTTTATTTCTTTCCCCTCCTTCCCCCCACCACCCTAAAGAAAGCTACCATGAAGCGTGGATACATAGATAAAATCTGTACTCAGACACACATCTGTAAGACCACGCTAAGCTTGTTTCCTCCTACCATCTGCCTCTCTGAAGGTGGAGAGCATCCTTACATTTTCTCTAAATCAACCAGCTTAGCATTTCCTATACCACTGCAATATTCCAACCCACTCACATCCTATCTGAGAGATTGTCTGTGGAAATTCCCCCCCCCCCAATTTTCTGCATTCCTTCTGCTCTTGGCCACATAGGTTTTATATATACAAGAAAATTTTCATTTAAAATAATCAAAATTGGAGCGGCTAGGTGGAGCATTGAATAGAGCACCAGCCCCAGTGAAGAGACACTTAACACAAAACTAGCCGTGTGACCTTGGGCAAGTCACTTAACCCCAATTGTCCTGCCTTCCCCCCTCCAAAAAGCAAACAACAATAAAAATCATCAAAATTATCTTTTTTATCCTTTAACAATGCTCTAGCCTTATAATACAGTTTAAGGTCTGACACTGCTGAATCTACTCCTTTATAGCTTTTCCTCCTGGTTCCTGAACTTCTGTTATTCCAAATGAACTTTGTTATTATTTTTTCTAACTCAGTAGAACAACTTTTTAGTAATTTAATTGGGATGAATTTGAATAAATAGATTAGTTAAATAAAATTGTCATTTAAAAAATTACATTGGCTTTACCTCTCCATGAACAATAAATATTACTTCAGTTATTTAGATCTGAATTCATGGTTGCTCTCTCTTCAACCCATTTGGAATGAGAGCACAATTCCAGCACCATCTGCCCTCCCACGTGTAGGAGATAATTTCTTTTTTTTAATCTCTCCCTACACAGTTTTATTTTTTTAGAATCACACCCATCAGACTCACCTCAGCCCATGTCTTTCTTTCAAACTACCCAAATGATAAGGACAGTCATAACAGTACTGATAATATTGTCATGTAGAAGAAGTAAACAATTTGACCTCATTGAGTCCCTTGTAATTGGTCTTTAATGTTTCCCTTATATTTCTCCTGGACATGTCAAATTTTCTCTTCAATTCTGGATTTTTTGTCATAAAATCCTGAAAGTCTTTTTGAGTTGGCTAAATGTCCTTTTTTTCTTTTTTTTTCATTCAGGATTATACTTAATTTTCCTGGGTAAGTTACCCTTGGTTGTAACCCCAACTCTTTTGTTCTATGGAATATAGTATTCCAAGACCTACCGTCCTTCAAGGTAGTAAGCCTTATTGTAGTTCCAAAATATTTAAATTATTTTTTCTTGTTTCTTCCAATATTTTCTCCTTAGCCTAAGAGCTTTGGAACTTGGCTATGGTATTCCTGTAAGTTTTCCTTCTGGGATCTCTTTCAGGTGGTGATCAGTGGATTTTTTTTTTCTACTTTGCCTTCTTGTTCTAGAACTTTAGGGCAATTTTACTTGATTGTAAATCTTGTAGTAGTGTATCAAGATTCTTTTCAGGTAGTCTGACTATTCTTATAGAATTTCTCCTCAATCTTTTCTCCAGATCAGTCATCTTTCTGATGAGATGTTTCACTTTCTCTTCAATTTTTTTCATTCTTTTGATTTTGCTTTATGATTTCTTGGTGTCTTAGAAAGTTGTTGTCTCCCCTGACCCAATTCTAGTTTTCAAAGAACTATTTTCTTCCTTAAGTTTTTGGTTTGCTATTACAAGTTGATTGACTTTCTTTTCATAATTTTCTTGGATCGCTCTTATTTTTTTTTCCTCAATCTTACTTGATTTTTAAAGTCCTTTTAAATTCTTCCAAGAGTTCTTTTTGCACTTGGGACCATTTGACATTTCTCATTGAAAAAGGAGTGAGTGTTTTAGCTCCATTATCTTCCTCTGAATAGGAGCCCAGATCTTCTCTCTCTCCACAGTAACTCTCTATGGTTGGGTTTTTTCTTCTTTGCTTATTCGTATTTATTTACTTATTTGCTTAATTTTGTTTTTAGCAGCTATTAGTGTAATCAAGTTGTAGTCCCGAGGTCTGGGCAATGATGCCCCAAGCCTCAGGCTCTCTTTCCTGTTATTTTCTGAGGTCTGACTTTGCCTCTCCGATCCACTCCTTAACTGTCCCACAAATGATCTTGCTCCTTGTGGCCCCTCAGGTGGCTGCAAACCACAGCTGTCCTCTCTGCCGCAGAACTGAAACCAGGGGATCTGTTCTCCTGGGAGTGCCCACAGCCCGCAGGGTCCCTGATCCTCACTGCTGCACTCACCAGGCTAGCTCCTTCTCCCCACAGCCACCACCCAGGATGCATCAGTCTTCTCCTACTCAGCTTTCACACCCTGCACTTTCTTCGAGATGAAAGTTTCTAAGGCAGGGGCTGCTTCCCAATCCCAGCTGCCCCCCCCCCATTGTTTATTGATTCTGCAAAGTTGGCCTGGAGGTGTTTACTCCTCACCGAGCCTGAACCTCGGGTGTTTCTTGGGGTCTTCTCAAATTGTCTCAGGAGGACTGCTTTACCCCGTTTATTTCTGCTACTCGGAGATGTTCTGTCTTTGGTGTGTGTGCGTGGAGATTTGGAGGCCCAAAAGTTTTCTGACCTCCACCATCTTCCCAGAATCCTCTCCCTTCTGACATTTTGAAGGTCTCCAGGTTGTCCCCATGTCTGGGGGGACATAGGGAAGAGGCAGACTGTGTCCTCCCTTTCCATCTTCACCTAGTGACCCTTCTCAGGACCTTGGCTAGAACTGTTCCCCCTCCTGGCAGGCTTGCTCCCACCCTGCTTTGGTGCTCTGTCCAGGCCTCCATTCCAGCTGGTCCGATTCTGCTTCCCAGTGACAGGACGGCCCCTGCAGCATCGTCTGAATTTAGTCAGTTCTCACCTGGCTCCCACCTTTGATCAGGCGATTGTAAGAATGCTTAGTGGGGTTGGAGTGAGTGGGACACAACCCCCGCCCCCCTTAGGGGAAGGGTCTACCCTGGGTGTCTGCCAAGCCCCTGCTGACCCGAACTTCTGTGAGCTCGGACTGGCCACACAACTCTGGCCTCTGTCTGTTCTGATACCCCTGTTGCTGCGAATTCATGAGTCCAGAAGAGTATTGTTATTGTCTTGTAAAGACCCACAAATTGATGCCCCGAACGAGGGACCCACTCAGGTCCCTCAGCTAAGAAGGGGTAAGAGCTGTCATCTGGCCTGAAGCCATGAGAGGGACCACCTTATTCTCATCTAAGATGGCTCAATGTGGGTTACTGAGAATCCTGGTGGGCAAGCAGACCTTGTGTCTTTTTCACATGAAACCTTTATTCTCAAATTCATTTTTTACTTTTTATACAACCCTTGCCTATGTTTATAAGGTATTGGAACAAGGCATGAGAGAGCTGGGAGTGAGCCTAGAACCAGAAGGACAGATCTGGGAGGAGCCTTATAAAGGGGGATGGGAATGCTGGGAGTGTCCTAAGAACAGAACCTAGAATTTCAGACCTTAGAACAGACACTGTCAAACCTTAAGAATCTAGGGCTGGCTAGGTGGCACAGTGAATAGAGCACCCGTCCTACAGTCAGGAGGATCTGAGCTCAAATCCAACCTCAGACACTTAACACTTACTAGCTGTGTGAACTTGGGCAAGTCACTTAACCCCAATTTCCCTGCCCTCCCCCTCCAAAAAGCAAAAACAAACAAAAAACAACATTAAGAATCTAGAAAATTGGGGCGGCCAGGTAGCACAGCGAGTAAGAGCACCGGCTCCAGTGTCAGGATTGACCTGGAGATCGAATCCCGGGCTCAGACACTTAGCACCCACCCAGAAACACCTGGCCGTGTAACCTTGAACAAGTTACTTAACCCCAATTGCTTAGGGGCAGCCAGGTGGCTCAGCAAGTACGAGCACCGGCTCCAGTGTTGGGACGACCTGGAGATCGAATCCCAGGCTCAGACACTCAGCACCACACCCAGAAATAACTGGCCGTGTAACCTTGAGCAAGTTACTTAACCCCGATTGGTAAAAAAAAAAAAAAAGAATCTAGAAAATTAGATCAAAGAGAGGTTAAGGGGCTTGCTGATCCCAGGCCATGTCACCCTCAGCACAGAGATCTTGGGGTCTTGATTCCTAGGACTAGAACCTCCCTCCAGGACCACTCTGCCTCACCAGTCTTTTAAGTGCTAACTTTTTTGTATTTTCAAAGAAAGGGATAGTGCCCAGCAGACATGCAGTATCATGTACCATCGTCTTTTTATTATGTTGTGTTATGGCAATGCATGTTTTATTCTTTTATTTTTCACTTTGCCAAATTCACTTCTAGTTTACATGATTCATTTCCATAAGATTTTGAGTTACAAATTTTCTCCCCGTTTTTCCCCTACCCACCACCCCAAAATACCTATCCCACTGGATATCCCCTCCTCCAATATGTTCTCTCCCATATTTTCCCCCCTTCCTCCTCCATAGAATCCAGTGGATCTCTATGCCCCAGTGCCTGTATATCTTATTTCCCAGTTACATGTAAAATAATAATCATCATCATCTACATACTTTTTAAACATTTGATTTTAAAACTTTGAATTCCAGATTCATTCCCTTCCTCCCTTGTCACCCACCCTTACTGGGAAGATAAGCAATTCAGTATAGGTTGTACATGTGTAGCTACGCAAAACATTTCATAGTGAATATATTGTGAAAGACATCCTATCCAACCCCCCACTTGTTCTATTCTCTATTTTGATCCTGTCCCTTTTCAAAAGTGGGTGCTTCCGACTTCCCTCCCCCCCAGTCTGCCCTCCCTTCCATCATCCCCCCTTTCATCCCCTTCCCCCCTACTCTCCTGTAGGGTGAGATACCCTATTTAGTGTGTATGTCTTTCCCTCCCTAAGCCAAATTCAATGAGAATAAGGTTGACCCATTCCCTTTTGCCTTCCTGTTCTTCCCCTCCATTGGAAAAGTTTTCCCTTGCCTCTTTTATATGAGATGATCTACCCCATTCTGTCTCTCCCCATCTCCTCTCATTATATTCCTCTCTCGCCTCTTAATTTCACCTTTTAAGTATCATCCCTTCCTATTAAATTGATCCTGTGCCCTCTATGTATACCTGTACACATATACACACACCCACCTATGTATTCATATGCCCATATACCCTCCTCTATAGACATACATATGTATGTATACATATATATATATACATATCTATTCCCTTCAACTAGTTTCACACTGAGAAAAGTTTCATAAGTTACGATTATCATTTTTCCATATAGAAATGTAAATAGTTCAACTTTGATAAGTTCCTTACGATTTCTTTTCCCTGTTTACCTTCTCATGCTTCTCTTGGTTCTTGTATCTGAATGTCAAATTTTCTATTCGACTCTGGTTTTTTCACCAAGAATGCTTGAAATTCCTCTATTCCAATGAATGACCATATTTTCCCCTGGAACATGATACTCAGTTTTGCTGGGTAGGTGATTCTTGGTTTTAATCCCAGCTCCTTTGACCTCCGGAATATCATATTCCAAGCCCTTTGATCCCTCAGTGCTGCCAGATCCTGTGTTATCCTGATTGTGTTACCACGATATTCAATTTGTTACTTCCTGGCTGCTTGTAATATTTTCTCCTTGATCTGGGAACTCCAGAACCTGGCTATAATATTCCTAGGAGTTTTCTTTTTGGGATCTTTTTCAGGAGATGATCAGTGGATTCTTTCAAACTCTATTTTGCCCTGTGGCTCTAATACATCAGGGCAATTATTCTGGAGAATTTCTTGAAGAATGATTTCTAGGTTCTTTTTTCGATCATGGCTTTCAGGTAGTCCAATAATTTTTAAATCATCTCTCCTGGATCTATTTTCCAGGTCAGTGGTTTTCCCAATGAGATATTTCACATTGCCTTCTATTTTTTCGGATCTGTTTAATAGTATCTTGATTTCTCATAAAGTCACTAGCTTCCATTTGCTCCAATCTAATTCTAAAGGAATTATTCTCTTCAGTGAGCTTTTGAGATTCTTTTTCCATCTGGCAAATTTGGCTTTTTAAGCCATTCTTCTTCTCATTGCCTTTTTGAGCCTCTTTTGCCATTTGAGTTAGTTTATTTTTAAGGCATTATTTTCTTCAGTCAGGTTGTTGACTCTCATTTCATAATTTTCTTGCATCATTCTCATTTCTCTTCCCAATTTTTCCTCCACTTCTCTTATTTGGTTTTCAAAATTCTTCTTAAGCTCCTCTATGGCCTGTAACCAGCTGGTAATTTTCTTGGAAGCTTTTAGTGCAGGAGTTCTGACTTTGTTGTCTTCCTCCTGTTCAATGCTTTGATCCTTTTTGTCCCCAAAATAGGAGTGTAAAGTTGGGTTGCTCTGTTTGCTTTGCTTCCTTTGCTTGCTCATGTTGTCCCTCAATTATTTTACTTTTGAGCTTTTTGCCACAGTAGGACTCTGTTACCAGACAGGGGAGCTTTGTCCCAATCGTTGGGGTTTTCCCAGCTGCTGAAAGTATTAGTTGGATGCCCTCTCTGAAACCTCCACACATTCTGGCAAGCTGGTCACACACCCTAGGACCTCCACCCTGGACAGCAATCCAGATTCAAGCAGATTAAAGCAAGAGAGATTACACCTCAGAATGGTTGTTTGGTCCCCCTACACTCTGCAGGCCAGAAGCTGAAGCTGCCATGTGGGGGTGGCTTTCACTGAAGCCCTCAGTGGCTTCTTGCCCCAGGAGAAGAGGCCAACGTACTCCCAAACTCCCAGATCCCAAAGTCCACACTGCACTGACCTCTCACTTTGACCTTAGCATCTATGTGTTGGTAATTCTGGAAACCACCACAACTGCTGGTGATCTAAAGGCCCTCCAGCCAGCAGCTGGTCAGACCTGAGGCTAAAACCTCTTCATGTTTTATTCTTTAAATTGAAAATAAAAATTTTAAAATACCAGTATAAAAAATTTTAAAATACCACTACACCAAACAGTCTTTACTTACGAGATGACTTCTCTCTTCCTTCTTACCTAAACAAAGAGCCTGCCTAGAAAATAATTGTCTGGGTGGTGGGGGTTGTAGTTTTTTAATGCACGTTTTTCTGGTTTTTCTTCTTTTAAATCAGTTAATAATCCCTTCCCTCTCCCTGTCTCCAGGCTTGGAAGGATGAAGGCCTGCCTCTCTCAACCACCAGTAATGAAGCCTGCAAGCTCTTTGATGCCTCTCTGACCCAGGTGTGGCCATGGAGAGAGAGGGTCTTTTCAGACCTTGCCCTTGGTTGGGACGAGTCTCAGGGGTTCCTTACCTGCCCCACAATCGTGTTCCTTAGAGATGCTTTTTTAGTTGACGGCAGGGTCTGGTGGCTCCAGGAGGCCCCCACCCCTGACTGACACAGTTCAATCACTTCCAATAGAGGCCTAGAGCCAAATACTCACATTCTCTGTCTGCCTGGGTCTGGCTGTGTCCTTTGGATAGTGCCTGTTGCCTTCTGGGTGAAATTCAAGCTGCCTTCCTGGCATTCAGCACCTCGAGGCCCCCTATCTGCCCACCCACCAAACTGGGCAACTTCCTGTGCCCTCAATGTAGCCTGTCCTCTACCACCTTTCTGCCTTTGCCCAGAGTGAAGTGACCTCCCTCCCCTGTACCTATTAATTCATCCTCATTCTTTGGGGTCTCCCCCACAAAGTCTTCTGTCCTGCTCCTAACTGGAAAGCATCTTCCTCATCTGATCTTATGACACTCTCTGATGCATTGACAGAGGCAGGGGGCCTGATGGAAAAACTGCTGGGCTTGGAGCCAGGAGACCTGGGTTTGAGCTCCATCTCAGATATTTCCTGACCAGGCTGGATCCCAGAATCCAAAACCCTGCAGCTTGAGGGAATCTCAGATCCCTGTAGCCCAACCTCTTCTGCTTTACCGAGAGGGAAACTGAGGCCTGTGGATGGCTCATCTCACCTCCTTCACTGCCTCAGTTTCCTCATCTATAAAATGGGAATGACCCCTCAGAGGGTGCTGTGGGGAAATTACTTTGTCAGCCTGACAGCTTTCTCATGGGGACCAAGATCATGGAAGACCTGGAGCCTCATAGTCTAGTCAGGGTCAGGTAGTACCCCAAGCCCTCTTCTGGCAGGTGCAGTGTGGGAGATGGGACCCCAAGCCCTCTTCTGGCAGGTGCAGTATAGGACATCAGGCCAGGGCTCCAGGAGACTCAGCAGCCCCAGATCCCAAGGGCACAAAGACCCTGGGTTTGAGAATGTCTTTCCTCATTTCAGTATGTGACATGGACCAATGACAAGAGTCTCGGTGGCCTGGAAGGATGCATTTCAAAATTAAAGGCCGCGGACCCAACGTTCGGTAAGGTCCCAGACACAGGCCATTGCTTCTTTTCTCTGTTCTGTTCAGTATTTAGTTTGTATGAATTATAGAAACCCCAAGACACTGCTTCACTACAAGGAGACCCCCGCCGGGCCTCTGGGCTAAGCTCCTGGGATCCAGAGGAAGGCGGAGGACAGCCCCTGCCCTTAGAGACCTCACAGTCTAACACGGAAGATTATGCAGGGCAAATAAGAAACAGTCCTAGAGGGCTGGCCTGGGGCACAACAGGGCAAATGCAGAGGGCAGGAGATGGGGATGCCCCAAGGGGGACCAGAGGGGCAAATCCCCTGGGGGATGGGGGAGGTGAAACAGAGGGGTGGGGGGGGCAGAGCCTGGAGGATGGGGGGAAGTGTAATGAGGCAGGGCAGGGGGCTGTGCACTGCAGGGCTCAGGCTGAGGTGCAAGAAGAATGGAGGGTGGGGAAGGCCGGTTGTGAGGGTTTTGATGCCAAACAAGATTTTCTCAGATCCCTGTAGGAATAAGGAGTCCCCAGTTAGTGACCAGTGAAACCCATGCTTTAAGGAGATCTTGGGTCAGCTGCCCAGGATCCCCACAAATAGACTGAGAAAGGATGGGGCTGGTGTTGGACACAGATGCACCCTGGGGAGTTAGAAAAGAAGGGGTTACAGCCTGGTGGACTTTGAGGAGTGTCCCCAGCACCATCCACTGTCCAAGCTGAGCTCTGTAGACCCCAAAGGCTGTGCCCAGTAACACCGTCCTCGAGGTCAGCCCCCTTCCTTCCTCCAAATCTGCCCAAACCCCTCCCAAGTGTCCCCAGACTCATCACGGCTCCTTCTGGGAAACATGACTGGAGACACTTCAGTGTAGACCTCAAGGAGAAAGGGGGGCCCTCACCCACCAGGAAGACCCCTGGGGTGGCAGCATGCAGGCATAGTTCAGAATGGGATGGGACCTGTGTCTTACTGTATTTCTACTTATTTTGTTCAATATTTCCCAATTGCATTTTAACCTAGTTCAATGGCCCTCAGGCTTGTGGGCCACATGGTGGAACCCTGTGCTCAGGGAACTCTCAGGGAAGAAGCTCGTCCCCCAGTGCTGATCTCAGCAGAGAAGGCAAGACTCTTAACCTTTGGAACCTGAACTTCTGAGAGCTGGGCCCCCCTCTGCCCCTCAGTGTCCCCATCTGTGGAATGGGGGTGATCAGGCCTGGCCCACCCACAAGCAGGAGGGGCATCGTGGAGGATCTCTCCTTCCTGGTCACCCTTTGTGGTCACTCGTGGCTTTTCACGGCTTTGTTTAGTGATGGGGCACGTCATCGCCAATGGCCTGGAGCTCATTGGCACGGGGACCTCAGTGGTGCTGGACCAAGGCCTTCGTCTCTCCATGGAGACCATGAAAGAGCTTTCCAGGAAACAGCCGCTGACCGATCGCGAGAAGCTGCATGTGGCTGCTGTGGAGATGTTTGCCAAGGGGTGAGAAGCGCGGGCTGCTTGGGGCCCAAGGGGACTGTGACCAGCACCTTCTGTGTGCCCTGGGCATTCTCTGCCGAGGATGGTGAAGAGGGAGCCAAGGCTGGCTGGGAGGGGCTCCACCAGCCTGGTCAGATCAAGTTGGAAATGGGGGGAGGGGGCCTCAACAATAGCAGAATCCCTCCAAACATGACATTCTGATATAGATTCCAATGTCCCTCCCATCTCTAACCTTCCCTGTTCTAAGCTCCCAACCACCTCTGACCTCCCCTGTTCTCAGGCCCCTCCAAGATCAGAATTTCTTGTTCTAAGAGCTCTGTCACCTCTGACATTCCATGTTCTAGGTCCTCTCTCAACCCTGACATCTTATGACTCTTCCTGGCATAAATATAGGCCTCTCCCACTTAAAAAGATTCCACAGGGGCTTCACCCATGGTTAGTTTCAGAGCACCATTGATAATCCCCAACCCCTCTCAATGTGTCTGGGGAGTGGGCTGCAGTCATTGACCACTGCCTGGCGAGCCAGTGACCTTGCCTCTCGTGGCTGGAGGGTGCTGTGGCCCCCCAAGTGGCCCCCTTTGGAGGTGCCAGTGCAATGTTGTCTTGGGCTGTGATTTATGTAGCGTGGGATAAAATGTCGGACAACACGGTGTCTGATTTCTCTGCTGCCAGCTCTCCATGTCAGCCAGAGGATTTACTCAAAGCTCTGCCCTCCTCAGAGGCTCAGCCGCAGTGGTCCCTCCTCCTAGGGTCAGCTTCCTTCCCTTGTCATTCTGAGCTAGGGGATCTCAGGCGTGGGTGCTGATGGTTCCTCCTGAGTACATGGGCTTTGAGAGTGACCGAGGCTGAAAATTCAAGCCTCTGTGGCCAGGCTGGGGCCATCATCTCTGGTCTGCCAAATACCCAGTTCCAGGACAGTTCTGAGAGCCTTTCCAGTCTGGGAGGTCCTGTCTGAGCACACGCCTAAGGGTCTCCTGCATGCCAAGAGGAAGCCATGGAGGGAGTACCTGCGACTGCTCAGCACCAGACCACCCATGGCCTCTCCCCAACACCCCCTTTGCCTTCCAGGTGCCTTCCGAAAGCATGTACCTTATGGGAACAGATTCTGCAGGACTACCCCACTGACATGCTTGCTCTGAAGTTTTCTCATGACACCTACTTTTTCCTGGGGTATCAACCCCAGATGAGGGACTCTGTGGCTCGGATTTTTCCTCACTGGACTCCCAGCATTCCCCTCAGCAGGTAGGGATCTTCTTGCCCAGGATTTCTGTGGGAGGAAGCAGCTGCCCTTGGGACAGTAGGAGCCGGATGCCCACTGGGCAGGGCATTGTAGAAGGAGATGCTTGTGCCCATATGGGGTTGGCATTGGTCAGTCACCAAGCATTGATTGAATCCCTACTATGTGCCAACCATGAGGGCACACAGGACCAGTCTTGATTTGCATCCCCAGAACCTGGTACATAGTAGGCCCGCTGCATGCACACTTGTGGATTGATTGATTCTCCTGGGAGGAGGCTACTGTGTGTAGACTCTTGAGTAAACACAAACATTTAAAAGTAAATGGGTCATTGTGGTGGGGGAGGAGCTGCCGCGCATTCAGAGATCTGGGCTTAATGCCCCTAGGGCCTGGAACATAGTAGGTGCTTCATAAATGTGGACTGATTGGTAAAAGGCTCCTTTTCTTTTTCCCTTTCTCAGCTACGTGAAAGGTATTTATTCTTTTGGACTGATGGAAACGAACCTCTATGATCAAGCAGAACAGCTGGCCAAAGAGGTAAAGAGGCTCACCCCCAAGGCCCCTTCCCTCTTCCTTCTGTAGTGAGAGTGAACGATCCCAGCCCAGCCCCACAGGGCTGCCGCCAGCGCCCAGCTAGCCTTGAATCCTTGGTGTGCTTTCAGTCAAGTCTCTCAAGCACCTACTGTGTTCAAGGCACCCTCCTTGGCATGGGTGGGGGGGGGTGGAAAATAAACGTGAAGAAAGCACCCCCTCCCTCATCGGGGCTCTAGTCTGCAGCCAATGGCCCAGAGACGTGGAAAGACAGGAGACAAGGTAGGGAAGGAAGAGGGGAGAGGCGCAAAGAAGACCCAGCTGGAGTCTGAGGGTGGGGGTTCCAATCCAGGTAGCCATGTGACTGGCTTCCATGGCCCATAAGTGGGGAGCATCTGCCCCCTCCCTCCCAGGGTTGCTGTAGGGACCGTGCCTTGGACCCTGTAAAGCATCCTCTTCATGGGGAGGGATTAGGAGCCAGCTGCTGGAGGTGTGGCTCTTTCCCAGGCTTCTCAGGAGTGGGCCTGGGCAGCTTCTCCCCACAGACAGTGACAATTCCTGTGTCTAGCAGATGTGTCAGGGAGCATGGCGGCTTTTCCACAGCCCTGCCAGCATAGGATTTATTAGATGTGCTCAATGAAGGCATCTGATCTCTCTAGTAGGCTGAGCTTTCCCTCAATACAAAGACCGACCTATCTAGTCTCTGTGTCTCGTGGGGAATGCAGTGGGTGCTTAACAAGTGCATGTTGAATGAATGGCTACACAGCTACCCCAGGCAGGTTTCTTGCTTTGTTTTCTCTCCTACTGACATCCCCCCGGATGGGCAGGTTCCCTCCTGAAATCCCCACCTCACATTTGTGCAATATTCCTGTTCTTTAGACCTGCAAGAATTAGACAGGAAGCATCTGCCTGCAATAAGGGCAGGAGCTAGTGTGTGGTGAGGGCTGACTGGGCAGCTGGGTGGTTCAGCGACTAGAGTGCCGGGCCTGGAGTCAGGAACTGAATTCAAATCCTGCCTCAGACACTTCCTGACTGCATGACCCTGGACAAATCACTTCACCCTGCCTGCCTCAGTTTCATCATCTGTCACATGAGCTGGAGAAGGAAATGGCAAACCACTCCAGTATCTCTGCCAAGAAAACCCCCAATGGGGTCACAGAGAGTCAGACACAATTGAACAACAAATTGCCTGGCCAGCATTCTTGAGCACCTGGTGGCTCAGAGAGAACCCCGGAAGCCCACGTTTGTGACCATGGACCCTTCAGTTCTCCCCCCCCCCCTGCAACAGCCGCACTTTCCTCATCTGTAGAATGAGCATAAGCCCAGCTCTGGTGAGACAGGCCTGCATTCTGGTGAAGGCCATCTGAGGCCTCTTTTTTCTAGTGCTAATTCTAGGTCTAGGACCCATGACCCAGAGCCCTAGGGTTCCCTTTGACCCCTGAGGTCATAACTAGGAGAAAAGGGGCAAATTTAAGGTGGGCATAAGGAAACCCTTCCTGCCGGTATGAGCTGCCTTGACTCAGGGGACTGCATTGGGGGCCAAGGAGGAGTCAGCCTCACAGGAGGGCTGTCCCCCCCCCCTTATCCGGAGAGTTATCTTGAGAATTGTGTATGTCCTGATTGGGCTGAATGAGGTGCCCCCTGAGGCCCCTGCCAGCGGCACAGAGCCCATGCTGAGCTGGAGGAATCATTTCCTTCCTCCTTTCCATTCCCACAGGCTCTGTCCATAAATCCCACAGACGCCTGGTCAGTGCACACAATGGCCCACATCTACGAGATGAAAGCAGAGATCAAGGATGGGGTGTCCTTCATGCAGAGCTCGGAATCCAACTGGAAGGTAAAGGCCCCATCCCCTAATTACTGCACGAGCTCCTGTACTCAGCCCATTAAGGGCCAAGGACGTCGGGGTCTGGGGGAGCAAGAGGAATGAATGGGTGAGCCTTCTTGCTTCCTCTCTTCTGCATCCTCCCTCCACTGGTGCAGATTGCCACCCTCTGCCTTACTAGGTGGTCTCTGGAGTCACTGTGCCTGCAGAGCTCATCCCTGTAGCCCCCTCGTTTAGCATGCTGGTCCTCTGAGAGCAGATTCTCTTGTCCTTCTCTGAACCTGGTTTTGGAGATGCCTTGGCCTGCTGGGACAAACCTGAGATGCTTCTTTGGGAGGCCAGGGGATAAGGGGGAGGGGGAGGAGGAAGAGCAGGGGATATTAATAAAACAACTAAAATGGGGGGTCCCCCGGTCCAGAAGGCATCTGAGATAAAGAAGCAGGATGGAGGGGCCAGTCCGTGGGTAGAGGGGCTCAGGGAGGCAGGAGGATGGGCTGCAATCTGTAGCTGTGGAGGTGAGGGATGAAGGGCCTGGATCCCGCTTGGTCCCTCACTCACCTAGCTTGCCATAAGATGAGCTTATCTGGCTGATTATGGTCATTTCACTGGTACTTAGGGCATCTGGAGGTGCCACAATGCCCAGAGTGCTGGACCCAAAGTCAGGGAGACCTGAGTTCAAATCCAGCCTCAGACACTGACTAGTGTGACCCTGGGCAAATGACTTCACCTCTGTCTGCCTCATCTGAAAAATGGGGATCCTAAGAGCACCTGTCTCACAGGCTTGTTGTGAGGGTCAAACGAAGTTGCCATTGTAGAGCCCTTCATGCAGTTCAGAGCCCTTAACCAGTAGGTGCTGCATAAATGCTGGCCATTACTGGTCATCATTATTATTCCTTCTCCACAAGTGTAATCTCTGCGTGTGAGTGTGTGAGTGTGAGTGATTCTGACCTCCCTCCTGAGCTCTCTGGCCCTCCGCCAGCTGGACACTTCCCCAGGCATACGCAGATGTTGCATACGCAGAGCTTGGTGGATTGACTGACTGGTTGGACTGCCCCGGACTGACCTGGTCCTCCTCCCTCCAAGCCAGGCTCTCCTCCTCCTGCCCCCCCTGCCATTCCATGGGGCTCAGAACCTCTGCCACAGCTTTGGGCTCTCTCCAGTTTGGTCCAGTTGGATTTGACAAGCGATCTACACCAACTGTATAGGGTCATTGTGCTGGGCAAAGATAAAGGCCGCCTTGACCCTTCCTCTCTGCCTGCACAGACTCCTCCCCTACCCAGCTCTCATCAGCATCCCCCCCTGCCCTACCCACTGCCTCCACTCTGCCCCCCAACGCTAGGCCTTCATCAGGTCTCCTCGCTACCTCCAGGATGGCCTCCAGAGGCCTTCTGTTGGGTCCTCCCCCAGCCCCCCTCCTCAATCCTTGCAAACCCCCTCCAAGTGCCTCCTGCCCCCCATCCCCAGGCTCCATAGGGGACCCTGCAAGGAGCACCTCCAATGTTTCAGTCTCCCCGAAGCATCACCCCACCCTCCTGCCCCCTCCCACATCTTTCCTGAGTGGCGCTTTGAAGGACAAGGAAAGGGTCAGGCTTCCCCATGATGCATTTGTTCCCTTCACAGGACCGCGACATGCTCGCCTGTCATAACTACTGGCACTGGGCCTTGTACCTGATAGAAAAGGTAAGTGGCCAGTGGCATTGGCTGCCCTGCCCAGCAGTGCCCCTTCCTTCCTGTGGCAGCTGAGTGTCATGTCTGGTACTAAGCATGTGCTAGTGTCCCGCCAGCCTGCTGGCCTGTGGTTCGGGGGTCCCAGAGTGGGAGGGGCTCACCAAGCTGAAGCCAGGCTGGGCCAACGGTGCATTGCCCTGGGGCGCCCACTGCACGGGCGGCAGTGACACTCCCATACTTCCTCCCATGGGGAGAGTCTTCCCCAGCCTCACCCCGCCAGCTCCACCTGCCCTACAGCACCACATCTCAGGCCAGCCTTCCAGCCCAGCACCAGCCCCTCAGATGCCCATCCCCTCCTCAACTGGTTTTTGCCCTAAGTGAAAACATTTCTTGTAGCATGTCTAGAGGTCCCCTCTCCCGCATCTCTGACAGCCAGCCCCCAATCTCCTTTGGGTGACCCAGCTTGGAACCAGGAGGACCTGAGTTCAGGTCCAGCCTCAGACACTTCCTAGTCATGTGACCTCGTGCAAATCTCTTCAGCTCTTTCTGCCTCAATTTCCCCATCTGTAAATGGGGATGATCACAGCTCCCATCTCCCATAGTGGTTGTGAGGATCCAATGAGATCCTCTTTGTAGATGGGAAATAATACCAAGGTCGTAAGGTATGATACGTGTATTCACAATATAAAGTGCTCCGCAAACCCATCCAACTATTCTTATAATTCCTTGGTTACCTCCAGTGACAGAGGGCTCACTAGCTGCCTCTGGGCTAGCTCCTCATCTCCCTCAAAGATTCTCACAAGCCCCTTGAGCAAGGTATCCCCAGGACCTAGCACAGGGTCTAGTACACAGTAGGCGCCTAACCAATGCTTGTGGATTCAGGTCCAATTTTAAGGTCACTCTTGGGTCTCAGTATACTGCAGGAGGTGTGTGGAGGGAGCCATCAGGTTGTAGCAGGAAGGCTGCCTGGCCTTAGGCCCCCTGTGTTGTGGTGCTGTCTCTGGTGCTGACTGGCCAAGCCTAACAATAAACATATAGACAAATGGTCAGTACCTGGCATTTTTTGAGGCACTCCTGGCACTGTTCTCAGTGCAGCTGCCCACAGGGAGTGCCTCCTCTTCTGGGGCCAAGCTCACTGAGCCCCCTCCTCCTCCAGGGGGGTGAGAGTGCTGTGGATTTGAAGCTGGTCTGCTCCCCCTCTGCCCCTCCAGAGGGGGGTCATTTGGGAGGGGCAACTCTCAGGATGAAGTGAGCCAGTGGTCGCCCAAGAGCACCTTCCCTGGTTGCTTGTGTCCTGCTGGTCTGGAGGCCCCCAGCTTCAGGGCCACCTCTCAAGGGGGTCAGCTTCCTCACCTGAGACCTAGACTGGCTCCGTTCCCTTCATTCACCCCCTGGGATCACCGGGCTTCTCTCCACTTGCAGACCTGGGAAGGCTGTCATTGTAGCCCTCATATTGCCAGAAAGGAAAGGGAGACTCAGACAGCCAGCATCTTGCCCAGGGTCACACAGCTGAGACGTAGCCTTGCCATGATTCAGGCTGGTCCCTCCTGACCCCAGTCTTGTCTACTTGACCTTACACCATAGAGAATCGACTGGTTGTTCTCTTTTCCATTGATGTGGGAAGCTGGGGAGTGTAATGGGCAGGGCACTCCCTGGCTTGGGAGTCAGAGGCCCTGAGTTCCAAGTCCACATGACTCCTGCGAGACCCTGGCTAAGTCCCTTCCCTTTGGGGGCTCCTCCACTGAACAATGAGCCCATCAGACCAGAGCACCTCCGGGGTCTCTTCCAGCTCTGCCTCTGGGGTCCCTCAATTTCTCAAGAATTACATTTTAAATTTTCATTTAATTTTTTTGTCAATTTACCAAAAAAAAATGTATTTCTTCTCCCTCCACTGAGGAAAAAACAAAGCCAAAAACTTTTAAGCCAAACATGCTGAGTCCAGCACAGCCCACCCTGCCCTGGTCACATCTCAGTCCCCCCCAAGGCCAGCGCCCCAAGGTCAGGAATTGGCCTAGGCTTCAGGAGCCACTTCTCATGTCCAGTTGGACAAACATCATTCGAAGTCTCCTTATTTTTTTAGGGTGAACACGAGGCTGCTTTGACGATTTATGATGAGCACGTAAGTCCTTATGTCAACCCCTGCCCTTTACTCCAGGCCCAGCCAGTGTCCTGGGGGAGGGGGGGCTCCAGGGAGTCATCCCTGCCTTGAGCTGTGGCAGAATGTGCTGGGGGAGGGGGCTCTCCCCAAGGCCTCCCTCAAAGCAGTCCCACCACATTTCACCTGATCAGTGATATAGCGTTGGGGTCCCATTAGTGATGTTGAATTGTACATACACTGGTCCTCGACTCTGGCTTACCCAGAAAGAAGCTTCAGGTCAATAAAACATTTCATCCCCAAGACCAGGGAGTGTTAACACTGCCCAAGGCAGGCAGCCTCTTCCTGTGGAAAGAGAGGCAGGTATGAAGACAGAGGCCCTGGGGCCAACCTTATCAGTGACCTTGAACAAGTCATTTCTTTGGGCCTCAGTTTCCCCTTCCAAGAATGGGTCAGTAAACACTTAGGAAGCCTCTAGGCACTAGGGTCAGGTTCCAGGTCTGTCTTCTTCCTCCCAATGTCTTTCCATCAAAAGTTTTGCCTCTTCCTATCCCTGGCTCTCATTTGAAATAGAAATAAGAATTCCTGTCTCGTCCTGCTTTGCAGGGGGGAGGAGGGGGGGATCTTCCCTCGACTCTGAGGATACAGCGGCTGCTGGATACGTGTTTGATGAGCAAACAAGTTCAATTAGAACCCTTTCTTGTCCACAAAGTTTTCTATAGTGAGGACTTAACATCATTGAAGACATTACATTAAGCTTTATGAGAAAATCAAGCACTCAGATGAAATCTCCAGACAGACCAACAGTTCCCAGAGCCCTCAGCCTGGAGTCAAGCAGACCCAAGTTCAAATCAGCCACGTACTAACTGTGTGACCCTGGGCAAGTCATTTAACTGGCGCCGGCCTCGGTTTCCCCATGTGTAAAATGACCATAACACTAGCGCTTACCTCCCCAGGGTTGTTGTGAAGATCAAATAACATTATGTTTTTAAAGCCCTCAGCACAATGCCTGGCACACAGCAGCTAGATAAATGTTATCTATTATTGTCCATTTCGCTAGTGTGGCTACCCCCCCAGGGTGGACACTGCCTCCACAGTGGCCAATAAGTAGTTCATCTGTAACTTACTGTCCTGGAGAGTCGCCTCAGACACAAGAGCGAGGTTAGGTGACTTGCTCAGGGTCACACCGTCGCTCCTTTCCGGCCTTTCTCCGCCATGCTGCGCCATCTCTGTCAGGCCACTCTGTAGTCACCCAGAATAAAAGAGCCTGGCCCTGGCAGCGCTGGTAGGGCTCTCGAAGACCCTTGGGGAGGGGGCTCCTCAATGACTATCCCACGGCCTACGTTGAAATGTTTGTGTTGCAGATTGAACCCAGGTTTCTGTCGAGTGGATCCATGTTAGACATGGTGGACAGCTGCTCTATGCTGTACAGGCTTCAGATGGAAGGTCAGTCCAGCTTCCTTCCTTGCTTCTCTTGGCTTGGTGTGTTCCAGAAATGCTCCAGCATCTGTTCTTGGCCTGGCACTGCCCAACATTTTCACCAGTGACTTTCATAAATCTCATAAAGGCAGCAGGTTTACCCAGCCTTCCAGGGACTCAAAGGAGGGTGGCAGAAAGCCTTGAACGTTGGCCCAGATCTAAAAAGATGAAATTTGACAGAGACCAATGTAAAGTCCTACACTGGACCCAAAATCAATTTCACAAGTCAGTGGAAGAGGAGCTTTGACTGGATAAGTTTGTCTGAAAAAGATCCTGGTTTCTTAGGAGACTGCAAGCTGAAGCTGCCTTAGCCGGGTGAGCTAGGAGTCAGGAAAGCTGGAATGATCTTGGGCTACCTCGAGAAAAGCACGGGGCCCAGAGCTAGGGAGTAAAGGAGGGAGGCAGGCAGTGGCCGGGATGTCCCACTGAATTCAGAGAACCATGTTTGAGGAAGGATTTTGACAACTGGAACTTGACCGAGGGGGGGGGGGTCCTGCTTCTGACATGTCCTGGCTGTGTGACCTTGGGCAAGTCCCTTCTCTCTGAGCCTCAGTTTCTTCTGTGACTGCCTTCTCTAAATGAGTTTGTGTTGTGCCCAGGCGTGCACGTGGGAGATCGCTGGCAAGCCGTGCTTCCAGTGACCAAGCCGCATTCCAGGGACCACATCCTGCTCTTCAATGATGCTCACTTCCTCATGTCCTTCCTGGGGGCCAAAGACCATGGCACCGTCCAGGAGCTCCTGACCACCCTTCAGGAACTGAGCCAGTAAGCAAGGGGGGCCGGGAGCACTAGGCGATGGGTCCAGCCTTCTGCCCCTCATTATTTAAAGCCCCTGGGGAGGAGGGTGAGAGAGGCAGCTCCAGCTGCCCCCGGAAGATTTCCAGTGAAATGGGAAGAATCCTCATTTCTGGGGAGGTTTGTGGCAGGAGAGCCCCAGTCAGAGCCCATCTGGGGGTTGGCCCATTTCAGGCAGGTACTTGATCCCCCAGCAGGTGTCAGGAGGACAGTGAGGGGTCTTGAGTCTGTGACATACAAGGACTGGTTGAAGGATCTGGATGATCAGCCTGGAGAGGAGAAGCCTTGGGGGAGGGGGGCCAGTTTCAAGCATCTGCAGGGCTGTCCTGAACAGGAAGGATTTGCCTTGCTCTACTCGGACCTTGAGGACAGATTCAGACAAAGGGGAGGAAGGAACAGAGTGGGGGACCCCAACTCGCTGGGAGAGAAGTGTTTGTAACCTTCTGAGCTTTGGCAAGAGGGTCGGGCTGCCTCCAGAGAGAGGGGGCCCCGCCCCTGCAAAGCTCCTCACACAGAGTCCGGGAGATTACTTAGCAAGGATTTGGGGAGGGGCATTTATAGGACAAATGACTTCCGTGGGGTCAGCCCAGGTAGGGCGGACATGATCCCAGCCCCGCTGAAGCTTACAACCTACAAATACACACGGCTCACCCCTATCCCCCAGACACCCAAGAAGCACGCTACAGAGGAGCAGGTGCCCTCGGGAAGTCAAGGGAGCAGCCCCTTGGGAAGCTTCCTGGAGGAGGAGGCCTTCAAGGTCTCATCAGACGAAACCAGGACAGAAGGGAAGGCAGGAAGGCAGACGGCGGTTGGCCAGGAGCGGGGTTTGGGTTGGGGGGAGAGAGACGGGAGCAGTGTGGACACAGGATGGCACCAGGTTGGGGACACCGTGAATCCCAGGCAGAAGCCCTAGGGAGCCCCTGCGGGTGTTGGAGCAGGAGCAGACCTCTGCAGAGGACCGAGGCAGGGAGGAGGGTGTGCCCGGGAGACGGTTACCATGGAGCCAGAGCGGAGGAGGCCGAGCCAAGCTGCGCCTCTGACGATGCTAGGGAGATTTGGGCGGGGGAGGCTAGGCGTGTCCCAGCCCTGAGGTCCTGGCCCCTGGGAGCCTACAGCCAGTGTGGACGCGTCCCAGCTCGCACTGCCTGTCTAGAAAAGGCATGCAGAGGGCGCCGCCTCGTGGCAAGCAGCCTCTTCTCCAGGGACTCAACGCCTCCCTCGGTGGCAAACCTCGTCAATCTTTTGGGGCCATAGGGTGCATGCAGATCTCGTCCTCCCTCAGAGCCAGCTCCGGGCCTCCCTGCAGATCCCTCTCCGAGGACCGCAGCGGCTTCGTCCCTGGTTCCCTGGGAACGTAACAGCCCGTGTGGGTCTGGGTTTGGGCGCGGGGGCTGGTCTCCATTCCCCCATCTCCCTTTCTCTGGCTTCAGGGCAATCATTTCAGCTTGTAGAAAGGGCAGGAGACTGGCCCACATCACAGATGGCTGTGGGTTCATAGGTTATGTACGGGCAGTTCCCTCTCAGCCATCCAGAAGCTTGAAAACCTTGGGCATTGGGCCTGACAGCCATCTGGGCACCCACCAGCCAAGGCCCCTGGGCTGACCACAGGCCACAGGGCAGCCATAGCACAGGGGCAGCACCTCCAAGGCCCCATCGGAGGCCTGGGGGACTATGGCCTGAGAGGGGCCAGGCTGCTGCTGTCAGGTCCATGGAGGAGAGCTAGCAAGGGGAAGGCCCAGACAGACAGCTCAGTGTGAAACTGGAAATACAGACTGACCGACTGCAAGAGCTATCCCAAAGGGAGACGGGGTCCTGCCACGGGTGGGGGTGCCTCTGGCGGAGGCTGAAAGGGGGCTCTCGCTCCAGTTAGACTGAGGTCTGGTGCACCCCCTCAGCTCTGAGGTTCTGTAGTAACGGACCTGCCATTGGCTTTGGCAAATACCCTCCTGGATGAAATGGTTCTAGATCTCCAAGGCTGGCTCAGAAACTCCCTGAGACCCAGGCTCCTAGGGAGCAAGAACGCCAAGGGGAGTGGGGGCGGGGGCTTCCAACTGAGATCATGGTTCTTTCAGGATTGGAGAGACCATGGCCCTAGTGTCCGTTTGTCTCTCAGTCTCTGTCTCTCTCCCTCCCTTTCTCTCTCTCCCTCTCTCCCCCTCCCTCTCCTCCTCCCCTCCCTCTTTCCCTCTCCCTATCCCTCTCTCTCTCTCTGTTTCTCTCTCTCCCACCTCTCTCTCTCTTCCCCTTCCTCCCTCCCTCTTCTATCTCTCTCCCCCTCCCTTTCCTTCTCTTTCCCCCTCCCTCTCCTTCTGTCTCTTCTCTCTCTCTCTGTCTCCTATCTCTCCTCTATCTCTCTCTCTGTCTTTGTGTCTCTGTCTCTTTCTCTCCGTCTCTCCCTCCCTCCCTTTCTCTGTCTCTTCTCTCTCTCACTGTCTCTGTATCTTTCTCTCCATCTC
>NW_027186297.1:431031-433262 GCF_028583685.1 Petaurus breviceps papuanus
TCTCTCTCCCTCCTTTTCTGTCTCTCCCTCTCTCCCCCTCCCTCTCCTTCTCTCTCTCTCTCTGTCTCTCTCTCTCTCTCTGTCTCTGTTTCTGTCTCTCTCTCTCTCTGTCTCTCTGTCTCTCTCTCTCTCTCTCCCACCCCCCCCCAATCTGTATTGGTTTCCTCTCCTTCCAGAAGCCCGGGGCAGAACCATGAGCACCAGCTAGCTCAGGAGGTGGGGCTGCCTCTGTGCCAGGCCCTGGTGGAGGTGGACAGTGGAAGCCCTGACCGAGCTGTGGAGCTCCTGCTGCCCATTCGGTACAAGATCTTGGAAATAGGTGGCAGCAATGCCCAGGTGAGCAGAAAGGTCTCTGTCTGCCCTCTGACAGTGAGACTAAAGAGTGCTGTTTGACAGAAATGGAATGCACAAGGAAATTCTGCTTCTTCTTTGTGGCCCCAGAGAACAGCCCTGAGTAATCATGCCTAGGGAGGTCCAGGGCACAAGTAGTGGCCAGTGTAAGGGAGAACCCAGGAACAAGAACTGTGGGAAGAGGGAATGAGTATCCTTGTGAGGGAGTGAGCTCCCTGTCATTAGAAGCATCCTGGAGGGCACGTCTGATACAGAGGAGAGGGCTCTGGCAGGATTCAGCCCTTGTCCCTCCTGTTACTACTAGCTGTGAGACCTTGGGCCTGGTCTAGCCATTTCCAGACTCTGTTTTCTCTTCTGTAAAATGGACACAATAACTTTGCATGAAGTGCCTTGCAGGGGGGTTGTGAAGAGAGAGGGTTGAAAATTACAAAACGCTAGAAATATGAGTTGTCGAAGCTGTGTGAATGTCCAAGAACCAGAGAGGGGGTCTTGGCATCAGGGAGACTGAGGTTCAAGGGCTGCCCCACCCATCCCTGACTCTCCTCTCATAGGGGGGAAGATTAGCATCGGTGAAGGGACACCCCCCAGCAGCCTCCCAGCTCACTCCTGGTTTGGGCTGCAGGGCCTCCGATCGAGGCCAGCCCAGGGACGCCCATATCCTTGGCCCACTGAGCTCTAATGTGACCTGGGGGAGCGCTCCTGGTTGGGTCCACTCCATTCACTGATTGCCAAAGTCTCTCTTTCAGAGAGATGTCTTCAATCAGGTACTGGTTCATGCAGCTCTAAAGTGTCAGCAGAAATCCCACAGGAACCTGGCCAGGTGAGTGAGGGGTTCACAGGGCAGCCCGGGTGCCATGGGGGAAGCCCCACCCTCACCACTTGTCCAGAGCCACCGCACATGTCTGTAAACAAAACCGTTTGCGTTCTTGTTCGTCTGCACAACACTCCAGATCTGCCGCTGTCCTGGGGAGGGAACGCTGAGCAATTGGGAACCTGAGGCCTGGTGGTTTCACTGGGCTTGGGAAATCTGGTGAAAAGCTTACTGTACCCCCAGGGCAGAGTAGGAAGCTGGGAGCTGCCTCTGGGCCTGAGGCCTGGATTGGGGCTGCAGAGGAAGGCAGCCATGGCTGCCCTCAGCATGAGTCTCCTCTAATGGGGCTGGGGATGAGCTTAGGGGGTCAAGAAGCGCCTCTAGGACAAGGTCACTGCAAAGGAGACATCCCTTTGAGGAGTTCTGGGAAATTGGAGAAGAGACAGAGAGAGGAGAGACAGAGACACCGAGACAGAGATAGAGACACAGAGAGAGAGAGGAAAGAGGGAGGGAGAGAGAGGGAGGGAGGGGGAGACAGAGACAGAAAGGAAAGAAAGAGAGACAGAGACAGAGAGGAGAGAAAAAGACAGAGACAGAGATAGAGACTCAAAGAGAGAAACACAGAGAGAGAGAAGGAGGGAGGGAGAAGAGAGAGAGACAGATACAGAGATAGAGACACAGAGAGGAAAGAGGGAGAGACAGGGAGGGAGAGAGAGACAGAGAAGAGGAACAGAGGAGAGACAGAGACAGAGACAGAGACAGAGAGAGAGAGAGAGAGAGAGAGAGAGAGAGAGAGAGAGAGAAGGAGACACAGAGAGAGATGGGGAGAGAGAGAGAGAGAGAGAGAGAGAGAGAGAGAGAGAGAGAGAGAGAGAGAGAGAGAGAGAGAGAGAGAGAGAGAGAGAGAGAGAGAGAGAGAGAGAGAGAGAGAGAGAGAGAGAGAGAGAGAGAGAGAGAGAGAGAGAGAAAGAGAGAGAGAGAGAGAGAGAGAGAGAGAGAGAGAGAGAGAGAGAGAGAGAGAGAGAGAGAGAGAGAGAGAGACAGAGAGAGAGACAGACAGAGAGAGAGA
>NW_027186297.1:433362-476709 GCF_028583685.1 Petaurus breviceps papuanus
AGAGAGGGGGAGAGAGAGAGAGAGAGAGAGAGAGAGAGAGAGAGAATGCAAATGAGACAGAGCTCAAGGGCCCAAGGGACCACTGCAGGTAAGAAGTCTGGCTGTAAGCAGTCAGGAGCCAATAAATGTTTTGGAGCACCTGATGGAAAGTGATCTGTTAGACTGAACTAGAGGGGAGAGACTAGATATTGAGACTGATTAGGTAGTGGCTATAGCAGCCATCCCAGGGTGCCTGGGGTCCAGGGCCATTGTGATCCTGGTGATTCCATGACCAAGACCCTCCATCTCCAGACTCTGGGTATTTGCACTGGCTGTGCCCCATGCCTGGCCTGCTGGCCCTTTCCATCTCTGCCTACAGCCCCCTGTCCTACAGAAGTCCTTTCCCAGCCCTCCATGACCTTAATCAGTGGTCTCCATATCCCGTTAGGGTTCATTGGTGCACAGCTGTGTGCACCATGTCTCCCTCATTAGACTGTGAGGGCAGACTATCCTTCTCCTTTCTCTGTGTCCTCAGCACTCAGCCCGGCTCCTGCTACTTAGTAGGCTTTTAACAAATGTTTATTTAGACTGACTGACTGACTGACTGACTGACTCTGACAGCCTCAGTCTCCAGGACGGGGCTTCAGCTGAGCCTGCAATTGATGTGCTCTGTGAACTGTCAGTTCTGAGTGACCAGGAAAAGTTCTGATAGGGACCAGTTCCTGGACAGTGCTTTGGAGCCTGCATCCCCTGACTTGTGAGGTGGATAGACCTTGGATAAAAAGACGCCTAAGGATCAACAAGACAGAGCTGGAAGAAGCATTTGGGTGCCACCTGCTCCCGAGGCCATTTCCAACTGGCCACAGATATGCTGCTGGTGAGGCTGTCACCCTCCAGGCAAAGGCTTGGTCTCTTTGCATGTGCAGAAGGCCAAAGCAGGCTCTCTCCTCCCCTGTGGCCTCCAGGGACCGCACGGTGCCAGGTTGAATAGCCCTGGAAGACCAGTCCAGGAAACCTCATAGATCTCACTGTGGGAGCCGACCCAAACCCCTTCCGAATGTGAAAAGGGGGAGAGATCGGGTGGACGGGGCCGCCAAGCTCCACCTGACGGCAAGCGGAGGAAATACCACTGGCCCACGTTCAGAATTCTCTGAGGAGAGGATCCATTCTCGGCCCCCAAGGGAACAGCCAGAGCAAGCCTGGATCATGCAAGTGTTGGTGTCACTTTGTGGCTGGCAGGCACCGAATCCAGTGAAGAGGGGATGGGGGATGGAGATCCGTCCTCAGTGTTCGTGGGGGGCCCGACGGCTGGGAAGCCAGGTAGGATGTGGCATAACTGCTTATAAGCACTGGGCAAAGACTTCAGGCTTCCCAAGCAAGCACAGTGCATATTTGTTATATCTACAGATGTGACCGTGAGAGGGGAGAAACCGTGTGATGTTGAGGATGCCAGGTCACGGAGATTGGGACAATCCTGCCTGCGATGGCTGAAGGGAGTGTGTGCGGGCCTCCAAGGCCATGCATTTGTTAGAGGACGGCTGGGTGGCTGGGATGCTGACCGGAGCCCACCTGGTCTGGAAGAGTGGCTGGCCCAAAGGGGCACTGGGAAGCCCGGCGGGCACATGCCACAGCTTGGACCAGCCACACAAGGTGGAAGAACGCAGAATCCACAGGATAAGGAGAAAAGAAAACCTGGTCCAAGGGAATGGACACCACCAGAGAGTGACCTGCACACGCTGTCACCTGGGAAACAACCGAGAAGACACCCTTGGCTCCTGTTCCGCCTGAGCAGGGAGTGAATGCCCTAGAGCAGAGAATGGTCTTTGATACGGCAGAGGCTGAGGGCCACAGGCTCAGCTTGGGGACAAGAAAGTGGGGCCTTGACCCCAATGAGGATTGACTATGACCTCACCATAGATTCCTAATGACTTTTCTCTACTTGGTCTCAGATGACCCGAAACACAAGTGTCCGTAAAAATTGGGACTGTGGCTTGCAGGGCTGTTCTAGACAGTGGAGCCCAAGGGTCCCTCATGTGCCAGTCATTCTGTGAGAAGCCTTTGAGGAACATCCCTCTAGAGCCTTGGGGGCTTTGGCCTTGGAGGGCTGAGGGACAGAAATCACCCATACCTGGGATCCATGGAATTTCCCACAGAATTGCTGATGTCAACAATGTAATGGACTGTTCCATCCCAGGTTTGTCCAGACCCTTCAGCTGTCAAATTTTCAACACCAACTGGAACCAATTCCAATCTGTTCTGAATACTAGCTGAGTATTGCAAGCATGTTCTGGGCCTCCAGAACCTGTATGTTTGGACCCTCCATCCAGCTCACTCAGAAGCAGCTGTGCCAATGGACTGAGCGTGAGGGCCTTTCAGTCTGTGAACTGGACAGGATTGAGGGAGGGGGGCAGCATGGTATATCAGAACACCTTGAGAGAGAGGCAGCCCTGGACTAGAGGGGAAAATCACTAGAGGAGCTGCTGAAAGCAGGCCTTAGTCCCAGCTCTGCCTTCCCACTGGCCAGGCCCTCAGAGGTCACCTGGCTCAGGTCACTGAGGCCCAGGGGGCAAAGGGAGTGTGTGCCCAAGGTCACAGAGGCAGGATTTGAACCCAGGGCCTCCAAATGGGAAGGATTTAGACAAGTGTCAGAGGAGTTGGACACTGCAGGGAGGTGACAGCCCTAGAGGTGAAGGGAAGGGCCCAGAGGGGATGGTGTGGACCTCCACCTGAGGGGACGGCAGGACAGAGCAGCAAGCAGGCATGGGGAGGGGGCTGCCCTGGAAGGCATGAGAGGCCATTATTAAGCACACACTGTATGCAGTGCCTCTGTGCGTAGATGGGGGGGTGGAGAGGCAGGCCAGGTGACTGCCCTCCCAGAGCTCACAGTCTTGTGGAGAGGCATGCCCATGCCGGATGGCCCCCCTGAGGTTATGGGGATCCAGTGAGTCCTGGCCTTCAGCTGAAAACACCCTGTGCCGGCCCTCCATGGGCCTCCATGTGACACAAAACCTGGCAGGGAGATCTCTGGGACAGAGCATGTGGATAACACTCCCCTTGCTTCTCTAGGAGCCTCCTCATGGAACGGGATGCCCTGAAGCCTGGCTCTCCTCTGACTGAACGCCTCATTCAGAAGGCATCGGCCCTGCATCTCATGGAGTGAAGCCTTGGCCAGGGATGTGGCCATCTTCTCCCTCCCCCAGAGGGAGCCTCAGCCTCGTAACTGTCTGTGTGGAAGAAGCCATGATGCCCGGCACCAACTGGACCAGAAGTCTAACACCAGCCCCTAGAAAAGCAAATCCCCCCAAGCCCCCTGGAGAACCTGCATTGCCCACTCCCCTATACCCCTATGTCACCATGCTTCCATTTAGGAAGGGACACTCACTCCTCAGGGGTTTGAGAGTGAATTATCAGCCCTGATTGGCAAGCACCCAGCCCCCCTCTTTTGTAGAGAAGGAAATTGAGGCAAGGAGAAAGGAGGGGCCCCACTCGTGCTCCCAGTCAGCCAATCATGGGAGCAGAGCTGAGGCCTCACGAGGACCCCTCTGCCCTGTGTGGTGCTCTGGGCCCCTCCTGCTCCCCTGCTTCATGTCAAGGGACTGGAAATGTCGTCATTTCATAACAACTCTCAATCAAACGTGATAAAGGAGTCACATGTACCACTCCCCAACTCGAGCTCTCACAGCCATAAGAAGGAAAGACAACTCTCCAAGGAGGTGGCTTTCTGGGCCACAGGAGAGTCTGCAGCAGCCTGGGAGGCCTGGCCTCTGAGTCTTCCAGGTGGTGCCGTGAGGATGGTGACCAGACGGGGCCCAGGGCCCTACTGGCCTGATTCCAAAGCATTCAGGCTTTTCTTCCATCACTAGGGTGGCCTGGTCAGCGAGGGACCGTCTCACCTCTCTGGTGGAGGTTTTTTCTTTAATCAACCACTTTTCCAGGAAAAAAATAGCGAGCTTGACCTCCCCACTCTCAGCCCCTGTTTGCTCATCTGTAAAATGGGGCTGTTCTGCCCTAGCTTGTCAGAGTTTGGTAAGCAGTGGCCATCTCTCATTCCAGTGGCTGCCCTGCATGCCCCACTTGGGGAGCCACGTCCAGAGGGGACAAGGCCACCAGCTTCACCTGTGGGGCTGTGGCCTCTCTCATAGAGACCCTGCCATGCTTGGTGACCTGCAGGGACTGACCACACACAAGGTTGGTGACCAATCATTTCCAGCCAATGGCAGTCGCTTTTTTCCCTTGGAAACTGCACATGATTTCACAGTAGATTTAAGCAAGCTATGATATTTCCTCGTTGATGGTGGGGTGGAGAGAGGTCATGGGGGCCAAGACTCTGTGACTTCTAAACCCCAACCCTTGGGGGCTTGCGTATCAATCAGTAAGAATCCATTCTATGACTGGAAACCTGCCTCTCTGTCTTCTGATTCAGCAGTAAACTCTCCTGATTAGAAATCTGGAAAGGTGTGGCTTGTCTTTCATGAGATGTCTGGGATCCAGCCTCCCCTAAGGGAGAAGGTCAAAGGAAGCCCATTTTCCTCATGCCCTTTGCCTTCTTTTCCACTAGCCCATGTGCCCACTGTCTCCCCTCCTCTCCCAGGGGCATGGCGGTCCTGCCCTCTTAGTCAAGCAAGGATTAAGCAGCTACTGTTTGCCACTAGGCTCTGGGGATACAAAAAACAAGGAGACAGCCCCTGTCCTCATGGAGCTTACCTTCTCTCTGAGGAAACAACACGCACACCGCTAAGTAACCAGGAAATACAGGCTCAGTAAATACGAGGTCATTTCACAGAATTGGGGGAGACACTAGCAGCTCAGGAATCCAAGGAGGCTTCATGTGGGAGGCAACGCTCGCATAGGGCTTTGAAGGAAAAGGGGCTTCTAAGAAGTGAAGGTTTGAGGCTCAGGAGACAAACTAGACAACAACAAAAAGGCCCAGAGGTGGGAGATGGACTCGGGTGAGGAACTCCAATAAGGCCAGTTTGGCCGGATTATAGAGCATGAAGGGAAGTCATGTATAAAATAGCTATGTATAAATGTATAAGAAACTTTAGGAAGGTTGCATGGAGCCCAGACTGAAGGGGGAAGACACTGGAGGCAGGGAGACCAGTGGGCAAACTTTGCAATAGTCCAGGCAGACCTAAATAGAGGTGGCAACATTAGGAGAGGAGGGAGGAACGTGGGACATTGTGGAAGCAGAAGCAACAGACTTGGCTAGTGATGGCTATAGGGGAAGAAGGCCCTGGAAGGGTTGAGGGTGATTCCAAAGTTGTTGACACTCATGACTGGAATGACAAGGGTGCCCTCCACCAATATACAGTGGTGAGGAGGAGAGGGTTTTTGAGGAAGGTAATGCAGAGGTAGCTTCTGAGAGGCCAAAGTCACACAAGATAAAGGGTTCTGCTTTGGGCATGTTGAGTTTGAAATGGCCAGCTCTAAATCTGTGACCCCTCATTTCATGAGAAATAGCATCAGAGAAGCTGATGGGCCAAGCGGGGGTGGGAGGAGCCTACGGGGAGAGCTTAGTTGTTCATAGGCGAGGAATAGTATCCATTCTTTCAAGCAGACCCAACTGCAGTGCTACTTTTTAAGAAGAAATGTCACAATTTGAGGAAGGAAGGAACAACTTAGCAAGTGTGAGCCTGAATGGACCAAACTCAACCATAAATGGAAGAGTGGCTGACCGGAAGGCGAAGCGCCTTCCTCCCTCAGTCGCGAGGTCCAGGACCAGGTGGATCACAAACGAGTCTCTGTCAGCACCAAAAGGCCAGTGAGCCCCGGGCTGTATCAACCCTTCTCAGAAAGAAAGAATGCCGTTCACTGAGCTCCGTTCTGGAGACAATGTGTCCTGATGCTTATGCCTGGAAGGATAGGGCATAGGAAGACGATTGTAGAGACCTGCCCCACTGAGGAATATTGATGTGAAAAACGTTCCATAAAAATACTAGCCAGGATCTATAGGAATATTCACTGTGACCAATGTGATAATAGTGGGAGAACCTCCTTCACAAACCCAATGAGTGTCCACCACAGGCAGAAGGTGAGGGGTGTTTCCAGGCTGAGCCACATGCTGGGAGGACAAGCACCCATGTACTTATGACTCAGGGTGCAAAGTGGGGCCTGCTTTTATCTACCTACCTACTATCATGATGGATGAGAATTTCGAAGCCAGGAGGTACCTTAGAAAATGGAACCTTGGGGCAGCTATGTGGCACAGAGAATAGAGCGCCGGCCCTGGAATCAGGAGGACCTGAGTTCAAATGCGGCCTCAGACAATTAACACATAATTAGCCGTGTGACCTTGGGCAAGTCACTTAACCCCAATTGCCAGACCTTCCCCCCTCCAAAAAAAAGCAAAAAAAGAAAATGGAACCTGGAAGGAGGCTTAGAAATCCAAGCTGACCCTCTCATTTTATAGACAGAGAGCGTTGGGAGGGGGGTCTCTGAAGGAAAGTGCTAAGTGGCAGATGTGGGGCTGGAAACCTGGTCATGTGAAGAGCTTTGGAGTTTTAAGGTGGGGAAGTTCTGGAGAACCAGGATTACAGGTTTCTCTCTAACTACTTCCCTGACCCTGAGAGGGCCACCTGGGATGGGCCATGATGATGGTGGGCTGGGGTGGAAGGAAGGCTATTGTGCTATAAGAAATGAGGAGGAGAAACCTGGGGAGTCTTGCACTAACAGCCACAGAGAGAGCTGGGTAGGGCCAGAAGGGCGATGTTTGCCATCACAATGATGCTGGAAAGACTGCAGAGCTCTCCTCAATGCAATGACCAACAACCACCCTCCCAGGGGCAGAGGTGCAGCCTGCCTCTCCCGCCGGATTGAAGGATGATGCCCCAGCAAACAGAATGAGATGCATTTTGGAGACGGCCAGTGTGGAAATGTATTTTGTTTGATTATGGATATTGGTCATAGGGGTTTGGCTTTTCTCTTATTTTCAGAGGTGAGGAGAGATGGGAATGAAAAGAATTCATTTTTTAAAATTAAGTGGCCGCTGGAGGGCAGCAGGGAGCTGCTAAAGGCATCTGCTAAAGGATCCTGATGCCCAGGCAGAACCCACTGAGAACGGACCAGAGGGGATCAGGTCAGAGACAAGGCTTGGCCTCCCCCCCACTCCCTCCCGACCCAGTCCTTGAAACCAAAGGACAATGCAGGGATGTAACCCCAACAGGCCAGGCCTCCTTGTGGCCTCATGGAGACCTGGTGGGAAGGTGATGGAGAGGCAACCAGGACTGAGGCCAAGTCCAAGTCACTGCCTCCCTCTGGGGCCTCAGTTTCCTCATCTGTAAAATGAGGAGGTTGGACCAGAAGTGTACCAAAGTCCCTTCTCCCTCTGAATCTCTGATCTCATGACCCTATACACATAATGGGGGGCCTCTGATCAGGTACCCTTCCAGCTCTCAGCCCAGGACCTTGGGAGCCAGGCTGTGCCTCCAAAAAACCCTGGCTGGGGAGGCAGAAGATGTGACTAGGGCCCTGGAGGGGAATCATGCCCCCGTTCTGGGCCTCGCCTTCCTCAGCTATAAAACAAGGCTAATGGCATGGTCACCACCTACTGTAAGGTGGGCTGACTGTGTGCAAGGAGGGCTTTGCAAACCTCAGAGCCTCTGAGAAAGGGGGGCTGCTCTTGTGACAGGGATTCTCTCAGAGCAAAGCCAGGGGCAGAGCCAAGGGCAGGATGGACCCGGGGTCAGAGGCCAACTCTCGGAAGGAAACCAGGCAGGCACCAGTGGTAGGCACCAGCCAGCAGCCCACATGGCACCCATGAGGGAGGGACCACAGGAGCCTGCAACTAGCCAGGAGCCCTCGAGGGAGGGCCTGGACTTCCCTCAAGAGCCCATGGCCTCAGCCAAGAACACAGCCGAGGGCTGAGTCACCTTCCACTGAAGAAGATGACTAGAAGCCAGTGAGTGGGCAGAGAAATCCCACAATGGGCTCTCCTGGAATCGCTTCAGTCCCCGGTGGCCTCAGAGTCATTTACAGGAACCACAGCGGCATTATCTGCGTCACAGGCCCAAGCCACGCCGCCCTTTGGCTGTAACCCTGCCCCAAGGGACCTTCCTGTCTGGTTGGGGGGAGGGAGATCCCTGGGGCCGGACCCTGGGGGTTGGGTTAGATGGTATGGGGAAGTGCCCCCAGCTTTGACCTCCCTCCCGCTTTGAAATCCCCTGTCCCCTGACTCCTTTCCAGGGGCTACTCCTGACTCCAGACTTCTTTCTCCACCATGCCCCAGCAGCCTTCTTACCCTGGAAGATGCCCCTGCCCCCGCAGCCCTTCCTCTGATTGGTCAGGCCCTCCCAGAACCTCCATTTTCAGAAAAGTTCCCAGAGCAGCTATGCTCCCTCTTTCCTCTCTGGGGTCCTTCCTCCATCATCCCCCTCCCCGTCATAATGCAGGCGTCTTGGGCATCTTTGGGAGGGGATGGAGCAGGACCAGGTCGGCTCTCACAAAGAAGCTTCTAGAGCTAACTCCCCACTCACTGGAGGCCCACAGGTCCCAGCCGAGCCCCAGGGCCCCTGGGTGCTGACTGGATGGAAGCATGGACTTTGGGAGAGCCAGGTGCTGTTGTCGGCTCTGTTCTCCTGGAAGGAGCCTCCCAGGCTGACAGCCAACATCAAGCAGACTCCCTGAGCAGTGCCATCAGGAGGTGGGTGCTGGCCAAAGGGAGGACATGGGCCCTGAGAAGATGCCTGCCCAGGTCCCCCCGCCAGAAGCTCCTTGAGCGTGGTTTGTGCAGGATGTGGCATCAAGGCATCACTAAAGTTCACTGCCCCTCGGGGGTGAGAGTCAGGCGCACCGAGTCTGCCCTGACCATTAACATGGGAGCCGCCAAGCAGACCACGAAGAACAACGGTTGTCCAGACCGAGAGCCAGCCTGCAGAGCCCATCCATCTGTGCGTGTGCCTTGGACCGCCCTGTAGGTGGGCACTGATCAGAGCCCAGAGAGGGCTGGGCTTCCCCAGCAGGCCCTCCCTGGACCTTCTCCTGCTCACAAGCTCCCACCCTCCATCTCCCCTTCTTTTCTCAGTCAACCCCATTACCCTGTGCTCCACCCCACCCCAGCACACCCCTATTTCTGAGGAGGGAACCAGCTCCTAGGTTGGCAGCCCCATAGAGTCCTGCCATCTTGGGTTCCCTGATTTTGATCAGCCCCTTTTCTGTACTCACCTTCTGGCTCCGACCTAGCCCAGGCCCTCACTGCCACCAGCCTGGACTGTTCTTGTGGCCTCCTCGTTGGGCTCCCTGCCTCCAGTCTCTGCCCTCCCCAATCCATCCTCCATTCACACAGTCCTAATATCCAGCTCGAACTGGTTACTCGAGCTCCAGAAGCTCCGGGACCTCCCAGTCACCTTGATGACAAGAAAGAGTCTGCTCTAGGCTCTGCTCCAGGGTGGAGGCCAGCTGGGATGAGGGGCACTCAGTCAGCCACCAACGAACATCTCTTAAGTACCTACTAGGCCAGCTTTCCTAAGCCCTTCAGAGCTCCAGTCAGAGGGGCAGAGAGTAGAGACAAAAGGAAGCCAGGCCCATTCTGTCTTGCCCTCCCAGGGCATCGTGAGCAGGGAATTCCCAGGGAGAAGTTTGTTTGGCCTTGGAGAAGGCGGCCCTGAACCAGGCCCCGAAGGCAGTGAGGGGCTTAGCCAGACAGACCCAGGAAGAAGAGGGCACCCCCAGCCCCAGAAGGGCTGACCCCCGGCCCACCACAAAGGGCTGTGCAAGGCTTTCCAGCCCTGTATGTGGGTGGGGGCTGAGTAGAGGAGAGTCTGTGAAATAGCTCTGGAAAGGTAGGTGGAAGGCAGATTATGAAATCCTAGAGGTCAGCATTGGCCAGAGGGAGCCATTGACGGTATGTGAGCAGAGGAGGGACTTGGGAAAACCCGAACTTTGGTGGAGGGTGGATGTGGGAGATGGGGAGCCTGGGTCAGGGAGAGGCTATTGCCATAGCTCAGAGAAGTCGAACTCAGAGGGGGCCTACAGCCTGGCCCCCAAGGAAAGGGGAGGGTGGTGAGACACATTGCCTCATTAAACTGGCCAGACTGGGTGGGGCCGATCATCATGTGGAGGAGGGGACGGAGTCTGGGGTCATTTGTCATGGCCCAGAGTCCCCCGGAGCCAAGCATGACTTCACCGGCCTCTCTGGGCTGCTATCCCTTGGTACAAATATTTATATCCCACAGATACACAGCCTTCTTCTGAGGGCTGGAGGCTGAGGTGCTGGCCGCCAGTGGGGCCCAGGAGCCCGGGGGTGGCCTGAGGCCGCTCATTCCCCTTGCCTATATTTGGTTGCTTGCTGCACACTCCAGGTGGGGGGAGAGGCCCCTGCATCCTGAGAGGAAGCACTGGCTGGGGCTGTGTCGCCTGTTTGGTTCCTGCACAAGGCAGCCGGCTGGCTTACCTGGCCCCTAGTGTCTCAGAGGAGGCCTCCCCCATCTCCAGAGGCTGCCCCCAGGGCACTGCAATCAGAACCCCAGGAATGCATACCCTCATCCTGCCGAAGGGTCAGCATTACCTTTGGGAGCCCCAGCTCCCCTCAGCTTAGAAGGAAGGAAGTGTGCGTAGAGAATAGGGGGGTTGGAGTCTGGAAGACCTGAGTCCAAACCCTGCCTCAGTCAGGAAGTGGTGCATGACCCTGGGCAGGTCACTTCACACCTAACCCAGTCTCCCAGGGTGGTTGAGGATCATTGTAGGGCGTTGGTCAATGCCGGCCACCATTATCATCCCACCAGCCAGCCTCGATCGTCGCAGGCATTTGGGGTCATTTCCAAGGTCATGGATTTGCCAGTTGAGAGGAGAGCCCCCCAAAATGCTCTCAGCTGGGAAGGGGGATAACTATTTTCTCACAGAGGTAACATTTCCAGGGGGATCCAAGGTTGATGAGACTGCAGAGGAGGTCTAATGTCAGGGTGATAACAGACACTGGCCTGGCAGCCATCACGCTGCCTGAACTGAGCCATGCTGGGCCCAGAGGGGAGGTGCTGATGGTCCAGGGACGCCTGGAGGGAGGTCTCCGGTGGTGTGCCCAGGGGGTCTGCACCAGGGCCAGAGAGGCTGAACATTCGCATCCACTCTTCTGTCCCACCCCCCTTGTGAATCGGTTCATCTTGTAAATGTGAGAATGCTTCATCTGTAAGGGGGAAGGGTGAAAAGAGCACCAGATTTGGAGGCCAAGGCCCTGGGTTCAAATCCCACCTTGGCTGCTTGCCATCTCAGAGAAGTCGGGCAAATCTCCTCTCTCTGGGCCTCAGTTCTCTTATCTATGAAGGGGGCTTGTCCTGGGTAGCCACAAGGTCCCTTTCAGGTTCTCTGAGCTTGTCTCTGCCATTTAACCTTTACATCCCACCCTAGCACCAAGCACAGGGTTTGATACACAGTAGGGATTTCACAAACATTGATTTAATTCTGCTGGGTTGGAAACATGGGGTTTGTCCTTGAGCAGTCAATGAATGGAGCTTCTTTCAGTCCAGGGGTTTGAAGTCCTGGCTTGGTTTCCCCTCTGTCATTTGGGGCTAGGCCTCATGGGGAGCTCCTCCATAGCATGGCAATGCCCTGCACACAGCAGGTGCTTAATACACCCTGATTGCTTGAACCTTGCCTCATAGGGTGATTGGGAGGATTGAAGGAGATCATGAAGGTGAGGTGTTGTGAATGGGATTTACCCATCTTCCCCCTCATCCCAAAGCTGAGCACTCACCCCCAGGCTTTCCAAGATGAAGGACACTCCTCCTTCACCACTGGTATCTGCTGATTGAGAAAATACTCAGCAACAAGGGAGAAAAGCCTTTTCTGGACATTTGTACCAAGGCGCCTGGCAGCTGTGGGCCAGGGCAGAGGTCATCTTGCATTGTTTTCTAAAAATATTTTTTATTTATTTTGTTAACTATTTCCCATTAATATTTTTAAAAATTTTTAACTTTTGTTAATTCTTAATTTAAAAAAATCTTAAAATTTAAAGTTAAAAAATGTTTTTAAAGTTTCAAATTCTCTCCCTCTTTCCCTCCCCTCCTCCAAGTAAGCAGAATGATTGTACATTTGCAGTCATGCAAGACATATTTCCATAAAGAAATAAACACAAAAATATGAGAAATGAGCATTTCACAAAGCACGCTTTCATCTGCACTCAGAGCCCATCAGTTCTCTCTCTGAAGGCAGATCTTTCCTCATGGGTCTTTTGGGATTGTCTTGGATCATTGCGTTGCTGGGAATAGCTAAGACATGAGTAGCTGATCATCATACAATGTTGTGGTTACTATATGCAAGGGTCTCCTGGTTCTGCTCACTTCACTTTGCATCAGTTCATGTAAGTCTTCCCAGGCTTTTCTGAAGTCAGCCTGTTCATCATTTCTTGTAATACAACAGTATGCCATCACAATCATGTACCACGGCTTGTTCAGCCATTCCCCAATGGATGGGCATCCCCTCGATTTCCAATTCTTTGCCACCATAAAAAGAGCTGCTAGAAGTGATTTTGTACAAATAGGCCCTTTTCCTTTAGCCAGTCTCACATAGTGAAGAGAAGACTCAGAGCTCCCCCATCCCAGACCCTCCAGGTCCAACACATCCTTTGGGCTGCCTCTCTGCTTAGGAGGCCTTTGGAAAACAAGGTTCAGCCTTCACTGAAGGTGAGGCTGGCCACTGGGGGCCATTATTCATTTGGTGATCTGCCTCCCCCCAGACCTGGGGGGCCCTCCTAGAACCCGGAAGTACAGTTAGGTAGATAAAAGCAGGTCCAACTTGGCATCCCGAGGCATAAGCATGTGGGTTCTTATCCTCCCAAGACATGGCCCAGGCTGGAAACATCCCTCACCTTCAGCCTGTGTTGGACACTTAGTGGGTTTGTGATAGAGGCCCTTCCTCCTGGGGTGCAGACTGTGACTCCTCTGGGTCAAACAGCAGCCCACACCCTCCCATAATCCCCATGTAGGTGTCTTCCCATGAACTGGGAGCCTGCAATCGGCATGGACAGCAGTGAGGGCCTCTGGCTCTGGGGTAACCAGCCCCCTTTCTTTCCCCCCCCCGTGAGGCAACACTCCGTGTGACTTCTCTGGGACAGCTGTAGGTTGAAAAGGTGTTGGGACATCCACTCAGCCTCCTGGCACCTCACTGCTGCCCTTTGTGTGGCACTGGACTGGAGTTCTGGGATGACCAGCAGCCATGTGGCATCTCGAGAATATTGTAACCAAGGGAGGCCTTTGTCTCAAGGAGGACTTTGGCACACCAATAGGGTCTTGGGAGTCAGGTGATGGGTTCAAATCCCACGTACACCAATGAGTCACTGGGAGGGATATCTGGAAAGCGCTGTCTTTTCTCTCCACCCTCAGAACCAAGATCATTGGCTGGAGGGCCATGGGGCTAAGCCTGGAGGGGGTCTGTGGACAGACTTCTGAGGCTCTCCCTCCTTTTGTCAGGAAGGGCACTCATGCTGGCTTCCCTGGACTAGGGGCCGGTGAGGTGGTGCCTACATTCTCTGCAGGTGTGGAACTGGTCTCCCCTTCCTTCTTGAGTCCAGCCATGGTGCCACGATCTCCAGACACTTCTCTATAGAATGTGTGGGAGCAGAGAAGGGCCCAGACAAAGGGCTTCTGGCCAGTCTGGGGGCAGAAAGCTCCCGTTTCGGATGCTGCAGGGGCCTGGGGCTGATGTCATGGGGAGATGCCTCCCTGCAGGCAAAGAAGCTGGGGAGCAGATGCCAGGCAGGGGGAAGGCTGTGGGGGCAGAGAAGGGCCCAGACAAAGGGCTTCTGGCCAGTCTGGGGGCAGAAAGCTCCCATTTCAGATGCTGCAGGGGCCTGGGGCTGATGTCCTGGGGAGATGCCTCCCTGCAGGCAGAGAAGCTGAGGAGCAGACGCCAGGCAGGGGGAAGGCTGTGGGGACAGCAGCCTGGGCTGGGCTCAGCTATCCCTGATTCACAGCGGCCTGGGCTTGGTCCCTTCCCCACTCAAGGCCCATTTCCTCCCACTGGCTCCCGGTCCTCCTGTGCCCCGGCAGCAGCATGTCCCTGATGTGGATCCTCATGTGTCTTTCCGAGCCCAGGCCCCCAGGATGACCATGAGGAGGGCCAGAATGACCATGGTGTAGATGGTGTGGATGGTGGGCAACTGCTCCTCCTGGGCCCAGTCACATTTGCTGCTGTGGGCACGCGGCCAGCTGGGGCCTGCCAAGGAGGAAGTTTTCTGGCGGTGTGCTCGGAGAGAGTGGATCCTGGGAGAAAACATGCCAGGCTTTAGAAAGGGGCCCCCAGGAGCCCAGGATGGCAGGGGTAAAAGGCCCTGGCCCCTAAGACCCAGAGAGCCACAGCTGGACCAGACCTTGGAGGCACGTAGTCCAGCCCATCATCGAGGACCGAGAAGGGAGGGGTGCTGGGGGGCACACGAGGAGGAAAGGATGAAGAGGGAAGTGGCCTGGTCTGGGGAGGAGCTAGCAGCCCCAGGTTCTAGGACAACTCCTTGGGGGCCCCAGGGCAGGTCGCTGAAACTCTTCTTTGAACAATGCCTTATTAGAGACTGAGATGCCCTCCTGCCATATGACAGGGCTGTCCCAGAGGCCCTTCAGGGGCAAGTGGTGAGCCCCAGGCAGGCGCTGGGGAGTCATGGACCCCCCAGGTCCCTCCCAGCTCAGAGATTCTGCACTGCCCTTGGTGCTAAGGAGAACAAACCTTAACATCTCCCAGTCTGAACTCCCTTCATGCCCAGCCCCGTGGGGCTCTCCCCAAGGGGTCTCTGGCCTGTTCTGGGTCTCAGTTTCCTCATCTGTCAATGAGAAGGTTGGCTTGGATCAGAGGGTCTTGATCCTAGGTCTGTAACCTTGTTACATGACATGGCATGTTGGTATGATCGGTTTCCTTTGTCATGCCCTGCATTGAAAAGCATCATAGTGAGGGGGAGTCCACAATGTTCGCTGGGCATGATCTCTACATACAAGGCCCTGTACCCTCCACTCCACCTGAGTCTTCCCATCTGTGAGTGGGGATGTTCAGCATTCCCCCAGCTGGCCTCATAGGACTAGATAATCCTAATAACAACTGCCATTTACATAGCACTGACTGTGTGTGCCAGGGGCTGGGCCAAGTGCCTCACTGAGTACCGGACAAACAGGACCTTTTATTTGGACTTTGTCAGGGGTTTAGGGAACTCCTAGTGAGGAAACGCCCTCCCCTGCTGCAGTTCTCTACCCTTTCTGGGACCTCTTTGGGGGTGGGGGTACTGAGGGCTTACTTAAGTGACCGGGTCCCAGAGTCCTCCGGGGTCAGAGGCAGAGCTTGCCCCCAGGTCTCTCTGAGCCCCAGGCCAGTTGGGCAGGCTCTCCACCTCAGCTGCTTCTCCCAGGAAGGTCTCTTCCCTATGGGCAGGAGCCCTTGGGCAGCTCCCATTCATTCTTCGGGCCCTTGGGGCATCCAAAGGCTCAGGGGGCCGGGCCTCACCCAAAGTCACACAGACCATAGAAAGAATCACAGACACTCCCGGAAAGAAGGGTTCCCAGAAGGAGTAGAGGCCAACCCCTCCACCACCACCCTGAAGAGTGGCCATGCAGCCTTTGTTTAAAACTCTCCAGTGCTGGGGAGCTCACTATCTCCATTCCACAAGGCTAGTGACCTCCCCATTGCATCATGCCACCCCCTAGGGAAGATATGTGGGGCTCTTACCTCCTGGACACATTCATGTTGTCGGGGAGTCTTCGTGGGTATTTGAGACCCCGAGAAGTTCTGCTCTCGGGTTCCTGACCTGGGTCTGGGTCCCGGCCCTCCCACTGTTCCTGTGGGCAGAGAGGAGCTTCTAGTCTGAATACCTTGGCCCAGAACATGGGCACCCCAGCCCCCTCTGTCACCCAAGACAGAGCCTGGGGCTTCGCATCGAGGCTAAAGAGAAGCCAGGAAGCCCTCAGGACAAATCCTGCTGCTGCTTCTCTTTGGATGGCTGCAGTCTGAAGAGCCGTCCAGCTGGCCAGTGTCCACCTCCAAGGGCAGGCAGGAAAGCAGTCAGCCAGGAGGAGACCTCCCAGGCTCCCAGGCAGAGCCTTCCAGCTCTTCCGAGCAGAAAGTGTGCGTGTGTGTGACTGCGGTGTGTGCGTGTGTACATGCGTGTGGGTTTGTGTGTGTAAACATGCTGCTGGCACTTTTTCTTTCCAGCTGTGTAAGCATCTTCTGCCAGGGAAGAGGGGTGGGGGCTAGTCTAGACACGGCAAGCTGCCAGATCTCACAGGCCTCTGTGCTCTGTAGATGAGACTGGAGTCAGGGAGGCCTCTGATCAATCAAACAGCTGCTTTAGGCGCCACCAAAGCAGCTGATCAATTTAAATTCAGTCCTCAGGGGCTTAAGTGCAGGGACAAATCTTAGAAAGTATCTTTACGCGGTTTGGGGAGACTTGATTGCCTCCCATGGCTAGGTTGGTGTGCAAAACACAAGCCCATTGGAAAGTGGGCATTGGCGGGTCTGGCCAAGACTCTGGGAAGGAATGCCTCAGGAAGGCCAGATTGCCTCGCCCCACCCCATCCCCAACTAAAGAAGGACCTACTATGTTTTCTCAGTGTCCGCTAAACAGCAGTGGTGGCGGCAGGGTCTGAGTTAGGAGTCAAAGAGAAATTAGACACCCGCAGAAAAGCGACATCGACTCGGGGCCTAGGGGGGGCTTCTGAGCCATCCCTAAGGGGAACCTCTTCGCCGCACGTGTTCAGCTTAAGCCCCCGTCCCCTCCCTCCCCCAGAGAGCGTCTCAGACTTTGGGGAGGTGGGAGAGTGTTTTGATTGTCAATGCGCCTTTTCCTCAAAGGCTGACTAATAGACACCTGCTGTTAACGCTGGAGGGGGCTCGGAGCTACTGGAATGGAAAGACATTGGTCCCCAGCCCTTCCGAGTCTCACAGAACCGCGGGGAAGGACGTGGCCGCCGCAGCTTGGGGCGCAGCTCCGCGGTCCCTTCCTCCTCTGCCCCCACGATCCTGGGGCGCGGCGAGGCGCTGGACGGCTCCTGGGAGGAGGCTTCTTTAGCGGCTCCCCGGAATCCCCCCAGCTCTGAAGCTCGCAGCACTTATTAGCCTCCTCCTGCATGCCAGGTAGGAGCACGGCACGCGCGCACGTGAGGATGCCCGAGCAGCTCCGGGCTCGGGATGGGGTTGCCGAGGACTCCCCCGCTCCATCCTACTTGGGGGGGGGGGAGGACTGAGGCTGGGAGGCTGACTGCCCCAGGCAGGCTTTGCACCGGGACCCCCCAACTGCAGACCGAGCCTCTTTCCACGGCCCCACATCTTCGAGGCCTTTGCTCCAAAATTGGGCCCTCTGCCACTCAACCTAAGCGGCCCGCCCCCCCAAACCTAGTCAATATTTATCTTCTGGACCACTGACCCAGGCCACCCCAGGTCCCCGATGCACTGGGACTGCCCTCCGTCCAACAATCAATTTCAACCTGTAGCCTGGCAGCCAATACGCATGCGCGTCGTCGCAGGCCAGACTACATCTCCCAGAATCCCAAGGGGCAGAGGAAGCCGGAAGGGGTTAGAGTCGCTTGATTCAAACAGACCAATCGCCGGCGAGTCTCTCGGGACACGTGGTTCGTACCGGGTCAGGGGGGTGGGGCAGGGAGAGGAAACGACCTTTGGTTTTAAATCAGTTGGCGGCAGCGGCGGCGGTGACAGGTGAGGCGAACACTGAGTCTCCGGTAAGGAAAGAGCAAGCCGAGCTGGACGCTTTCGGGCCTGGCCCCGAAGGAACGTCCCGCAGTCCTTGGCGGGGGGCCGGGAGGGGACAAGCGGATGCTGCTGTGGGGATCGACACCCCCCCCCCGGGGTCCCAATGGAACGTCCCAGCAGGCCCCCGCATCCCCCCCCCCCGCCCGCCCTCCAGGGGGGGAACCACGTGGTACTGGTCCATTTCACCTGTAAAGCATCATCTCCTCTGACACTGTCCCCTCCTTGGTACAGGCCTCATCACTTTGCACCTGAAGTATTGCCGTAGCTGCTGGGATGGGGTCTGCCTGTCTCAAGTCTCTCCCCGCTCCAGTTCATCCTCTCATCAGCCACTGAAGTGACTCTTCTGAAGTGAAGGTCTCATTATGTCCCCCCCCCCTTCATAACCTGTCCCCTCCCCTCCCTCCAGTCTTCCCGCACCTGATTTCCTGACACATACTCTTCAATCCAGTGACACCGGCCTCCTGCCTCTTCACAAATAGTGGGCTCTCTGGCCATTTTCTCTGTCCCCTGTTCCTGGAACATCCTTTGCTACAACTACTGACCTCCCTGGCTTCTGTGAAGACCCAACTTGTACAGGAAGCCTTCCCCAGCCCCTCTTCATTCCAGTCTCTTCTCTCTGCTAGTTTTTTCCTATTTATCCTGTGTAGATCTTGTTTGTCTCTATTCAATTGTGAGCTTCTTGGGGACAGGGACCGTTTTTCACCTTTTTTTGTACCCTGAGTATTTAGCATTGTGCCAGGCGTATAGCAGGCCTTTAATAAATGTCTATTGAATCATGACTGCACCAGCTGTATGACCTTTGACAGGTCATTTCCTCCTGTATAATGACAGGAGCTGACCTTCCTTCATCCCCCGAAGGTTTGCAGAGCACTTTCTAGGTGAGGGTCCACTCCTTGAGAGCTTTTTGTCCTTGTCACACCTCCCCCACTCCCATGACTAGTACGCAGTTGGTATCTAATAAATGTTTATTGCTGTGAAGCAGAAAGCACTAGTATTATTCTCCCCATTTCATAGATGAGTAGTCCACTGCTCAGTGATGTGAAGCAACTTGGGCTAGGATCACCCAGGACCCAAGCCCCTGGAGGCACTGGGTGGCTGAGGTCTGGAGGGAGGGGGTGCAGGACCCTGGGTCACCCATCCTCCCCCTGGACTCCTCTCATGAGGCCTCAGACCCCTGCTAAGAGAAGGTGGGAACCGTGGTGTCCATGGGACCCTGGGGAGGAGAAGCCGGTCCCCTTCCTCCTGCTTTCATGGCCCCCTGCTGGCTCTGGTCCCTGTGACCCCTCCAGAGAGGCAGCTCCCGCCCATGGGCAGCCTGTGCTGGCTGGGACTCTTCGTCCCAGGGCTGGCCTGAAGAACATGGGGACTGAGGATCGAGGAAGTGATCCCGGCCAACACCCCATCTACGTGGGCCTCCGGCAGCATTGGCACCTCCAGGCTGAGTAGGTCAGGGTTCTGTCTCCTGTTTGGTTCACTGGCAGGTGCTTCTCCGGTGGTGTTTACTATGGAGAAAGGAGGGGGAGGCTCCATCAGGGCAGCCACTGAGGAAAAAGCCAACGTGGATGCACAGAACGGTGAGGACGTGGGCACTAAAGACCTGCTTTCTCCTGGTCCCAACCACCAGGCCCCCACCCGCCACTAGGTAGAAACTTGACCAGACCTCGTCGCTCCCCACTCCAGCCTCATGCCACCAGCTGAGCTGTAGGCCCCAGACAGCCCCTTCAGCTTTTGCCTAGGGCCGCCCTCTCTGTGCCACCCTCTGGGGGGGGGCCACCTCTGTGCCGCCCTCTTTGGGGGGGGCACTTCTGGGCCCCAGGCTCAGGAGTTCCTCCCTTCCCCCACGATGCCCACTTCCACTCGGTTCCTGTGTTACCTCCCCAGCCTGTCTTCACTCATGGGGCCCAGAGCCCATACCTGAACGCATCCCCCTCCCCAGCTCAGGAACCTTGGGTGGCCTTTGTGAGTTCCAGGCCTGCCTCTCTCCACCTGTGCTCTGGGCTTGACCAAGCTCAGCTTAGGGGCCGCCCCCCACAAGGGGGATGCTGGGGCCATCAGGCTCCCCCCACAGGCGGTCAGGGCCAGGTGCACAGTAGGTGCGTCCTAGAGGCTTGTTGGTTGATTGCACCCTGGCTTCTCTCTCCCAGACCTCCCTCTTCTGACTGATGAGAAATTTGACTTTGACCTCTCATTGTCTTCATCCAGGTGGGTTGATATGGATTGTTGCCTTCTCTTTCCTGCCCCCCCATCCCTCTCCCCCGCCCCCCCATCCCTGCCCTCCCTTACCCCTCCTGCCCCCTGGTTCCCCACCCCCCAGCCCTCCTGTCCCTGCCCCCCAACACCCACCAGGAGGTACCCTGGTGGCTGGTCAGCGGCGCCCTCCTTGCTTCTCCTCACACCACCAGTGCCAATGAAGATGACGAGGTTTTCTTTGGGCCGGTCGGGCACCGGGAGCGGTGCGTGGCTGCTGGCCTGGAGCTGCAGGGCCTGGTCCCCAGAGAGGCCGAGCCGCCACTCACATGGAGCCCCCCAGCCGGGGAGAAGTTTGTGGAGATTTTCAAGGAGGCGCGCTTGCTGGCCCTGCAGATAGTGAGCAGTGGCAAGAAGGTGGGGCCCAAAGCTGGTGAGCCCAAGCCGCCGCCGGGGTCACAGGAGGAGTTTGTGCAGGAGGCCAGGCTGAAGCTGGACATCTTCGAGCGAGGACTGCAGGTGCAGAGGGGCTCCCCAGCTCTCAAAAGGGAGACCTACTGTGTGCTGACCCCGGAGGCGGCCCCAGTGCAGGCATCACTCTCCTTTGCCGAGTCACCAGGGACCCCAGAGCCCGCTTCCGGTGCCCGTCTTCAGAGCCAGGGGGTGGCCGAGAGGAGAGCCGTGAGCCGACTGCAGCCCCACAAGGCCTTGTCTACACCTGGAAAAGGGGCTCCCACCAAGGTAGCCGCACCCCAGGGTGCCCCCACCACATTCTCTTTTGGGGGGGGCAGCCTGTCCACAGAGGGAGGGTTCCCTGGGGCCAGGGAGGGCAGGTGGGAAAGCGTCTAGCCCTGCCCCCAGGTTCCCACCCCGGCTCTGCCTCCCCATCGTGGGGCTGCCCTCCCCTAGTCAGATTGCACCCTATTCTCCTGTTTTGGCCCTCAGTGCTGCTCAGACGGACTTCTCTGTAGAAATGGGCTGGTTCTCATGCCTCCTTCTTTGGTGTTCCAGCTACAACCAGGGAAACAAACTCACCCTTCAAGGCTCCCCCCTGGGAACTCCAGAGTGTCCTCGGGGTCCATGTCCAGCAGCGCTTCAGAGATGGGGTCCTCCGTCAGTGGCAGCGGCACCACCAAAGGCCCCCCTGGCCTCTCTGCCCCCAGCAAGGTGCTTGAGCTCCGAGGGGTAAGGGTGGCAGAGACCCTCCCCTAGTGGTCACCTACGGGTGGGGGCAGCAAAGACCCTCCCCCAGCGGTCACCAGTGTGTCTTGTCTCCCACAAAGCCAGAACAGGGGTACCCGAGGGCAGTTATGGATGCCTGTGATTAGGCCCTGAGGCCAACAGGGAGCCCTGGGCAGAAGCAGATCTTGGGGAGGGGGTCAAGGACAATCTTTGCTTGTTCTGAATTCAGCTCCTTGTTCCAGTTTGGGGCAAGGAAAACCCTGCTGAAACCTCCAGGGCCCACCAGGACCCTCCTTGGGGGGAGCACCTCTTTCTCAGGCCCACTTTGCAGCGTGAGCCTGACCTCGAGTTCGAGCTCAGTGGGGACCCCAGCGAGAGGCAACGGTAAGGTCCTGCGGCGCCCTCGTGAGCCTGGGGAAGGGTCCTGGGCTGCAGGGCAGTCAGCACCTCTCTCAGACCTTCCTCACTGATGGGGTGCCCGCTGTGCGGACAGACAGACAGACACAGGCACAGACAGGAGCTGCTGCCCTGCACCTGTGGAGGGTCTCCCTCGCTGCTGCAGTCCTGGGTCTGGTGTATCCAGGCATCACAGTCCATAGAAGAGGCACAGACGAGCCTAAAGCATGCCATGATCCCTCTGACATGAACAGACAGGATCCACCCATCCAAGGACAATCCCCCTCTCCCTGTTCCCTGCTGGGGCCTGGTCCTGCTGGCTCAGCAGCCCATGGGCTCCACCTAGTGGCAAGGGCCGGTGGCTGCGGGTCCAGGTCCCCAAAGGGCCTCCCTGTGGCCCCTTCCCTGTACCTATACACCCTCTCCTGTCCCCCCCCAGCTCAACACCACCGGAGGTCCCTCCGCAGAGGGGGGGCCCAGACACCGGGGCTCGGCAAGGCCAGCTGGCCAGCTCCTGGGGGGCAGGCATTAGAGGCTGGACTTCTCTCTGACTGCCCCCCAGAGCAGCTGGTGCAGACCCTGGGCACGTGCCTCTGGTGTCTTCTCTAGGGGCACCGAGCCCCTGGGGCCCCTCCCCAGGGCAGCTGCTGGGGGCCTCCTCACCACCCCTGCTTTTCCACTTTCAGTTAAACCAGGCACCCCTGCCTTGCATCGGGCAGACACTCCTCGGCCCAAGCCCGGCGTCCGGCTGAGCTATGGGAACGTCTCCTGCCTGGCCGCACCCTTTGCCCAGCAGTCGACCTCGGTTTCCCTGAGGCAGCCACAGACCCCCAGAGCTGGGGTGCAAAGGCCAAGCCCCAACTTATCCCAGGCCTCTGGGAACTCAAAGCTCAGGGGGCATGGGGGTCCCAGCTCCAGCGCCAGGGTGGGGCCGCGACATCCTGCTTTTCCTGGAGGTGAGGCCTGCTTGGGGAGTCCTTGGGATTCTCCTTGATGCCGATTCAGGGGGAGGGCAGTCCCCCCAAGGAAACTCAACCTCGCTCTGTGCAGCCTAGCTTCCCCTGGTCCCAGAAGCCACAGGCCGTGGGGCACCTGCACTCTGGTGGGGTGCCAGGAGCCACCCTGGGAAGGGAAGAGCCCAGGGCAGGGGGAGGTGGTCACCCCAATGGAGATGGGGGATGGGGTGCTGGTGCCTTCCCCCTCCCTCGCCACGAGGGGTACCTTTATGGTGGGGGGGGCTCGTCTCCCACCCTGGGGCTAACGCCCCTTTGTGTTGTAGGTGCCTCACTAGACAGCGCAACCCCTCGAGTCCAGGGCATGAGCCGGCTGCCGTTAGGCCCCCCGTGTGGAAGGTAAAGGGCTCCCCCCTCCTTTCCCAGGCCCTCCCCTGATGCAGGAGCAGGAGCCTGGGTGTGGACTGCATGGTGCCCGAGGCAGGACTTGAACCCAGGTCTCAGCCCCCTGCTGATGGGGTTGTGGCCCCCCTCAAAGGCCCTGAGAGCAAGGACTTCATCTTCCTCATCTTGCGGAGGGCATGCAGCACCATTTGTGCTGGCCAAGCTAAACTGCTGGCCTTGAGGGCACTGGGGCTCTCTGATTGTGGTGCCCCCTCTCCTCTGCAGTGGCAGTCTGGAGGTCTCTGTTTCTCTGCCTGTAGTGATCTGCGCTGGGGATCGGGATTAACAAGCAAGGGAAGCCGCTAAGGAGGGACCCCCGACTAGCTCCTGCCTGCGGGCCATAGCCTGGGCCCCCAGACCCCCAGGGTCCCCAAGGCCACTTCCCCAGCTGCATCTCCCCGCGGGGGGGCTTTCTGTGCCAGCCTCGGCCTGAGAAGTGGCCCTTTTGTTCCAGCACCACCCTGCACAGTACCCCCGCGCGGTGCTCCTTGGGGGGAGCTCTGCAGCCCCCCGGCAGCAGCGGCCGGCGCCTCTCCGCCCTGCCTACGCCATCCAGGCGCCGGGCGTCAGCCCTTCCATCGTGGCCGACACCCAGAACCTGCCCAAGAGCCGCCTCCCCGCCTCAGTTGGCGGCTGCCCGGTGCCCTGCACAGGCGCTGCCCAAGAAGGCTGAAGGCAGGTAAGATGAGGAGAGGAAAGCATTGTCAGGGGCCTCAACCCCTGGCCCCTGCGGCCTGTCTACACCAAGGCCTCTCCTGACTTACTCTCCAGGGGGGGGCCTCCTCTGCCCAAGTCTCCTGTTCCTGAAGGGGCAGCTCTGGAGGGTCTCCCCTGGGCTCCCTTTTGTCTCTCCCCTCTGGGGGTCTCTGCTGCTCTCTGCAGGGGAGAGAAAGCGGTCCCTTCCATGGGGCACACACTGCCCCATAGCCCCCTGCCTGCAGCCTCCTTGTCTGGGGGTCCTGGCCCGTGAAGGCGCCATCTTGCTGGCCTTCTAGGTTCAGGGCCTGGCTGTCCCACACTGGGCTGGAAGAATAATTGGGATCCTGGCCCTGGGGGAGGCAGGAATGGCCCAGCCAGCCTCCACAGGATGCCTCTAATGACGGGGCGCTCCCTCCCTCCCGCCCTCTCCGGGCAGCCTGTCCTGGTCCCAGACCCTCTTAGATGTCTTGGCAATGGGCAGCCCCGAGAGTCAAAGAGCCAGTCCTCAGGGTGGGCGCATCTTTCCCTTCCCAGGCCCAAGCGAGCCCAGGAGAGAAGTGGGCCAGGGGCTTCTAGCCCGTCTGACCCCCCTCTGGGGGTGCCTTTGGCCCTCAACTTTGCCTCTCCTGAGCCAACGGCCCCCGGGACCCCTGGGCAGGAGGCCAAGGAGCGGTCGGTGGCAATGTCAGCCCCTGCTGAGGTACCGATTGTTGTGGGAGGGGGCCTAGTGATTTGGCAGTGACCTGGACCTCTGGTGCTCACAATGGCCTTGGGTCTATGTGAGGTCTCCCATGTGTGGAGAATCCATCCCCTACAGCTCAAGCAGAGAGGCCCAGGGCGGGGGTGGGTTTGGATCTCCACCATAGTATGACCACAGGCGGGGGGTACCTGCCACAGGGGTCGGGACTACAGGCCAGGCGCCCTGGGTGGCAGCTGCTGGTCCCTGCCCCCATCCCAAGGAACCCCAGGGTGTCCACAGCCCCTTCCGCTTTTGCGTCTGAAGGCTGCAGAGAGTGAGGAAGGGGCTCCAGGCTCCAGAGCTGAGGCCCCTCAACAAGGCCAGACTCTCCCATGGCCTTAGTGGACAGTGGAACCCAAGTGACCGTCGTCCCTCTCCTAGGCTGTGCTTGTCCGTCTTGGACCTGAGACCTGTGCTACTGTCCCAGCAACACCAAAACCGCCTCTCCGTGGCCAGCCGCTCATCGACTTCTCCAACAGCCCCGAAGTGGCCCCGCGGTGGCTCCCCCTGACACAGGCCAAGGCCCCGGCAGTGGCTGGCCAAGACCAGCTTCTCATTGACCTGTTTCACTCCCCGGAAGTAATCGAAGGTGTCCTATCCAAGCCTCCGCCAGCCACGGGGCAGGTGAGGACAGGGCACGTGGTCAGGTTGGAGGGGCCACAGTGTATGTACCCATCCGTCCCTCACGATGCAGCACCATGCACTGAGGGCGGGCACCCCTTGTCCAACCCCTCAGCCCCATCATCCGTTCACTGGGGCCGTGGGTGGGTGGGGGGATCCTCCAGGCCAGGCCCCTGTCATTGTGAGTGTCCCAGAGCAAGGCGCGTCAGGGCTTCAAGGGAGAAGGGCCTGGCACACAGTAGGTGCCATAGAAACTGCCACCCTCCTGTTGCCAGCCGGCTGACGAGCATCTGTGCCCACAGCAGACCTGCCATCCCTGGAGGCCTGTGGTGATGGGAGCAGTGCTGCCCTTCGAGCCAGCCCCAACCGTGGCCTGTCCCTTGTTTTATTTCAGCTGATAGACCTGAGCTCTCCCCTCATCAGCCTGAGCCCTCTGGAGGACAAAGAAAACCTGGTCTCTCCGCTTCTCAAGTTGTAGGTGGGCACAAGCCCCGAGTCTCAGGCAGGCGTGCCCAGTGTGCCTGGCCCCGGGGGACAGAATGCCTGGTATCTCACCAGTGAACAAGAGATGTAATTTATGGAGACAAATTAAGAAACTTTGTTTTTGTTTTTGATGATTGTTTTAAATCAAGTTTGTTTTTAAAAAATCCAATAAAGATTAAATGAAACTCAGTGAAACTATGGCTTTCCATTCTTGATTCACAGGTGGGCAAGGCCACCTGACGCCCAACCCCGGGCATCCACAAGCAGGGCTCCTCCTGAGGCCTCCCTGGACAGGGCCCCCAGCCCACCCTACCCAGGAGCCTGTCCTTCACCTTGAAACATTCTTTTTGAGCAAACCAAGATGTGTTTTTTTTTTTCGTTCGCATCTCCAGCCTATGGGGAAGAGAGAAGGGAAACCGCTGTCCTGACAGGTGTGGGCCCTGCTCGGGCTGTCCTCTTGCTGGCTCTGCACTTCACCGCCCACTTTCCCCACTGACCACCGCAGACCCTTCCCGTGAGGTCAGAGGCCACCCAGTGGGGAGGGCTGGACATCAGGCTCCGGGCCCGGTACCGAGGCCACCTCCCTGGAAGCCCAGGACCGGGATCGCAGCCGATGCCCTTCCCTTCACCTGGGGAGACGGGAGGGACTGAGCGGCAGGTGCCGTCCTTGTCCGAGGTCACCCCGCGAGCCTGACTCTGTGATTCCCGGGGGGCGTGAGGAAGCTGGAGGCGAGGCCAGACCCCAGTGCTCCCCGCAGCCCGCCACGGTGACGGCGCGTGTGGGGCGGGCTGAGGAGGGGCCGGCACTGTGGGGGGGCGCAGCCCCCGGGAGGGCGGCGCTCTCCAAGCCCAGATGCAGGGCCGGGCCGGGGCGCTATCGTGGGGCCGGAGCTCGGGGGGAGCGCCGGGCTGGTGCTGGACGCAAGGGCAGAAGCACCCCTCACGGGCCTCGTCTCCCGGCGCCCTGCCTTTGCCCAGGCTGAGCCCCCCCGCCGGCCGTGCCGTCTCTTCTGGGCGAGCTCCCGGCCCACGCAATGTCAGCCGCCTGGGCCGCGGGCACCTCCAGAGGCCCAAGCCCTCCGCTGGGGCAGCTGCGGGTCCGGCTCTCCCCCACCCCAAGGACGCCAAGGGTCTGGGGGCTCCCGAGCCTCGGGGGCACATCCGCTGGGGGGCGGGGGGCGGGGAGGAGGGGGCATTCCGGCGGGGGCCCCCCTGCCCTCCCCCTCCTCCGGGAGCCCCCGGGACCTGGTGCCCGGACAGCGGCCACAGACCCCGCCCCCTCCTTTCCTGCCGGGCCCTGCTGCGCCCCCTGGTGGGCGGAGACCATGGCACGTGGGAGTGTGGGAGGAGCCAGGGGAGGGCAGCGCCCCGCCCCGCGCAGCCCACGCTCAGCCACTTCCTCCCCGAGGCCACGCCCCTCCCCTCTCAGCTCGCGGAGGCGGCCCTTCCGGCGGAGCTAGCGGCACTTCCGGCGCGGCGGGCCGCACTTCCGGCCAGAGACATGGCGGCTGCCGGCTTCGGAGTCGCCCGGCGGCGCGTGGCCTGCGCTGTGTCCGGAGGCGTGGACAGCGCCGTGGCCGCGCTCCTGCTGCGCCGCCGAGGTGAGCGGGAGCAAAGGCGCGGAGGAGGTAGCACCGGGGGGGGGGGGGCCCCGGCGGGGCCGTCGGTTTCCCTTATGCCCCCGCTTTGTGCGGGGCCCAGGGTGGGGGCGGGGAGCGCACGGCCATGGCCCCGGCCCCGCCCCCGGCCCCGCCCCGGCCCCGCCCCCAGCCTCCAGTCCCGGCCCCGCCTCCTGCCGCCTGGGCCCCCCAGGACCCCGGGCTTCTCTTCTTTTTTTTATTTTTATTTTTGCTTTTGGACTTGTGTTGTCTGACGCCGGATTTGAACTCAGGTCCTCCTGACTCCAGGGCTGGGGCTCTATTCACCGCGCCACGTAGCGGCCCCTAGGCCTTTACTAATGCCGGGGGACAGGGGCTCAGTATAACTGGGACTCCGTATAACTGGGGTTCCGTATAACTGGGGCTCCGTATAACTGGGGCTCTGTATAACTGGGGCTCCATATAAGTGGGGCTCTGTATAACTGGGGCTCCATAGACCTGGGGCTCCTCACACCCCCCCTCTGAACCTCGGTCTCTTCTTCTGTCAGGTGACGGGGACTCCATATAACTGGGTCTCCGTATAACAGGGGCTCCATATAACTGGGGCTCCATATAAGTGGGGTCCATATAACTGGGCTCCACATACCTGGGGCTCCTCACACCCCCCCTCTGAACCTCGGTCTCTTCTTCTCAGTGACAGCACCCCGCCCCCTAACGCCTGGGCATCTCCTCTTGGGCCTCTGGTGCCCAGAAGGCCGGCCCCGGCCCCGGCCCCCTGACCCTCCCTTGTCCCTGCCCAGGCTATGAGGTCATGGGTGTGTTCATGAGAAACTGGGATTCTCAGGACGAGCGGGGCACGTGCTCGGCAGACCGGGACTGCGCGGACGCGGCACATGTGTGCCGCGTGCTGGACATCCCCTTCCACCAGGTGTCCTTCATCAAGGAGTACTGGCACGATGTGTTCACGTAAGCCCAGTGCCCCCAGTGTGCATGCATTAGGCACCTGCTGTATGCTGCCTTCTGTGGCTCCCAGCGCGGCCTGGCTCTGGCGGGGGGAGACTGAGGCCCCGGGGCTTCGTCTGCCCCATCAGGCGGGGGAAGGGCAAGGGCGGCCGCGCATGGGCAGCACCTACTGTGTGCTAGCCCCAGGGAGGGGAGACACAGGGACCACCCCATGCCTACCCTGGCCACGCCCCCAGTGGCCCTGCCCCCCCCCTTCCCCCCTGCAGGGACTTCCTGAGCGACTACGAGAAGGGGCGGACCCCGAACCCCGACATCCTGTGCAACAAGCATGTCAAGTTCAAGGCCTTCTTCCGTTATGCCGTGGAGTGCCTGGGTCAGTGAGGGCCAGGGTGTGTGGGGCCCTCCCCACATAGCCGCCCCCCCCCCAGGGTGCTGGGGGGCTCCCACGGATAGGACACGGACACAGCCACAGGCGCCTGACCCCCGAGCTCCTCTCCCCCTCAGGGGCCGACGTCATGGCCACCGGACACTACGCCAGGACATCGCTGGAGGACGAGGAGGTCTTCGAGCAGAAGCACGTGCCCCGGCCCCGCGGGCTCTTCAGGAACCGCTTCGAAGTGAGGAACGGTGAGCGGGCCGGGCCGGGCGCCCCGGGCCGGGGTCCCCTCTTCTCCCGGGAGTGACCCCGCCACCCCTCCCTTGTCCTCCGCAGCCGTGAGGCTCCTGCAGGCAGCGGATGCCGCCAAAGACCAGACCTTCTTCCTGAGCCAGGTCTCCCAGGAGGCCCTGTGCAGGACCATCTTCCCCCTGGGGGGGCTCACCAAGGCCTTCGTGAAGAAGATCGCGGCTGAGAACGGCCTCCAGCACGTGCTGCAGAGGAAGGAGGTCCGTCCTGGCCAGTGCTGGGCTTGAGCTTGCTGGGGAAGCTGGTCAGTGGAGAGATTGCCCCTTCCTGGGATGGTGCACAAAAGGCAGGGGTGGCCCTCCCTGGCCGTCCTCATCCCTCCACCTGTGCATGGAGCAGCCCCGAGAATTGCCTGGCTAGCTGAGCATTTCTGGGAGAGCCAGGGCAGTCCTAGATCAGAGCAGGAAAGAAAGCTGCTGGTGCCCTTGTGAGGCCTCTGGCAGGGCCATCCCCTCCAAGGCTGACCAAGGAGCCAGGACCCAGGTCTGGCCCTGGAAGCCCCTTCCCCCTGGGCCACAAAGGATTCCTCTCTGAAATAAAGGGGGGGTGGGCTTTGAGTAATGGTGCCAAGGGTCCTGACCTCCTGGCATCTCCCCGGCCCCCGTGGGAGGCCCGTGCCTCAGTCACAGGAGAGGCCAGTGAGCTGCGGCATCTCCCCGGCCCCCATGGGAGGCCCGTGGCTCGATCACAGGAGAGGCCACTGAGCTGCGGCATCTCCCCGGCCCGCGCCTCGGTCACAGCAGAGGCTGGTGAGCTGCGGCGTCTCCCCGGCCCCCGTGGGAGGCCTGTGCCTCGGTCGCAGGAGAGGCCAGTGAGCTGTGGCATCTCCCCAGCCCCCGTGGGAGACCCGTGACCTGCGGCGTCTCCCCAGACCCTGTGGGAGGCCCGTGCCTCGGTCACAGGAGAGGCCGGTGAGCTGCGGCGTCTCCCTGGCCCCCATGGGAGGCCTGTGACTAAAGATAAGACACTTGCTTCCCTTACAGAGCATGGGCATTTGCTTCATTGGGAAACGACACCTGGAAAGCTTCCTGCTGCAGGTGAGGCACCTTTGGCAGGGCCCGCCCACTGAGCGCGTTGGGGTCCCCAGGGTGCTTCCTGTGTGTAAGGATGCCCTCTGTCTTACAGTATCTACGGCCTCGTCCGGGGAACTTTGTTTCCATAGAAGATCACAAGGTCTTGGGGACGCACCAAGGTAGGCGTGGCTGCCTCTGCTTGGCCAGGGGAGCCAAGCCCTCCAGTAGGGGTCAGAGCAGGGGTCGTGGGTGTGACCTCGCAGGCTCATGCCACGCGCTCCCCTCCCCTCCCCAGGCTGCTTCCTGTTCACACTGGGCCAAGGAGCTAAGCTCGGGGGCCTGAGAGATCCCTGGTACGTGGTGGAGAAGGACCTGGGCAGCGGGGACGTGTTTGTGGTGAGCAAGCGTGCGCATCACGTGTGTGCCATGTGACGGCCCTGTGGCCGGCTCTGGGGAGCTTGTGGTCCCTGCCAGCTCAGCCCGCAGCTGCTGGGTGGGTCACCAGACTGCTTCCTCCTGCTCTGGGCCAACCCCTCCCCATTACCCGGTCCGGGATTGTCTGAAGAGCCCTTGGGACCACTCTCGGGGTCACGCAGAGGCGAGGAGTCAGAATCCTGAAGGAAAGGAGGCACCAGGCAGGGAGGGGGAGGGACCCTCACACTCCAGGCCGCTGGTCAGCCCATCCTGGTCTGTGCCCTCCCCAGGCCCCTGGCCCAGACCACCCCGCCCTCTACCGGGACCTGCTGCGCACAGGCCGCGTGCACTGGATCGCCGAGGAGCCGCCAGCCCAGCTGGTCCATGACAAGATGATGGAGTGTCATGTGCGCTGGCGGCACCAGATGCCACTAGGTGAGCGCGCCCAGGGAGATGGGAGCGGCGGGCACCACCCTGGGGGGCCTCCCTGGCTGCTAGCAGGCGGGGGCCAGGTGGCTGAGCCCCGCTTTCTCGCCACAGCACCCTGCGTGCTCACGCTCAACCAGGACGGGAGTGTGTGGGTGACCGCGGTGAAGCCAATGAAAGCCCTTGCCATGGGCCAGGTCAGTGTCTCCCTGGCCTTTGGCCTAAGCCGCATGTCCAGCCCCAGTCCCCCAGACCCTGAGCTTCCCTAGAGCAGGAGGGCTCCCCAACACTCTAAGGGCTGAAGGGCGCTGGAGAATCAGAGCTGGGAGGGGCCCAGAAGCCTCCCAGGGTGAGGGCTCCTTTTTCAAAGAGCTGTTCCTTCCTCTAAAGCCCTGGGTGATGGAGGGGGGTGGCCGGTGGGCTGGGGTATGCTCAGGCCCAAGGCACCTCTTCTGCAGATGGAGGTCACAGCCACTGCCCAGACAGGCTGGACAGCCCTTCCCAGCTCCGGACAGGGGGCGAGGGGGTGGGGGCTACAGAGGCCCTTCCCCCTCCCATCCTCGGCCTTGGCCCAGGTGCAGCTTTGTGTCCTCTGACCCTCAAGCCTCCTTAGGGTGTGGGGCGGCTTGATCCGTTGGGAGGCCTGGTCCTTGGCCAATCCAGGAGGGATAGCTCAGGGACAATGGGGACAGAGCTCTGGCCGTCCCTGGTCTGACCACAGCCCCATGTGCACAAGGGACTGGAGGGTGGGAAGGTACCAGGCAGGCTGGGGGTCCAGCTCGCTTCTGAAGATAGTGGGACCCGCCCTCAGCCCCTGCCCCTTCCCAGCAGGAGGGGGCCCCTGGGATCACTGAGCACAGTGGGGGTGTGGCTGTTTGGGCCAGGGCCCCCTGGCACCTCCTAACCACCGGTTCATGCTTGGGGGTCGCCATCTGCTATGGCAGAGTCCCAGGAATGTCACCAGTGCATGGAATGCCGGGCCCCAAATGTAGATGCTGTCCGGCCTGGCCGTTGGCTGGCAGGCTCTCCTGGGCTCGGGGATCAGGCCCCTCACTCGGGGGTCCCGACTCACAATATTTGATCTTTTAGTTTGCTGTGTTCTACAAGGGTGACGAGTGTCTGGGCAGCGGGAAGATCATGAGGCTGGGGCCTTCGGCCTACACGCTACAGCTGGGAAAGAGGCGGGCTGCAGTAACCAGCGAGACCTCGGATGGCGGCCAGGGCCTTGGCCCCCCCACAGGCCCCGCTAGCTGAGCCTCTGGGAGGGGTGGACACAGGCCCTGCCCATGGGGCTCCCGTGTGGTCTTGAGGCCTCCCCGGCCGCCCCCACCACGTGGGGCACCTGGTTATCAGATGCAGGGCCCAGAGGCTCGCCCCCTGTGGCAGTGTGGCTGTGGAGATGACCGCGGTGTGTGCCAGGGGCGGCTCCTGTATTTGTAGGAAGGGCCAGGGGAGGGTCCTCCCTCTGTCATTGCTGGGGTGTGGGAAGTGAATAAAGACTGTGCCTGGATGAGGCTGGCTCCTGGCCTTTCCTTCGCCCCTGCCTGGACCACAAGGTCCTGATGAGCCCCCACCAGGCCAGGCGGCTGTGACCAGAGCCCTGACTGGCACACTCTGGGGCCAGGCCTGCTGAAAGGTGCCCAGTGGAGCCCCCTGGGGGTCGGGAGACTGTGTCAAGGTCCTTGAGCAGCTCCCTCTGCCTCATTCTCTGACTCCCCCGGCCCTGTTCAGGGTTTCCTTGGCAGAGACACTGCGTAGTCTCCAGCCCATTTTACAGATGAGGAAATACAACCAGGGTGAAGCAGCATGCCCGCAGAGGCTGGATTTGAACCCTGGTTCCAGGCCCAGTCCTCCACCCATGGGGCCATCGTGCTACTGCCCTGCTTAAGCTTCCAGAAATAATAAAGAAGTAAAACAGGTTAAAGTGGTTCTGTCTGGTCTCTTGCCAGCCCGAGATCTGCACCTGCAATGGGTTCAAGGGGCTTCCCCAAAGGCCACTCGAGCCTGGTGTACTTGGGGGCGGCCTCATCAGCCTTGTCCAAGGGCTAGGCCAGAAGTGTGTCCCGGGGGCCTCCATCCTCACTGTTGGTCACTGCTGGGGACAGGATGCACCAGGAGCCCACTTTGAGTCCAGCCTGTGGGACAAGCATCCCAGGACCTTGTGGGAGGAGGGTCCCTCCCTCCTGGGGCTGTCTTCTAGGCAGGGCTGGGGTGGCCCGGGCGGGAGCTCCCGCGGGGTCCTGGCAGGCGGTGTGCTGCTGTGTGCCCTGCCTTGCCTGTCCTCCACGGGGCCTTCCACCCAACCTCTCCAGCCTTAGTCTCTTGTGATTGCCCTCCATGGAGCTATGTTGTAGTAACACCGGCCTGCTCATGGTCCATCTGGCCCTCTGCACCGGCAGTGCCCTCTCTAGCACTCATCACTCTTCTCTGGCTTTCGATGGTAAGGCTCTCAAAAGCCTGGTTGGTCAGATCCCAGTTTAGCTCAGCCTCATGCCGGACGGCTCTCCAGCTTGGCCAGAGCCAAGGTGCTCCCTTGGCCATGACTTTGGGAAGGTGAGCTGGTTGGCGAGCATCCTTCCAGTCTCTCCTCCCTGTCTTGGTCTGTGCCCCCAACTCTTAATGCCTTCACTTGGCTCCTGTGGAGTGGAGGGACAGGGTTCTGGCCATAGAGGCGGGCAGCAGGAGCCACCTCGGCTTCCTGGATGCAGGTCACTGCCCAGGGTGCCCCCTTTCACCTGATCATTCGCAGCAGTGGCCTCCTTCAGGGCCCCCAGGGGCAGAGGCTACTACTGGAAATACCTGAAGCCAGCTGTGGGTACGGCCCTCTTCTGGTCCCCTCCATTGGAGGAACATTAACCCACAAATCAGCCCCTCTCAGATGGCAACGGGCCCATAAGTCTAAGTCCACCTCCTCGTTTTATGGATGAAGACTGAGGCCCAGGCCACTTAGGTGGTAAGGGGCAGAGGCAGGCTCTTGGAATCGAGGGGTGCAGCTATGGAACAGCTCAGGCTGCTGGGGGCCTGTGGAGGGGGCATAGGTCGCTTAGCCTGCAGCCCCTCCTTACCCCAGGCCCTGCTCCCCGTGGTCTGATACCTGTTACAGTGCTGTCCCCAAGGGCCTCCAGCCTGTGATGCCCCTGGACCCCACACCTCTCAAATCAGGGATTCAGCGAATAGGAATGTAGTGGAACATTTGTTTGGGCAGCCCTGAGTGGGGTGTCGGGGTGCTGGAGGGGGCATCTCATGGGCCCCAAGTCCAACCCACACCTGGCCTGCAAGGTGGTCCTGCCTTCCAGCCTCCGCCCACCAGGGGGTTGGCCTGATGCACATGAAGTCGTTCTGTATTCCTCCAGTTCCTATCTTCTGCTATCTTTTGAGGTCCAGCCGTGTGTACTGGAAAGAACCCTGGCTCAGGGGTCAAAGGCCCTGGGCTCAGTCTCACCTCTGATGACCACTAGAGGTATGGCCTTGGGAAAATCACTTGTCCTCCCCAGGCCTCAGTTTCCCCATCTGCAAATCTCCTGGGAGGGCTGGGCCAGCCACAAGAGCATCCCAAGTCCTTTCTTTTTTGACCCAAAGTGCCATTTCATTGGTATAAATCAGCAACTTTTCTGCAATCGAGGGTCTCAGACTTGGTAACTCATCTTGGGTCTGTCAGCAGCAGGACTCAAACCCAGGACTTGCTAAATGTGCGCTGGCTTTCTGTTATGGATATTATTCTCTCCTTTTACAGAAGAGGAAATCAAGGCTCGTAAAGCTGAAGGGCCATGGCCAAGGTCACTCAGACCGGAAGTTGCAGGTGGATGTTGGACCAGGAGGCTGCTACTGCTGAGGTCATGGCCCCTCACAGGCCTGCTCTGCTTCTTTCCTCTTCCAGTCTATTCTTGAGGAGTGGCCAGATTCCTTTTTTACTAACAGACCTACCCTCTTGAGTGGCTCCCTGTCACTTTTCTAGGCAAACCTTTGATTTAAGACCACCCCCCACTGGATGTCACCCACCCAGACTTCCCACGTTTTTTCCGTGCCCTCATCCAGATGGGGAGGAATCCTCGTCCTGGGAACCCTCCCACCTCTGGTCTGGGCTCACACTCCTCCCCAGGTGTGTGTGTATACGTCCATATTGTGTGCCACTGTGGGACTGCACTCGGAGGGGAGCCAGACGTGGCACTCTATGTGCACACATGCATGTTGTGTTATTTCTGTGCTTTCGCTACCAAGGTGGGATAAGCTGACCCCCCCACCCCACCCCCTGTCCCAGCTCGCCTAGGCAGAGCTCACTGCAATACCATTGGGCAGGAAACTCGGCAGAGGGTGTGGGCTATTAGAATGTCTGATCTGTGGGATCCTCATTCAAAAGCTGATGCATGGCAGGAGAAACTGAGGCACATCCCTGTGGATATTCTCAGTATTGTGAAATGCCTGGCTGCCAGCTGGGAGAGCAGTTCACCTCCAGGGGCATCCGGGAGAGCTTCATTTCATAGGACTCTTGGTCCTGTTCTCTTATGGAGCTTGTGATGAGTGTATCCAAGGGGATGGCCACGTCGTAGGTGCGGTGACCTCTGTGAAGTAAAAAGGGGTAAAGAATTCCATGAAGAAATGGGAGACCCCTCCAAGCCCTCTCAACACACATTGTCTGGCTTCCAAGGTGGCCACGGCTCGGGCTAGAGATGAGCAGACTGGAAAAGAGAGCCAAGATTCAGAAATGGAAGAGCAGGTCGGGGAGCCCCACACTGTGCTGGAGGGCATCCCTTCTTCATCCTGAAAAGTGACAGGCACCCTGCAGGATAAGCCCGCACAATGTCACCAACGATCAGACATCCTTACCCTGGGAGGCACCAGGCATCAGCTGGGAGCTATTCCAATCTAGCTATCTCTGTGCAGACGGTCATTGAGGGCTGAGCCACAGTCAAAACCAACCCCAAAGGACGGGAAGATGAAGACAAGGAAATAGCACACGGCTCATGAGAATGGAAAATAAATAAAGGTGGAACTGAACAGAGAATGTTCATTGGTCAGCAGCAGCAGAATGAGTGTCCCATGGATCTGAGCCAGCCACCACTGCCCCAAACCATCTCATCTAGGCCTGGGGGCATCCCAAGTGAGGGAAGGTCATAGTGATGCCAGGCCAAGCCAAGGTTTGGGGATCAGAAGCTAAGAAGTGAGGGCAGGATGGGAACAGGCTGAGATTCCGGCCCTGGCCGTCTCTGGGCAGTTAGGATCTCTCCCTCTCCCCCTACAGGGCCAGTTTGGCTCAGAGGCCCAGCTGGATTTGGTGCTCCATCCCCCACAGAGACTGGTCACTTGGAGGTGCTCTGAACCACAAGGGAAAGGGCTGGGGGCAATGGGAGATGGCCAGCTACTCCCTCTCTGGGTGTCCAACACTGTGTCTGAACATTTCTGATACCATATCCTCCTCCCCCCAGAGAGAGCTCTAGGCTCAGTGAGCCCCTCACAGATGGGAGAATGCCTGGGAATCACGCACTGCCTGGTGATGAAGAAATGGAAACTGATGCGGTCGTCATGCTAATTCAGTCAGGTAACCAGTGATGGAGCCAAGCCCAAAGCCCTGGCATTGCCGATCACTCCCTTTGGCTCTGGTCAGGGAGTCTGTCCCACCAGACAGGCTCTCAGAAGACAGACAGGTCCAGGTCCTGGCTCTTCCATTTACTAGCTATGTGACCCTGAGCCTCAGCTTCCTCATCTGTAAAGTGGGGAAGATCTTATTTGCAGAGGACAGCCAGCTTGGTACAGAAGTTGAAGACCCCAGGGTCAAGAAGACCTGAGTGTAAGCCCTGGCCCTGACACCCACTGGCCATATGATCCTGGGGCAAGTCACCTAACCCTTCTGAGTCCAGCATGTTCTCTCCAAAAAGTTACAGATGGATTCCCTATCTGAATGGATGGAGGGAGTTTCTACACTGGGAGTTCCCTCGGCTGATATAGTCCTAGGTCCAGAGAAGACCAAACACACACACACACACACACACACACACACACACACACAGTGGGATATGCATTACAGTGGTGAGAAAACCCTATATAAATCCTAAAGCAGTCCAGAGATGTGAGAATCGTCATCAGCCAGTGTTGGAAGGGACCCCTGAGGTCCTGGAGTCCGACCGTCTCTTTTTGCGGAGGAGGAAACTGAGGCTCAGAGCAGAGAGGGCTCTAGTGGTGCTCACGTAGGATCAGAGTTGGAGGTGCATTCTCTTCCAGCTGTGCTCTGGCCCTAAATAAGCCCCGACCTGAGGTAGGAAAGGGAGAAAAGGAAGGGCGGATGGGAAAGTAAAGAGCGCTCTAAAGCAGAAGGGTTGGCCAGTGTCGGCGAAAGTGTAGGTGACGATGTCAGGGTAGGTGGCCGGCCCACCACCAGCCTGAGTCGGCCTGCAGGCTCCTTGTGGTGGGGTGAAGTGTGGTGGAGGGAGGGGGGAGGGGAGGCTTCTTTCTGTCTTGATGGAAAATCCCCCTCCCCCCAGCCGGGCATTTATCAAACAAGAACCCTCTCCCACTCCCGGCTCTAAGTGAAAGCTGATATGGAAGCCCCAAGCAGGAGCAGCCACGGAAACAAGCAGACGCCTCCCCTTGGCAGCTGGGATGGGGGTGCGGGTGGGCGGCAGGGTGCTCACTCATGGTTTGGGATCTGCTGCCAGGGCTGCCTCTGGCCTTCGGGGAGGGGACTGGAGTCCAGGAGAACACAGGTTAGCACCTCAGGCAGGCGGGCAGGCAGAGGGATGGGGTAGGAGTTGTCTCCCTGCTTTAGTGACTGCTAGCTCAGTGTGGGGCAGCAGGAGAGCTGAGGGCGCCTGGGGAGGACGGAGACAGGCTCGCTCCCCTCTGAGGACTGGGAGCCCCAGTTTAGAGAAAGCCACAGACCAAGCTGGCGGTGTGAGAAGAGGAAAGGACATGGGAGGGGGACAGGCTTGGCTAGGGCTGGTGATGCCACGTGAGGGGCGTTTGGAGTACCTGGGCAGGTGGACCCTGGGAAAGAGAGAACAAAGCAGAAATCACAGCCGCCTTTATGTAAATAGCCCTGGGGAAGGAGGAGTGGGCTTAGCGGCTGGTCAGCAGGCACAATCAGGGGGGGGGGGGGGGGGCATGGCACATTCAGAGGGTCTGGGTTTGACTCCTCCCTCTGCCCTCTTCTACCTGTCAGACCATAGGTCAGCAAGTCCCTTAATGTCTCTGTGCCTAAGTGTTCCCTTCTACCAGATAGGGGAGAGGCAGATTAAAGGGTCTCCCAGCCCTTCCAGCTCCAGATCCCCAACTGTGTGACTACAAGAGAGACAGAGGGACAGAGACACACAAAGACAGAGAGAAGGAAGGGAGAAAAAGAGAGACAGAGAGATGCAGGCTTCATGTAGAGATTCTTCAGCAATGAGAGGTTTCTGGAAGGGGAATGGACTGCCATGGGCAGTAGTGAGTGCACATTCACTGGAAGGGTTCAGGTAGAGGGTGGATGCCCACTTAAGGGGATTTTGTGCAGGTAAGGGTTGGACCAGAGGACCCTGACTTTCCTTCTCTTCCATACCATGCTTAGGCCTGGGTTCGGGGTTGGTCTGAGTCCCCCCCTCCCCCCCCCGTTGTACCAGGCTGTGGCCACTGGGTGTCAGGTGCCTGGGGATGATGGGGTTGGGCTCCGGGTGGGTCTGAATTCAGTCTGGGAATTGCAAAGGCCAATTTTTCTCTTTTTCCCACACACTCCAATTTTCATCCCTCTCATCCCTTCCCCCCAACCCACCGACAACCACCCATCTTAACCCTAACCCTAATTCCGGCACTACCGGCTACTTCCACAAATCAGATCTACCCTCAAGGGCCAATGATTTCCACTCAAATCCATCAATCAAATAATAAATTATAATAGTAATAAACACTTTGGGAAGCTAGGTGGCGCCATAGTGCACAGAACACTGGGTCCAGAGTTGGGAAGATTCTTCTCCAGGAGTTCAAATGGCCCATTTGCCTCAGTCTCCTCATCTGTAAAATGAGCAGAAGGGAATGGCAAACCCCACCAGTGTCTCTGCCAAGAAAAGCCCAAATGGGGTCTCCAAGAGTCAGACACAACTTAACTACTCAGTAGGTACTCTACTAAGCACCTTACAATTATCTCATTTGACCATCACAACAGCCCTGGGACCTAGGTCCCCATGTAACAGTAGAGGAAGCTGAAGCAGACGGCTTATGTGACTTGCCCAGGGTCACACAGATAATAAGTGTCTGAGGCTGAATTTGAATTCAGGTCTTCCTGACTCCCACCAAACTACCCAGGTTAAGGATCCACTCTGTACTAACCCTTGAGGATGCCAAGGCCAAAACGGAGCAGCCCCTGCCCTCAGGGAGCTCCCGAGCCCAAAGGCTGGCCTGGTCGGGACCAGGGGTCCTTTGTCACTCACCCCACCCGGGGGCTTTAGGGACACATGGTGTGCCACTCCCAGGTTAGACACCATCCCAGTGTTCGCCCATCATCCGATGTGAGTGTATGTCTGAGTGTGTTCAGAGGCACGTGTGTAGACCCCCAGCTTCGTGGGTCAGAACCATGAACTGAAGGGGACCCCAGCCACCTCTTTTTTGCAGAGGACAGTTGTGACTTGGGTCACACACGTCCCACAGAGAGAATGTGCCCTCTGCGCCCAGCTTCCCCGACTCCGAATGTGTCAGTTCGTCTGTCCAGAAGCAGAGGCAGATGGGGCTGATAGGTGCATGTGTGTGCAATGTGCACGTGTAGAGGGGCACGGGGCAGGGTGCCAAGGGGCCATGAAGAAGGGGCAGAGACAGCCTCCACATTCAGAAACCTCTTAATTTATTGTAACCTCAGCCATGCTGTAAATCCAGTGTTCTGAGCATTAATAAATATTCATTTGTTAAAAAAACAAAAACCTCCAGTGTCTTGTCTCTCATAAAATTTTATGTCATAAAAATAGGTTTTCATTTTTCCGTCATTTATAAAACCGACATCCTCCCGATAGAACTGACAGTATACTTGACCTTGACCTTGACGGGCAGGATGGAACTGGCTGAAGGTGGGGGGTGGGGGTTCACAGACCACGGACATGTTCCAAGTTGGTTTCCACCTGAAGAAGTCCCATTGGACCATTACAAAATGGCGACCGTTCTCATTCTCACAACGGAATCCTTAAGATTCTGCTGGAGAGTCCCTGCCTCCCCCCAATACGGGGGAAGTGGGGGGCTGCCTGTCTGCACACACATGCAGCACTACCCCATCCTCCAGCTGGCCATGCTGGCCCCCAGAGCTCTCCCTTGACCTGATGGCTTCTCACACACATCCTCCTATCAGAAGCCACAGTCAGCTTGCCCCGGATGCAGGGGGTGACAGGGAGACCAACCGGACTTCTGGCCTGGGGAGTCTGGGGCTGGCAGCCTTGGGACTTCAGGGGGCCTGGAAGGGACCAGCACCTTCGAGAACTAACCCAAATAACTGTCCAAACGCTTGGGGGGGAGAGAGACGTTTCTAAATTCCCGGCCCCAACTCGCCCAAGGGGCTGGAAAACGTGGCCAGAAGGAGCAGCCCTCCTGCTTCCACTCTGAATAGATGCACAGCCTCCAAGAACCAGAGACCCCCAAACAGAAAGGAAACTTCGCCCTTGCCTGACCCCCTGACTGGCCTCGCTCCCCTGGTCCTGGCGGGCCCTGGTACCTCGCCTGGCCCAGGACCCACTAAGTCCACGGATGCCCAGCACACAGCTGGCCCAGTGCGCACTGGCCACGATGGAGCCTCTGTGGGCCATGACAGGTCGGAGCTGATCTCCTGGGCCCGCTCGGCCTCGAGGACACTGGAAAGGAGCTGAAAGTCAGGGGCAGCGAGGGACGCCTGCAGACCTGGTGACCAGCAGATGAGAAGCCGCGAGCCACCGTCGGGCTGCCACGGCCGCCAGCCTTGCCCACACCAGATTCAAGTACAACTATGCATTTTTCTTCTGATATAAAAATAGTGAGGTTTTCCCCCTAGCAATTTCCAGGTATCCACAACATCAGTACAAATGCAAAATATACACAGGGCTTTTTTTCTTCCTTGGAGAATCACCGTACAAAATATATCAAAGTATCTACACTTCTTTATATATAAAAGTCTGTTGAAAGACAGATGGTCCTGAAAGGTGGGCGCAGCTGCTGTGGGGGAACGGTCTTGGAAGGCACTGTTTGCTTGTCTGGGCCCCGCAGGTCTCAAGCCCAGGCCAGGAGCTTGGACCCCAGGCTGCTTCCGTCCCCGCCGCCTCCTGTTTCGGGAGCCACGCCATGGCAGTGTGGCCTGGGACTTTCCCAAAGGCTTTGGCACATGCTGGACGTTCCAACAGGCACTTATTGTCCGCAGCTGTCCCAGGTCTGCCATGAAATGTAAACTGCAGGGAAAGAGGCTGCCGTCTGCACCCTGCATGACCAGCTCTCCAGGTCGCGGCTTCCACTCGGGGCTACGGGGAGGCGGGTCCTGGGGCCGAGAAGCGTCACGACTTCCTGATGATTCAGATAGAAGTCTCATTACTGCCTCTGTTCACGAGAAGGAGAGCAAAGGGAGCCACAAATGGCTCACTGAATGAGTGACCACACAGGGAGGATGAAGCCCACTGACCCTCAGTGCCGCCCGGGAGAACACGTCAGGAGCGCTCCAGGGGCCTGGGATGGGCTCCCCAGGCATGGGGGCCTTCCAGGGAAGCTTCTCCACCCCTATCCCCACTGAAGGAAACAGTCCAGTGTCACAGGGTCAGCAGCAGAGCTGAGATTGGAATCTGGGGTTCTGGTTTCAAATCTACCCTTCTTCCCGCTCTCTGGAGCCGAGTTGTCAAGATCGAGGAAGAATGAAAGGGGTCGCCCAAGGAGGGATGACAGTCCCATTTCAGAAGGATGGGGAGCAGTCAGTAAACACTAATTAAACTCCTACTGTGTGCTGGCAGATGCTGCCTGCCCAGCCCAATGGGGTCTCCTTGTGACTGGAGAGCCCAGACCCTCAGAGAGGGGCTCTTCTGGGCTCCCCAGGGCTGAGTCAGGGAGGGAGGGGGCAGTGATCCAGGACAGGGCAGTGCCCGAGGGAAGGAGGGAGTACACCCCTCAGAGCAGTGAGCTGTGGGGAAGGGGGCAAGCTCGGGGGCAGAACAACCACCCTCAGCTCAGGGCTCTGCCGCTGGCCTCCTGGGGGACCCTGGGCAGGTCACCAAGCCACTCTGGCCCTCCACTTTCTCAACTACCGTCACCACCTACAGCTCTAATGTGGTGATCACAGCATAAGAATAGAGGACGCGGGGAGTGGGAGGGGCCTTAGAGATCATGTGTGAACGTGTGCACATGTGTGCATGAATTTTGTACATACATGTGTATCCGTGTCTGTGTGTGCATGCATGCGTGCGTGTGTGTCTGTGTCTATATGTGCGCATGTGTGTCTATGTGTGTGCATGTGTCTGTGTCTGTGTGTGTGCATGCGTGTCTGTCTGTCTATGTGTTGGTGAAATGAAAACCTGATGGGATGCAGGTAGAGTTACCCTGTACTTTTTTCAGTCACCCTTTGGCTTCAGGGACCCCTCCCCCACTGCTCTCGAGGACCCCTAGGAAGGTGGGTCCAAACTCAGATGATCCCATGAGTGGGACCCTAAGGGATCCCTTGTCCATCCCCTGGCCCTCAGGCTGGCCCACACTCCCCGCCTTCCCCCAAAAGGACTCTAGGAGAGAGAGACAGAGGGGTGGCCCTGAGGGGCTCTCACTGTACAGAGGCGGATTGAGAGGAGACCCCTCAGGGTCGTGCCCCAGGCCTGCAGGAGGAAGGGGCAGGCCCAGAGACCCTCCCACCAGCCCCACTTACTCTGAATCGGATGCGTCTGTGCGGACGGTCCCGGTGCGCACATTCATGACCACCCCGTTCAGCTGGTCACGAGCGTGTTCCCGTGGAGAGTTTTTGACAGTCACTCCTGGGTCCAGCACGGGGCAAATGCCATCACTGGAACCCAGGGAAGATGTCCTGGACAAGCTCATAGTTTGGTTGCCATCTGCCAGCTTCTCCCGGAGCCGGCTCTTAAGGTTGCGCTCGCTCAGGGGTGGAGGGTAGGTCACTTTGTTTTTCAAGATGCCTGTGATGAGAGAAATGGGAAGGTTGTCAGCCTCTACAAGGCACGGAGGGGCTGCAATCTGTACCGGCGAAGGGACCACCCTGCCAGTGGAGTCAGTTTGGTGAAGATGTTAAGATATATAACAGAGACAATGGTAACAGTGAAACCAATAATGAGCCACCGTGACATCAATAGAACAGTAGCTTCTTCAGGGAAGGAATCACTTCATTTTTTCTTTTTATACCTAGCACAGCACTGGGCATACAGTAGGTGCCTAACTAATGCTTTTTAGGGATCAGCTGGTTGCTATATCTATAGCATTTCACCAACCACAGAGCACTCTGGCAGTCAGAAAGCCTGGGCTCGGACACTCTGATGCTCACTACTCCGGTGACCTTGGACACATTGCTGGAGTTTCCAGGTCTGAGGATCCTTATTAGTGACCTGAGAAGCTTGGCCCGATGGCCCCTGAGGTCCCTGCCTTCCAGCTCTAAAGCAGCGGCCCTGGGGCCAAAGCTGGGGAGGGCGTCAGAGGGTGTGGGCAGGAGCCGCCCAGCCCTGCGCTCTCCCCTCCAGCCCTGGAACCACTGGCCTCCCTCAAGTCTCAGGCCTCACCTCTTATGGGGCTCCTCTCTTCTGCCAGGCTGCTCGTGGCCTCCCCTGACCCAGCTGTGCACACGGTGCTTCCCCCCATGGAGGAGAAGCCCTGGAGGGCAGGGACCAACCCCCTTGTGTACTGGCTTCCCCAGCACTGGCCACAAGGCTTGGGACACTGTAAGAGCTTGGGAAATGCTCATTCACTCATTCATTCATTCATTCATTCATTCATTCATTCATTCATTCATTCA
>NW_027186297.1:476719-489754 GCF_028583685.1 Petaurus breviceps papuanus
TCATTCATTCATTCATTCATTCATTCATTCATTCATTCATTCATTCATTCATTCATTCATGGGGAGGGTCTTGTATCTGCTCCCACACCGCAGGAAAGTGAGTGGTGAATCTTTTCGCCATGACCACTCAAGTAAGCCGCCGAGGGGCTGCAATCAGCACAAGCGGAGAGGCTCACTGGGGAGAAGGCGCTCCAAAAATGGTGAGCTTGGATGCTCCGGTGTGGGGTAGGGGGCGGCTGTGTTACCTTTCCGCTGCTCTGGGTGCTGGGGGTTGGTCTGCGGAGCTGTCTGATTGTCCCTGGGCAGCCCTGGGTTCTCCTTGTCTGAGGGCGCATCCTGGCCGCCATCATCTCCCTGGTCCTCTTGGTGAAGCTCCACGTTGACTTTGGTCTCCACTTTCAGCTTTGGCTTACATCGAGCGTCTTCAGCATCACTGCCCGTCACGCCGTCTGGGGGCCACGTGGCCTTGACGTGGTTGGACAGAGAGTCCGCTGGGGGCCCGAAACAACACAGCGGGCTGGACTGTTGGAAGCCTGCAGAGTTTCTGCAGTCCCTTACGTGTCAGCCCAGGGTCAGACAGAGCCCCAGAGTCGGGAGGAACCTTTACTTGGACGAGAATCCCCTTCAGCGTCTCTCACAAGGGAGCCTCTGCCGGGAAGCCCCCATGCCACACTGGGACAGCCTGAAGTTTTTCTGGACATGAAGCCTAAATGTCTGGCCTGTTCCCTTCCTCTCTGCAGCCCTGGATTCTCCTACCAGTCCGGGTTCTCTCTCTACCCCCCTACCAGGGGTATCTACCTCCCACAGGGAGTGGGAGTGAGGAGAACCCTTGGAGCTGGGGAGGGGGGGTGCAGGGCCCATCATATGGGCACCGCTGGGAAGATGGGAGATGGCAGAGGCCTGCTCTGCTCTGGGCCAGGCTACCGAAGGCTGCTCCCCGATCTGTCCCTGGACCTTCGGCCTCTCAGTCTCCAACCCAGCAGGGCCGTCTCTCCCTCCAAAGAATTCCCTGATTCTGGACTTTTTCATAGACAAGGCAGCACAGGGGCTGTCCATTTCCTCCCCAGTCCCCTGGCTTTATCGCTCCTCCTCCCTGTTAGCCCCTCCTCCCGGCTTCCCCACAGGGGCTTGCACAGAGGTCTGAAGGAGAGACTTCCACACAAAGGGACTCCCTCTGAGAAGCTGCAGGTTGCCTTGGAGGCCTTTGTTCCAGGACTTTCCCTGACAGAGGAGGACACTGGGAAAAGTTCTCTGAGTCTGAGCAGGCCGAGTATCAGTTAACTGCAGTCTGAGGTTAGCAGTGGAGAGGGGCCCGACATGGGCCAGGGACACTGGGGGCCAGAGGACCTGGTTCACCCTCCTCGGCTGGGTGGTTTGGGGCACATATGTCCCCCACTCGGAACCTCAGTGTCCTCCTCTATAAAACCGAATGATAATAAGAGCAGTGGGTGGCAGGCTTGTGGTGGGCAGCCAGTGAGGGCGGGACTGGGGTAGAACCTTTGCAAACCTGCGGACCTCTGACAAGTGTGCTGGAGATCTGGCAGAAGGTGCCATCAGAGTTGGGGAGATTGTTCTGGGTCTCCTCTTTACCCACGTGGCTGCAGAGGGAGATACTCCCCGGGCCTTCCCTGCCCTCCCTCTTACCTTTGGGGGTGCTGTGGACGGGGCCCCGGTCACTCGCTTTACAAGAGCCCGGCATCCACTTGTTCTCCTCGCCTGCCCCATCTTCCTCACTGTCCGAAGAGCGTGAGGAGGCATAGGAGCTGCTGTGCTCCTCCAGGGACAGCTCGCTGTCCGAGTCCGAGTCATTGCCTGTGAAGCCAAAAGGCCCGGGAGGGTCAGAAAGGGGCTGGCCAGTCCGTGCTGGGAGAGCCCTCAGGGCTGAGAACAAGGGCAAAGCCCCTGTCCCACTCCCAGCTCCCTCCTCTCTCCCCCTCCTTCCTTCCTTCCCTTCCTCCCTCCTTCTCCCTTCCTTCCTTCCTTCCTTCCTTCCTTCCTTCCTTCCTTCCTTCCTACCTTCCTTCCTTCTCTCCTTCCTCCCTCCCCCCCCCTTCCTCCCTCCCTCCCTCCTTCCCATAGTCTCTGTCTCGATGCCCTTCCTTCCTCCCCCCTCCCTCCCTCCCTCCCTCCTTCCCTCCTCCCTCCCTCCCTTCCTCCTTCCTTCTTTCCTTCCCTCCTTCTTTCCTCCCTCCCTCCTTCCTCCCTTCTTCTCTCCCTCCCCTTCCTTCCCTGACTCATTTGTTCATTCAGTCACTCACTTTTTCACTTATTCATTCATTAATTTCCTCATTCTTTGCCATTCACTCAAAATTCTCACCATTCTTAATTATTCATCTTTATCATCCACATCAGCATGAGGTGTTATTACTTGGCCTTAGAATCCCACAGGACTGTGAGCTCCCTGAGGGCAGGGGCTGTCTTTGCACCCTTTTCTGTAGCCCCAGGGCTTAGCATAGTGCCTGGCCCACACTTAATAAATATTTAGTGTTGATTCAGTGTGAAGCCTAGTGCTGAGTACAGGGGACACACAAAGAGGGAAAGGCAGGCCCTGCCCTCAAGGAGCTCACACGCTAAGGGAGTAGACAACTCACAAGAGGTATGTTTGGGACACAGTCATCAGAGACGCCGGAGAGTGGGGTTGAGGGAAAGCTTTCCTGCTGGCCTGGAGGAGGCCGAGGACCTGGCTGCTCTGTCCATGGACCTTCACTGACCCATGGCTCCCAGGATCCCTCCCTGGAAGGCCAGCCACTCCTCCACCCACTCAGTCCCTCAGCACGAGTCTCCTGCTGCTTTCTGCCATGCTTCAGCAAGGCTTTGGGGGGGTCCGCATCTAGAGTTTTAAAGATCCCTCCTGCCTCAGTCACTCATTCACTCAAGCACCAACTTACTCTTTCAGCGTTCATCCATTCACACAGTCACACTCAATGGCAGCCCAGGCTGACCCTGGACCAGCAGCTTGAAGGGGTCCCAAGAAGGACTAAGACATAATCCCCGCCCTCAGGAAGCTCATTGTCTGCCAAGGGGAGCCAAGACCAGGGAAACCATCATGAGGGCAGCTAGGGAGATCCCTGAGGTCACACCCACTCCCTTGGGAGAGCGGGGAAGGCCAAGGGGGGAGGGCATCTGGAGCTTGACTCGGAGAGATGGGCTGGCTAGCAGCAGGTGGACAGGGGTGTCTTTGGGAGAGAGTAGGGTGGGATAGGAAGTATCCTATGTGTCTGTAGAGAAGGGGAGAGTGAGGGTCTCAGAGAGGCTGGGTTACAGGAAGGGGCAAAGAATCTTCATGAAGGGGAATCATGAAATAGCCTGGGAGGGAGATGGCAGGCAGGTTGTGGAGGGAGCCTTGAATGCCAGGCTAGCAAGGCTGCATTTTCCTGGGGAAAGGTTTCAGCAGATAGAGCCAGAGAACAAAAGCTCTTAGAGGTCCAGGCCCAGGGGCAGGAAAACATGGGGGCAGGGGAATGGTCGGTTTGGCTGAAGCCAAGAGAGCCTGAAGGGGAACCAGGTGAACAAAGCTAGAAAGGTGAGAGCCAGGCTGGGGAGGGCCTCAAGTACCAGGCCCTGGGCAATCCCCATTTCATCCCCAGATCCCAGGAAGCCCCCAGAGCAGAGGGGTGATGGGGTTAGAGTAGGGGAGTGATGGAAGAAAGAGGCTGGGAAAGAGAGAACATAGAGAGGAGGGAGAAGAGACAGAGGAGAAAGAGAGAGAGAGAGAGAGAGAGAGAGAGAGAGAGAGAGAGAGAGAGAGAGAGAGAGAGAGAGAGAGAGAGAGAGAGAGAGGAATGGGAAGGATAAAGAGAATCGGGGAGGGGACAGGAAGGACAGAAAGAGACAGAGACAAAGAGACAGAGACAAGGAGAGAGAGAGAGGGAGAGAAACAGAGAAAGAGACACTGAGATAGATAGACAAAGGAGAGAAACTGAGACAGAGACATGGAGAGACAGAGATAGAGAGAGGGAGACAGAGAGACATGGAAAAAGAGACATGGAAAGAGAGACAGAGAAAGACATGGAGAGAGACAGAGACAGAGAAAAAAGACAGAGACATGGAGAGAGAGATAGAGAGGGAGAGAAACAGAGAAAGAGACATGGAGACAGACAGAGGAGAGAAACTGAGACAGAGAGACATGGAGGGAGAGAGTCTCTCCCAGCCAGCTGCCCACCACCCCTGGGCCATGCCGGGTCAAAGCTGCTCTCACCCCTGGGGTTTTTGCCATCCCTCCTCCGGAAGGGGTGGACGTCAGGTTCGGGGCGGCCTCTTGCTTGGCCTGAGGACACGCTCAGCTTCTTGGTCCCCTCCTCCCTGGGACAGAGGGGAGCGCTTGTGCTCAGGGGCTGCAGGGGAGCCGGGGCTATGCGTTGGGGGGCCCCCTCCCCCAGAGGGCCGACGGGCCGGGAAGGCCGGGCACCCTCCTGGGCCCTGTCACCTTCCTCCACTGTTCCCATCTGAGCCAACGGGCACCAGCAGAACGGGCTGGACTGCTGGATGGCCACTTGGCCCCTTTCCCCCCAGGCACCCTCGGCCAGGCTGCTCAGGCCTCCTCCTCTGCCAGGGGGCCTGACAATACCCGCCCCACAGGGCATGAGGCAGGCCGGCCCTTTCCCTCTTCCTCCCAGTCTCTGGCCCCTCCTGGGGGACACCTTTCCCAGGCCCCTGGTTGCCAGTGTAAACCCCCTCTCTCCTCAAATGATCATGGACCTGCCTCTGGAGAGACCACAGAGGCCTTCTGGTCCACCCTGTCCCCTTCACTTCACAGAGGAGGAAGCTGAGGCCTAGCAAGGTCCAGTGACTTGCTCAGGGTCACTTCACCTTTAGCTCTCCCTCCACCCCAGGAAAATGTCAGCTCTTTGAAGGAAGAGGCCACACCAGAGCCTGGCATACAGTAGGCACTTAATAGGTGTTTGTTGGGCCGGATCATAGCAGGCAGTGCACTATCATTTTTCCCATTTTCCTGGCAAGAAAAGAGGCCTGGAGGGGGACCGCCCGGCCTAGAGATGGGGCATCTGGCCCAGGCGGGGAGGGCCCGGGCCAGGGGGGAGCACCTGGCCCAGGTGGGGAGTGCCTGGCCCGGGGAGGAGAGCTCAGACTACAAGGCCCAGAGGGGGAGCGCCTGGACTGGAGAAGGAGTGTCCAGCCCAGGGTGGGGCTTCTGACCCAGAGGGGGGGCCGTCTGGCCCAGGGGGGGAGTGCCGGGCTCAGGGCCGCCCAGCACAGGGCCCAGAGGCAGCCACAGCCACTCACGGGCCTCTTCCCTGCCACCTTGCAGGCTCCGGTTCTGATGAAGCACTGCCCGTCTCTCCCAGAGGCAGGGGGCTGGGGCTGACCTGACGGCGCTGTCCAGCGAAGCCGTGGACTCGCCCAGAGTCGTGCGGTACATGTTGGGCTCCTCGATGTATGTGTTGTTGCAGTTGAGAGACCTCTGGCAAGAAGAAGCAGGGCAACGTTAGGGGTGGGGCCAGGAGCCTCTGACAAGGCAAGGGGCAGCAGCCCAGCCCGCCCAGTGTGGACCACGCTGCTGGTCCCAGGGGCAGGGCCTGGACCTTCCCTAAGCACAGTGGCGCCCTACTGTCTAGCAAGGTCAGGATATCTCATCCTGGCATTCAAGGCCTCCCACAGGATGATGCCACTGGGAATTGAAGCAAACCAGACTCTTCCCTGCCCCCAAAAGTCAGCCCAGGCTTTACCCCTATCTTGTGTCTTCAGGGTCCTCCTGAGCCCAGGCTCCTCCCTCATGGGAAACCAGGGCTAGACAGAGCCTCCTACTCCCTGCTGGTTGTGTGACCCTGGACCAGTCCCTTCCCCAGTCTGGAGCCAAGATAAGGGGGTGTAAGACAGGACTTGGTGGGACCAGCCAGAGGCTCAAGGTGGGTAGAGCGGTTATCCCTTGGTGATCCAGGATGGCCCAGGAACTGGGGAGTCTGGGCCCATTTTTCAGACCCATTTTTCTGGTTGAGCCTGTTCATATCATTGGCATTGGGATCCCAGGAAGAAGAAATTCCCTCCCCAGAGTCAACCTCTGACCCTGAAACCAGCTTTCTGGCCCTTCAGCATGCTAACCCTCCTTCCCATTCTATCAATGAGAATACTGAGGCACACAGAAAAGGCAGAAGGGGGGCTAGCACAGCCTCTGAGTCCCCAGCCCCAGGGTGCTCCTGCCATGGCTCCCTACCCCACAGCTTCTCACCCTGGAGGGTGCCTATGGCTAACCTCTCTGGGACCCCAGGAGCCTGAGGGAGCAGAGGCTGGGAGAACAGCTCTTAGGGGGCAGGAGGGGGAATCTGGGTGACTGGTGAGAAGCTGGGCCATTGGACAGCCTAGCTCCAGGCTGGTGGTTGTGGCAGCCTGGGCCTCTGAGAAGGGTCAAAGTAGACCAGGGCCTTCCTTACAGTTAGCAGCGTGGCTCTGGTGGCTGTGGAATCATCTGGGTGGGCCTTCTTCCCCATCAGAGTGACCTTCAGCTGCTTCTGGACTTCCTTGTTGACCACACAGTGGAAGAAAAAGATGGCAAGTCCCTAGAGTAAAGGAGGGGAGTGGGAGGAGCCGTCAGAGGCTGGGCTTGGTCACCTCCTGGAAGGCCCCACCAGCCTGGAGGAGCTTTCCCTGGTGCCCAGACCCTGCCCTTGCAGGGGCATCAGCCCCATGGTGGCCCCAAAGCCTGCTTTCCCAGAGAAACTCAGGTTTCTGAAAGCTGCCAGACTCAGGGGGAGAGGCTCCTGGGCAGTGTGGGAGGGTGAGCCCAGGGGGCCTCTGGGCAGATGAGGAGGGGCTCCAGACAAAGGCCTGGGGAGACACGGGGCCCTGAAGCTGCCCTGTCCAGACGATGGTCTGCAAGAAAAGTGGCTTCAGTTTTCCAGGGTCGAGGGGCTGGGAAAATGAGAGGACTCAGAGGACACCAGGCATTTCTTTGGGATGCCCCTAAAGCTAGCCCTTGAGGGGCAGTGAATCTGGTTCTTCAGACCGCTCATTTCCCTGCCCAGTACATTATAATACTGCTTCTGTTGGCTTCGTGGGAAGTCCTCTCAAGGGCCTGCCTGCCCTTTACCCCCCTCCCAGGAGAGGCCCCGAGAGCCATTGTGCCTGGATGACCACACAGGTAGGCTGAGAACGCGATGCTTTAACCCAAGCTCTGGCAGAAGACAGAGCTGGGCCTGAGACAGACTTGGGCTCATGGTAGTTTGGGGGGAAGGGGCATGTGCCCCAGCTCCTGGCAGGAAGGTCCCCAAATCCCCCAGACTGCGCTGGCCACAAGGAGGGTATTCCATCCAAGTCCCATTCTACAGATGAGTAAACTGAGGATGCAGGGGGGGAGTGTCAGTCACAGAGGGAAAGCACTTGGGGTCAGAGGATCACAGGGCAACTGTAACTGGGAGGAGGGTAAGTAGGGACAGTGTCCTGTCACAAGCCATGGAGGGGAGAGGCCAGCTGACTGAGGACAGCTCTCTGCCAGGCAAGTGACTCTGTGCAATTCCTGTGTCTCCATCTATGTCTACAGAAGCAGAGACAGACAGAGGCAGAGACAGAGATAGCTAGAGAAAAAGAGGCAGAGACAAACACAGAGGCAGATAGACAGACAGACACAGACAGAGACAGACAGAGGCAGAGACAGAGAGGCAGAGACAGACAGAGGCAGAGATAAACAGAGAGGCAGAGAGACAGACAGGCAGAGACAGACAGAGGCAGAGAGAGAGGCAGCAACAGAGACAGAGGCAGAGGCAGACAGAGGCAGAGAAAGAGAGGCAGAGACAGACAGAGGCAGAAAAAGATAGAGAGGCAGAGACAGAGACAATGGAGGGTGGTCAGCCCAGGCTGGCAGCTCCCTTGAACCTGGATAGGCTCACTAAAATGCCACTAGCTGGGGGTGGGGAGAGGGTGGGAAGGAGAGCAGAAAAGACTTTTCTCTGTCCCATGAACCCCAAAGCAGGGGCCGCAGCCCCAAGAAGAGGCACCTGCCAGGACCCCCTTCTCACTGTCTCTACCCCCAGGACTCGTTGGATTGTGCCAACATGCGGGGCTGGGTTAGCGCCTAAGAGCCAGACCTCCAGAGCTCCCATGGATTCTGGTATGGATCCGAGGGCCCTTGGTCAGTTCCAGAATCATCTTGGAGGTGAGAGGGACACCAAGCCAGGTTGCACCCCAAGCCTGTCAGGGTGAGGATTTGAACCCAGGCTGCCTGTGCTCTATAATACCCTGGCTGTGATACGACTAAGGAAGCCTGAGGAGAGGGAAGGGCCCAGTCCTCCTGGAGAGTGAGGAGGCAGACAGTATAAGCAGTGCATTCGGGGTCAGAACCTGGGCTCGGCTGTGTGACCTTGGGCAGGTCCCTCTCCCCTCTAGGCTCACTTCCTTCTCTTGGCTGGACTAGACGTGTGTGAGGTCCCTTTTGGTTCCAGAGCAGTGACTCCGTGACTGGTCTCTCTGACGCCACAACCCATGATGAGGGCAGCATCCTCTGTGGGGGGTGGCCCCAGGGAGCATCCCAGGAGCCGGGCCTCACCTGTAAGCAGCTGAAGATGGCAAAGAGGTACTGGAAGGTCATCACGTCACTGTTGACGGCCATCAGCCCCAGGAGCCACGTGGCGCTGATCAGCAGAAGCAGGAGGAAGGCTGTGCGGAGGCCGGAGCTGTGAAGGGAGGCCCCACGGCAGGCATTACCATCCCCACCCCAGGGGTCTTGGCAGGAGTCCCCTCAGGCCGCCCCAGAGGAAGGTCGGGCTGGGCCTGGCACAGGACCCAGGGACCTGCAGACAGTCGGCGCTAAGTAAGTGTGGGTCCATTTGAATGCAGTGCCAATGAGAATGTGAGCTTCTCTGTTAAACCAGGGTAGGTGAGAAGCCCTTCCCCATCAGCCCAGAGGACACACGGATGCAGAAAGGTTTTGTGTACAGACACAGAAGGGGGGGGTGTCTGGGGCTCTGGGGCCTCAACGGGATTCCTGGGCAATGGGGACTTCAGCCCATAGACTTACGGTGGGGAGGGAGCTGAGAGGCCCCGACTGAAAGAGGAGGAATCCCAGACCCACGGGGAGCGTCTGGCCCCAGATCGCCCCACACCCACGTGGCTCCCGGAGCGGGGAGTCCCTTGCTACAACCCTTCTGGGAGGCATTACTGTCTCTCCGGTCGCTGGGCTCTGATGACCGTTGACCTTCATCACCTGCCCTGCCATCCCCAGGCACGGCTCCCCCCACCTTGGGGCCCCTGGCCTCGCCACTGAACGTCTCTCCCCATGAGAATGTGCACCCCCTCAGGACAGCAGTTCTGTCTCAGCTTCCTATGGGCAGCCAGTGAGAAAGTAACGGGGGCTCCAGTGTTTCCAGACACACAACAGGGTTAGCAGCCAAGTCACCCATCGAATGAGGCCATTTTCAGGCACAGAGCCTGGGGGGGAGAGGGGCTCTCCAAGCCCCAGTAAGCTCCTGTACTCAGTGGGTGCCTCACGAGATCATGTGGGTCTTCAATCCCCCTGGGGCTCCTGGGGCTCCCCCCCCACATCTGGGCCCCCGAGGCCAGCCCTCACACCCACACCATCGACATACATGACCCCGCTCCGGTCATAGGCTCGGTGCTTCCGTCGGCAGGCCACTCTTGCTGACAGGACAAAGATGATGGTGTTGAGCTGGGGAGAAGGAACAATGAGTGTCAGGGGTGGGGGAGAGGTATGTGCAGGCCAGCCTCACCATGGAGATCTTCAGAAGGGCGGACCCAGACCCACTCACTAGCTGTGTGGCCTAGCTCCTTGGACCTCAGTTTTCTTATCTGCAAAGTGGGGCTAATATTTGGCCATAATAATACAGACTCGGCCCTGACCACCTCCTGACCCGGCTTCCTTTAAGTCCCACCTAACACCACCCTCCTGCAGGAGGAAGCCCCCCACTCCTTAGTTCCAGGGCCTTCCCCTGTTAATTATCTCCTAGTTATCTGGTTCGGAGAACGTGTCTGCATGGTGTCTCCCCACTGGACTGTGCCTTTCCTGAGGGCAGGGACCAGCTTGGACCTCTCTTTATCTCCAGCACTCAGCGAGCCAGGCACACAGCAGGTGCTTAGTAAATGTTAACTGATGATGGACAGAGGCAGCTGGGCCCTGGCCAGGTACTCACAATGACCACGATGCCAATGGGGCCTGCGAAGCTCCAGATGAGGGTGTCATGGACAGACAGCCAGCAGAAGTCAGGGTTCCCATAGCCTTGGGGGTCCAGACCCACAGCGAGCCCTGAGACAGAAAACAGAAATGTTGGGAGGACCAAGGGAGCATGGAGAAGTGGCAGGGGCCCAGGGAGGTTTCCCCATTGGTCTGCTCAGGGCAGACGTCCTGGGCTGTCCCAGATCATGTGGAGAGCCGAGGTAAAGGGCTTAATTTGGAGGAACAGGGAATGACAGACAGAACGTTCCAGGAGAAGCTTAGTCTCTGTAGAAACCTGGGGTGGGTCTAAATGGGCCGGCTTCTGCCCCCATCAGCTAGCCACCCTCAGCCATCAGCATACTGGAGGATGTGGCCAGGGTGGCGTCTCTCTCTGATGCCTCATCCTGCTCTGGGCTTGGGGGGCCAGCCAAGAGGAAAGGCTGGGAGAGGGTCCTGGTGTGTGAGGACCTCCCCTGGGCCACAGCGACCTTCAGAGACCATGGACCAGCTCACAGCCCAATGGGCACCAAGGGACCCAGGAGCGCTGGGAGCCTTGCAAGAACCCAGGGAGGTCGGGGTAACTGTCCTCATCTTAGGAAAGAGGAAACTGAGGCTGGGAGAGGGCCACATCCCTAATAGAGCCTGAGGCAGGATTCACACCCAGGGCACCCTGACTCCAGGTCCCAAGTCCAGACGGAGAGCCGGATCCACTTCACAGACAGGTAAACTGAGGCCCTGAGAGCGGCAGGGACTTGCCCAAAGGCAGAGATGAGGTGAATGGCCGAGGCGGCATCAGGAGCCAGACCTCGCGACTCCGGCGTCCCTGGGCTGGACACGCGGTCACCTCCGGGCCTCACAGACGGGCTCACCCAAGCCCGCAACGCCGGAAGCAGACCCAGTACTAGCCCGCAAGGGGTGAGCGTTTAAGGAACGTTCTGGAGGGGCCGCGGCCGCTGCTGACCTGTGACGATGGCCGGGATGCCCCAGCCCAGGACGTAGTAAAACCTCATGTGGCCGGAGTCGATGTTCCTGAGCTCGGTCAGCATTCGGTAGATGTGCAGGCCCTCCACGAACAGCCAGGCGAACGTGCTCATGTAGAAGTAATGAAGCAGGATGGCGATGACCGTGCAGGTGAACTGGAGGGGGGACGCAGACACAGCGCGGTTAGCGAGGCCCCGCCCACTGCAGCGGCTTCCCTGGGGGTCTGCCCTGCCCCCGGCCAGCTCCAAAAGCCTCTGTGGCTCCCACTGTCCTCTGCTTGGCATTCGAGGCCCTGCAGCGTCTCTCTAGGGTGATGATGCCCCCTCCAGTCCTCATCCATCCTACATGCCCTGTCCCTGCTCCCCAGGCCGAGGGGGCTCACTCTCCTTCCCTCCAGCTCCCGGGACCCCCAGTTCCCTTCAAGCGCCACTTCTAACACCCCCCCCCCCATTATCTTGGTTTGACTCGGGGGAATTTCAGAGGAGCAGGGACTTTGCATCCCAGCCCTTAGCACAGGGCCTGGCACATAGTAGGCCCTTAATAAATGCTTATTGACCAACTACATGAACCTCTCCCACCCCCCACCCCCCCAGAACGGAAGATGCCTGAAGGCAAAGCGACTTTTCTGCTGATGATCACAATGACAGGCGGACACGATGCCCGTAATGGAATAATGACAAGCCCGAGGGCTGGGGTCTGCAGCGATTCCCGGCTCAGCTTTGCTCACGTCACAAGAGGCAGGCACTCTTAACACCCCCATTTCAGAGATGAGGACACCGAGGCTGGGGGAGCTGGACTTCCTTTGCGAGGCTCAGCCCTCAGTCGGAGACGGGCTAGAGCTGGGGGCCGAGACACCCTGAGCGCAGCGTGGGGCTTCACGCTTCCGCCGCCTATCTGCCGCCCAGGTTTCTTCCCCGCCACGACTGGGAGCGGGTGCAAGTCTCCTGTGCATTTAGCAGAGGGGCCACCTGTGGCTACAGCATCGGGGTGTGGAGGGGCTTCTTTGTCCTGGACTCCCGTTCAGGTGTTTTGGGGGCCTGGGGCTGCACGTCCTTCCCTGGGCCAGGCACAGGGGCTCAGGCGCAGGAGCCGGACACAGGCTGCGGTCTTTGAGGGAGGAGACAAAACGGGAGACCACAGCATTTGGAGCTGGAAGAGAGCCGCTGCTGGGCCAGAGAGAAGCTGCGGGCCCTGAGTAGCAAGACCCGGATGGACAGTTCTTTGTGACCGCTGAGCTGAGGCTGGGGAGCCTCCTCGGGAGCTCGGTCTGGCGCAGGTGGGACCGGACGGCCTCTGAGGTCCCTTCCCGCTCCAGAGCCCCGCCCGTAGGCCCGTCCATATAAAGCAGGGTCAGAAGTGGGGGGTTTCCTCCTTCACACCCACCCAGCCCGCAGCCCTGGGCACGGCGCCTCTTCCAGGAAACAACAAAGACAGAAATATTCAGGTTCATAAATCAGCCGAGACGGCCGGTAATCCGGGGGTGGAGAGGGGGACCAGGAGCCTCTCCCTGAAACGTGACGGAGAGATTATAGAAACTCATAAAAAGCGGGCCCTGTGCCAAACACTCGATTCGGGGGCCACATTCCTTGGCTAGAAGCTCACAGGTGCGTGACCGGGGTGGGGTGGGGGGCAGATTCCCGGCAGGTGAGCACATGAGTCATGGCCCAGGAGTAGGAGGGGACGCCCCTCACGCGGGGGGTCCCCCTGCTCCAAGGAGGAAAAGCTGGGAGCGGAGCTGGGCAGCTTTCCCAGGAGAGAAGGCTGCGGAGCGATCCCCGCAGAAAGGGGCCAGACCCCGGGAGCCCGGCTCCCTGGTGCCTCAGAGAACGCCTACTCCTCTGGCTCGAGCCTTGCCCGGGCCACGGAGATAAGGCCAGGAGAGGAGGAGTCCACAGCCAGCTGAGAGGTGTGGATGGAGGGTGGCATGGGCCCGGAAT
>NW_027186297.1:490154-503113 GCF_028583685.1 Petaurus breviceps papuanus
GGAGACTGGCTCTGGCTTTTGACCGTGTCTGTCGATGGCTTGAGAAAAATTATTATGTTGATAAGAAAAATGGGTAAGAAAATGACTGAAAGGGCAGAATGAAGGCCCCGAGTCACAGGACAGGATTCGCACCCCCTCCTTGACTGTGCATCCTGGACCAAGTCACTTCGCCCCGAGCCTCAGTTTTCTCATCTTCGAAATGGCCAGAAGACACCCATCGTCCTCAAACCCAGGGCTGTTGTGCTCAGAAGCCTTGATTCCTCCTCCCCCGAGGCAGGCGCCCAGGGATCTCTGCAGAAACAAGGAACTGACGGGAAGCACTTTGCCAACACCGGGGCGTTCTCTAAGGACCGCGGGGCTCTCCTCCCTGCTGTCCTGTGGCTCGGATCTTCATATGGGAAGCCCCCAGTGGCCTTGGGCGCACCCAAGGCTCTGTCCTGCGCCTCTCTTCCCTCTTCTCCTGCTCTCACCATTTCCCTTGGATTTAACTATCAGACCACACAGGTCCCCAGACCCACAGGCCCAGCCCTTACCTGTCTCTGGAGCTCTGGCATTCTGGGGCCATGCCACCCCCACCCCCGCCACTGCTTTTTGGACATCTCAGATTCAATGTATCACTCCCATCCTCCATCCACCATGGGCAGCCAGGCTCACAGCCCTGGCCATCACCTCTTCACATGCATTCACCCCCAGTCCAATCTGTGGTCCTGCCGTTTCTGTTATTTCCAACTTCCAGACATGTCCTGCAGCCCTCCCTGCCCTCCCTCCTGCCCTCCACACCCAGGGCTCATCACCCCCCCCTTAGGGCAGAGTGTCCCATGGGTCTCCTGGCCTCCAGTTTCCGTCTGTCCTATTTAATGAGCTCTGCTGGGAGGCCTTGAGGACCTCGTGGAAGTTCCTCTGATGGGCCTTTCAGGCTCTTCACAAGCTGCCCTCCCCCACACACATGCTCCTGGCCCAGCTGCCTTCCCAGCACACACGACCTCATCTCCAGCCTCCCTACCTTTGCCTATATGCCGGGAATGACCTCCTCTGCCTCCTGGCCTTCCTCAAGCCCCAGCAGCTGCCGATGCCTCCCCCTCAGACTACTGAGTCTTGATCTACTGCATCTTGGGCAGTGCGAGGGATTTACTCAGGGTGTCCCCACCCTGGGGAGCGCAGCCAGGGCAGGGACAATGTCTCTGCCTGTTTGCTCACTAGTTCTTAGCCCAGCATACAGTGAGTGCCTAATAATGCCGCCTTTCCTGGTCACCGTGGTTAAGGCCCCTCCAGGGCAGGGCCCAGCTTGTAATTTCTTGTCTTTGCCTCAGTGCCTAGCACGGTGTCAGGCACACGGCAGCTGCTTGTTAAGAGTTTGCCGGACTGAATGGAACTTCCCTGGAGGCAGGGGTGGTCCATATGAAGGGCTTGGAACCGTGCCCAGTACACACTCAATAAGTGAACCTGAGACTGGGACGTGTCAGATGAAGCCCTGGGCAGGCAGGGGCTGGACGCCATGACCTGGAGGCCACACCAGCTTAGAGATTCTGGGAGTTGGGCAGGTGCTGGTGTGAATACAGCAGGTGTTCAATATGTGCTTGTTCTAGTGGACTGAATGTCTGGCTCAAGCAGCTAGGCCCGCATCCTGGCTATGGGGGAAGGAGAGGCGGCCCACTGCTTGGCGCTGCCGCCCGCCCCCTCCCAACACTTCCTCGGCCTGGGGGGGGGGGCCGCCGGGGGACGCAGTTACCGGGTTTTCTGTCTGGTCAATCCCGATCACGAAGACCAGCTGGGAGGAGAAGAGGGCGGCGATCAGGTTCCGGTGGATGCTGTGGAGGTTGGCGCGGAGAGTCCGAAGCAGAAGCAGTAGGAGGAAGGCCATGAGCAAGGCTGCCAGGGAGATGGAGATGCTGGTGTAGGTGACGATCTTGAGGGGGAGCACCTCGCCGTGCTACAGGAGGAGAAGAGACCCTGAGGCTGAACGCGTCGAGGCAGGGGCCTGGCGCCCAGACGGAGGACCGCGGAGGGCCCTTTCCATCCAGTCTGCTCTGGCCTCACAACCCGGGGAAGCAGGCGCTCCTGCAAATGGCTGTGTCCTCAACAGGCTGAGACAGCGGGAGGGACTTGCCTATGGTCACACCGTCAGTAACGTGGGGAGCAGCATTTGCACCCAGGCCTTCCTGCCCTCTCTCCATTAAAGAATGCTGTCTCTCATGGATCATTGTGCCCATTTCACAGCCAAGTACACTGAGGTTGGGACGGAAAGGTGGGGCTGATGGCAGCTGGTAGTGACAGCTAGCCAGAAGAGGGCACACTCTCCCCTCGGGCTTGTGGGCCACTCCCTGCCATCGGTCACTCAGCACATTCCTCCCAGCCTGGGGGGATTACTAACCAGCCATTGTCCTGGGGCCCTCCAGCAGCGACCCTGGGGCTTGGGGGCTTAGAGCTAGTTTCTCAAAAAGCCAGAACAGGATTGTCTCTCAGGCCAGTCAAGCCCTGAGGCCTCTCCAGGGAATCTCACCTCTAGGCCCTGGGCCCTGATGGACTCACTATCCTGGAGGGCCAAGTCTGATGTCCCCCCTCCCCACTCTGTGAATGGCCCAATTTGTAATATGTGGCCTTTGTATGTGAGGGGAGCTCAGGAAGGAATTAATGGTTCTTAATAGCTGATGTTCTAAGACCCCTCCCAGTTCTGCCATCCTGTTCTAAGCTCCCTCCCAGCTCTGCCATCTCCTGTTCTAAGGCCCTCCTAGCTCTGCCATTCTCAGGCCCCTCCCAGTTCTGCCATCCTGTCCTAAGCTCCCTCCTAGCTCTGCCATCCCCTGTTCTCAGACCCCTCCCCATTTCTGCCATCCTCTGTTCTAAGCCAGGATTTTCTAACCTTGTCTGTGCCCTGGATCTCTCTCTGATGATAAGGTGAAGCTTAGAGACTCTTTCTAAGGATAGTATTTTTAAATACATAAAATCCATATGATTACAAAGGACATCACTTCTAGCCAGTGGGGTGTCCTGGTCACCCCATGAGGGCCTGCCCTCTCACCTCACGCTTGGAGATGTCCATCAGCACGGCCAGACTGCTGGAGTGGAAGCACTGGCAGGTGATATGACTGCTGTTCCTGGAGACCAGCTCACAGCCTTTGGCCGACCAGCCTCCTGCACCCCGGCTCCTGTGGCAGAGAGGGGCAGCTGTGAGCCCCGGCTGACCCTGGCAGCACTCCCTGTGACATGCTAGAGCCCCCTGCCAGTCACCTGGAGTTCCTGGGCCTTGGAAGAGGTGGGGGGGCATCTCTGAGGCTCCTGGGGAGACCCAGACCAGCCCAGGCTCCCACCATCTGCCCCAAGGCTAAAGCTCTCTTAGGTTCTGTGGCCCCCACTGAGGTCCTTGGGGCAGGACTGTCCCATGTTCCCTCTGTATTCCCAGGACTTAGCACGGTGATGTTACACAGTAAGCACCCCAGAATGGCTTCCTCATTCATTCATTCATTCATTCATTCAGGACTCTCAAAGATGCCCTCCTTTCATAGACCAGAGGGTCAGGGCAGGGTCACAGAGCTCCTCTAGTGACAGACAGCGGAGCCCAGGGCTCCAGAGCCCCTGCCAAGGGCTGGTCACAGGGGGAGCCTCCCACCAAGACTTCCTGGGGCATTTCTGTCCACCCTGGTCCTGGGGGCTCTGGGAAGGCAGGCAGCCCCCCAGTGGCCTGGGCTGTCTAGTGGGCTGCTGCCCCCTCTCCTGCTGAGCCAAGGATTTAATCTGGGCCTGGGGTCTTGGTTCTCAATGGGCAGTAGAGTCTACAAGGAGCCGCCCACTGCCTCCTTCTTTAGGAGAAGAACGGAGGGGCCACTCCTTCAAAGTCGGGGTTGGATAAGAAAGAACGATAAACGCATTCTAGTCGGGCACGCCTTTTGTTATTGGGGTACCTTTCATCCGAGGATACCCAAGCGTTTTATGAGCCCTGTTCAGAGACAAGTCCCGTCCTTCCCTCCACTTTACAGATGGAAAGTCAGACCTCAAAGCCAGGAAGAGACTCCGGAAAATACCCACGTTCTCCTCAGCTCTGGGAAATGGCTGCCCCTCCCTCTCCCCCCTCAGTTTGCTCATCTATACAATGGGATGTAAAAGTTAATAGGGTCTGTCTTCCCCTTCTGAAGATGCTTGGATAAAAGGTGTTTTTAAAAGGCCCGGCAGCCAGTGATTAAAGTAGTGACTAATTGCTGCTTCCCTGGGAAAACAGAGATGCTGCCAGAGGAGAGAGCCGCCAGGGTCAGGAGCCCTTTGGTTCTGCCTGAAAGCTGCTTTATGGCCGCTTTTGTTTGGACTTCACAGACACTACAGGAAATAGTGCCCCCCCCCCCCCCACCTCTCTAGGAAGCCGCCTCCTAGCCGGGACAGGCAAGCAAGGGCACACTCCTTTCCGGGAGGGAGGCAGCTCTCCCCACCCCCTGGGCCGTCCTTGGCCCTTCAGCCCCTCAGAGCCTGGCTTGCTTTCAGTCACTGCCAGTCAGTCAACACATTTATTAAGTGCCTACTATGTGCCGGGTAGGCACTGGGCCAAGAACAGTAACAGCTAACACAGAGTGCCTGCTATGTGCCTACTATGTGCTAGACCTGTGATTTACAAATACAGCCTCCTTTGGTGGTCACAACCCTGGGAGGGAAGTGCTATTGTCATTCCCATTTTACAGATGAGGAAACTGAGGCACCCAGGGTTCAGGGACTTGTCCAAGGTCACCCCACTAGTAAGTGCCTGAGGCCAGACCCTGAACTCTCTCCGCTGTACCAGCAGTTGCCTCTATAGCAGAGGTCTCCAGGGCCACGGGGCTGGACGCCCAGTCAGTCGGTGGGTCTCCTGCCATAGCGCATGGTGCCCACTCAGCTGACCCTTTCCGCTGTGGCGGCTCCTGACCTGCCCCTCCTGAGCGGGCGGTGGTGGCGATGCTCACGCTCCGACCTGGGCCCCGGAGCAGCACCACCCCCCCAGGCTGTCACTTCTGCTTGGGACAGCCCCGGCCCATGAGGTCAGAAGCCTCGAGGGCTGACCCCCGAACTGACCCGAGGGAGTGGTTCCAGAACACGCAGACTGGCTTGGTTCTTTCTTCTGTCTCCAGCAGAGTGTACTCCACAAGAATGGGGCGTCCCGGCTGGCCCGGGGGCAGGACGCCCTCGCTGTGCAGCAGGGTGCTAACGATCGGGGTGTTAATGACGGGCCGATGGGGCAGTCTGGAAGGGAAACCGGGAGAGCCCAAGTCACAGAGGCTGCCAAGAAAGGGAGCGGGCCCTCCCTGCATGGAGAGGAAGGCCAGCACTTGCACTCCCTGTTCTCAGGCACCTCCAGCTCTGGCAGGCGGGGGCCACAGGAAGCCCACATGCTCATGAATCTGGAGACCATCCGGTCCAGCCTTCGTGTCAGAGGCACAGGGAGTGATCGCCAGAGGTGGGATTAAAACCCAGTGCCTCAGCCTTGGCCCTACTGTTCCTCCCACTGGGCTACACTGTCCTCACAGCCCTGACCTGCTGCTGGTGAGCCCTGGACTCCAGGGAGCCTGTTGGGGGCCTGGGACAGGGGAGGGGGGGGGAGCAGGGCCAGGACAGGCTGCTGTGGAGGGAAACCCTTGGGGGTCTCTGCCCAAGGCCAGTATCAGGAGAGCCCTCTGCGACCGCGGGCAGCTCCCCTCTGGTGGCCCAGAATCCCACACGCTCACCGCAGACTCCTCCGGTCTGGGTCATAGTGCTCTGGCAGCAGCTGCCCGAGGGAGCGGTAGATGAGGACCAGGGCCACAGCATGCTGACTCCACTCGTCCGACGGCCGCTTCCTGCTCTTCAACAGAGAGTCATCAGTGATGGGGTCGGTGGGGTCGGCTCTGGGGGTCACTCTGTGCTTGGAGGGCTTCACCGTGGGCGCGTCTACGAGATTAACACCAGAGCGTCAGAAGGGCGGGGCTGGTCAGCTGGCTACTGGAAGACTGGGAGATAAACCTGCCTCCGGGGGCAACTGTTTACCCCCAGGGTCCCCCCAGACCTGCAGTATGCCCCCCATCTGTGTCTGATGGACCAGCTCCCTCACCCCTCCCATCCGGAGGGCTTTCTCCTCCTCCCAGATTCCCAGACCCTCTCAGAGGCGTGGGGGGTGGGAGGTGGGGGCTTGGAAGAGACAGGGGCTTAGCACAGGAGCTCTGAGGTGGGGGGGGTGAGGATCACAGCGGACCTCATAGCTTGGAAGAACCGGGGCTGAGTTCCCAGGACCCAAGAGCTGACAAGGCCCTCAGAGACCACCAGGGCCAAGCCCCTCTTCCTACTCCATACAAGCTCTAAGTTTCAGGGGGTCTGAGCCTCAGTCTTCTAGAGCCAACGCCTGCTTTGCGTTCCTCCCATATCCCCTTATAGAAGGTAAGCCTCCTGACGGGTGCTCCGGCTGTTCTGAGGTTTCGCCTGTGCACGGTGTCTAACATACAAGATGTAGAGTCAGTGAGCTGCCCTGGACCTACCCCTCCTGTCCGAGGCCTGGAAGAGGTGGGCAGGGAAGAGGACAGAAGACTCCAGGTCCTTGGGGTGGTCCTCGTAAATCTCGTTGAACCGTGGCACCCTGGCGCCCGTGAAGTTGGACTTGGTGAAGATGTCAGCGGCCAGGACTGTAACAGAAACGTCTTCGTCAGGCCACTGGCGGGACACGGGGCCGGCACACCCGAAATGTCCTCCCCGGAGAGGGGAGCCGCTAGCCCAGTCTAGGCATCCATCCAGGTGCTGCTTGGAGAATTAGTTCTGAACTGCCTCTGGGGACTCCCACCCAGAGAGGAGAGGGTGATGGGGTCTGGCTCCCTGGGCTGAGGCAGCAGCAAAGGCCCCTGGCCTGGGGCGGGGAGGAGGGGGACGTGCCATCTGCATCATGGGCCATTTAGGCAGCGGGGCAGCCCCGAGACCCCACCTTCCGAGAATCATGCTCGAAAGGCACAGCGTTATCAGGGGGAAACTGTTACTATAATGTTAAAAATTAAAAACAGGAAAAAAAAAATTTAAAAAAATAACAAACGTGTTCACTGGCTGATCCAAGGTTAAGCCCTGTTTCAGCTGGACCCCTCTGTGTGAGCAGAGATCCCCCCAGGCCAGAACAGCTTTGGTGGCAGGTCTGAAGGGTCTGCTGGCATCCAAGGACTATCCTGGCTCCTGGCGAGGCTGACCTCCAGGGGAGGTGTGCTAAGACATGTTTGGGGCAAGGAGGTGGAGGAAAGGAGAGAGGCTCACACACCCACAGCTGGAATCAGGGTTGCTCCCTAAATCTTCCTTGTCTTGCTGGACCTGGGCCAGCTTGGGGAAAATTTAGGGAGTAAATACCAGGCCCCCCACGAACCCCTCAGCCGCAGGGTGCAGGAGCTTGCAGGGACATTAGTAGAGGACACCCAAGCACCCCACAGCCGCAGGGTGGAGAAACGACATTATCGAGACCCCCACACCCCCCTCAGCCGCAGGGTGGAGGAACGACATTATCGAGGCCCGCACACCCCCCCTCAGCCCACCGCAGCGTTCGAGGCTTACTCATGTTGGCCGTGATGATGACAAAGGGCTTCATGTAGGTCTTCCTCATGTTCTTCACCAGATTGCAGAAATAATCCTCGAAGCTCCTGAGCAGGTGTGCCGTGCCCCCCTCCGTGCGCTGGATCTGCTCCCAGGAGTCCCGGTGGCGAGGGTCCAGCAGGGCGCTGCCTGTTTGGATGAGGTTCTGCAGGGATAGGAAGGGGGGACGCGGACAGACAAGGCCAAAGTCACCTCCAGGACAACTGCCTCGCACTCGGCACCTCACCTGCTCTGCAGGGCCTCCCACGCCCATTCTGCAGAGGAGGAAGCTGAGGTCGGGGCAGGGAAGGGTCCCCCAGCCCGGCCCCACAGTCCCTGCTCCTGGGTCCAAAGCCGCCGCTGCTGCGGGGCACACAGAATATCGGCAGCCCCCCTTCCTTCTACCCTTGAGCATCCACCGTCTGGGGAAGCAGGACGTGGAAGGCGACCTTGCCCATTCAGAGGGGGTGGGGGGAGGAGGGGTTGGAGCCGAGGGGTCAGTGACCTGCTCATAGCCCGCCCAGCCCCAGGCTAGCCAGAGCGATCTCCCTTTCCTCCTCCCTCAAGGACGCTCTCCAGGGTCCTGATGGCAACACTGCCCAACTCAAGATGGGCACCTGGCTGTGTTTCCTCCCCAGCCTGGGCCAAGATGGGAGATGAGTTTATTATGGTTCTCTGCTTATAAAGCAGGAAGTCCTGCTTTCTCAGTTAAAAGGTCTGGGTTCAGATCCTGCCCCTGCTACTTACAGGCTCATAGATTAGAGCAGGAAGGACCCTCATAGTTCATCTAGTCCAAACCCTTCATTTTCAGATGAGGAAACTGAGGCTCAGAGGCAGGCAGCACTCTGCTAGGCTTGGCATCAGGAAGATCTGGGTTCGAATCCTGCTTCAGAGACACTACCGTGTGACCCTGGGCACACATCCCCTCTGTGGGGCTTGACTCTCTCCTCTGTAGCCTCCCCTGCTCTAGATCTATGAGCCCAAGGTTGCCCAGCAGCTGCCCAAATCTGAGCCCTGCTCCTCACTGACTGGGCGGCTGGGAAAAGCACTTCCTCCCTCTGACCTCAGTTTCCTCATCTGTAAAAATAAAGTCTGGGCTTGGGTTCCTCCAGGCTTACTGAGAGAAGGGGCCCGGAGAACATGGAGTCTGAACCCGAAGCCACAAAGGCAACAGCTCCCATCTCTCTCATCCCTACTGCTCTCATTGACCCTCAGTTTCCTTCTTTGTAAAACCAGGATAACGATTTTTCACTCTGCCTCCAAGGGCTGCCAGTAGGAAAGCGCTCTGTCAACCTCAAGCCAGCAGAAATGGGGAGCAGTGTTGCTATTACAACTAACAAACCCAGAGAAGCTTCTCCAGGCTGTGGACTAGCAAAAGAAATGGACAAGAACAGGGTGGAAGGAGAAGGTGGGAATGGGCTGCAATCTGCCCTGGCGGAGGGACTGTCCGTGCAGATGGGACCAAAGATTCCCCCAAGCAGCTCCCTCCCTACCTCATTGAACTCCACGTCCCTGGTGGCCGCTAGGTCGAACCCTTGCTGCTGGCTCTCATGCTGAAGCACGTGGATCATGATCTGGTAGGCGGTCCTCACGTCATTCCCGTACAGGACGTCCACGGACTTGGTGGCATTCTCCAGCACTCTGAGGATATGGATTGATTTGTCCCCATCGATTCTGGTCTCGTTTCGATGGAGCTTCTCATTCTGAAACAGGAAGAGAGAAGATGAATGTTTTAAAGGAGCCGATTTTAGCTAATTTTTTTTTTCCATTTAAAATTCTGGTTGCAAATATAACCACTTAAACACCCTGTGATTGATACCAGTGTGCGATCGCCCAACCATCCACATCCTGGGGGTACTCCATGCCTTAGTACCAACCAATCAATCATGAGCATTTACAAAGCACCTACTAGGGTCACTCTGATTTTTGAGTGTTCCCTCTTGGTGACCTTGGCAGACGAGCTTCCCTTCCCTCCCCTTAACTAGGCTGGGTCTTGGACAACACAGCCAGGGTCCATCCATGGACCAGTACTTGGAGAGTCGCTTGCTGAGGGAGGGGGGATGACCTGCTAGAGCTTAGCCTCCCATGGTACAGCCTTCCAGAGTCGCATCATTTCCCTACCGCACTGGAGCTGAGCAGGCACCCCAAGTAAACCCCAGATGAATGCCAGGAACCCTTCACAGACATGGAGAACCCTGGGCATCAGTGCCCATCCTGCACTGGCACTCCCCTCAGATGCCTCCGTGAGGTCCTTGTCAGAGCATGACCTACCCCAAGAACACCTAGGCCAGTGGGGATTTAAACCCAGACCCAGCGATAGGGAACCTCGGAGCTGTGCTGCCATGTGGGGGAGGGCAGAACGTGGCCAGCAGGGAGAAAACAGTGCCCACGGTAACTCACAGCCCAATAGCTAAGGCGCGGAGGGCTTGGAGTCCATCAATGGACAAGACGCCTTCAGCGCCCTCCCGGCTCAGAGGATCGACGCTTTTAACCGTGCCCTCCCAGCTCAGAGGATCGAGTGCCTTCAGCGGTGCCCTCCCGACTCAGAGCACTGCCCTGAGTCTCCCTCTCCACCGTCAGTGGGTCACAGAACCTCTGACCTCGGATTCTTCGACCGCCGGCGGGTTCCCCACTTAAGTGGAGGGGAAGCCGCCCTCTTACCATGGCTTTGAGGCCCAGGAAGGCGGACGTGGTACAGTTGAACAGCTCTGGAGGCAGCCAGCCCTTCTCACTGCTGCAGTGGCGGATGGCGTTTCCTGGGGAGTCAAGCAGAGCAGCATTTGAGAGCCGGTGACTGACCCACCCAACAGCCGCGGGCCTCCTGTGCACCAGGCCCAGGGCTGGAGCCGCCCCTGCCCTCCAGGAGCTCAGAGAGCACGTCCACAGACAAGAAAACATGCCCAAAAGAAAGTGGACTTTCATAGGGATTCATGGGTCGGAGGAGCCGCTGACAACTGAGAGATCAGGAGACCCCCGAGTGCAGCCTTGGAGAGAGCCTGACGTTCCAAGAGACGAGGGAAGGGGCTGCCTGGGCAAAAGCATGGAGGTGGGAAATGGAAAGCAAGTGAGAGGGAATAATCTGAGATCATTCTGGAAAGGTAAGTTGGAGGTAGGTTGAGAAGGGCTTTAAAGCGCAAACGTGTTTGATCCTGGAGGTAACAGGGAGTCAGTGAAGCTTTCTGAGCAGGAGTGTGGCATGGTCAGACCTCTGGAGAGGGTCCAGAGGAGAGGTGAGGGCGGCCTGAATTAGGGGACTGGGTGAGGGGAGACACAGGGAGGGATACAGGAGATGGTGACAAAGCAACTTCACCTACTATGTGCCTGGTATACAATGGCAGAAAGTTTATGCCCTCAAGAAGCTTACACTCAGAGCAGCTAGGTGGCGCAGTGAATAGAGCACCAGCCCTGGAGTCAGGAAGACCTGAGTTCAAATCTGACCTCAGACACTTAACGCAAAAACTAATAGTGTGACCTTGGGCAAGTCACTTAACCCCAATCGCCCTCCAAAAAGCAAAAAAAAAAAAAAAAACAAGCAGCTTACACTCAGCTTGTACTAAGTCAAGGACACTACACATGGAAGAGGGGGCAGACACTCATTCATCCATTCATTCGTTTGTTCATTCATTCATTCACTTATTTATTTGTTTATTAATTCACTCACCCACTCATTCATTCATTCGCTCATCGTCCATCCATCCATCCAATGAACAGTCACTAAATGCCTGTTTTATGTGCAGGGTACTTGGCTAGTGGGCCCACGTGGAGGAGGAAAAAAGCCAGACAGCCTAACCGAGGGATAGTCTACTCCATGAGAGACCACTTGGTTGGCAGAAACATTTTACTTCTGTGTGGGCAGTGCCCACATAGAGGAGGCAGCTGTGGAGCTGGGGCATGGGCCTGGTGACCGTCTGTGTGACCACCGGCCCATCCCTTGCGTTCTCTTGGTCTCAGTGGGGCACCCCTCACTCACAGGGCAGCCACGAGAGATGCACTTGGCAGGCCCTAAGGGTGCCGAGGGGTGGGAGGCATCACTGGCATCCCACATGCTGAGGACCTCAGTGTCTCCCTGAGGGATTCATGCCCAGGATGCGCCAGGGATCACCCTTGCTCAGTGAGTGCTTGGCCCCCTAATCAGCCTCTGGCCCGCCTGCTGGCTCACTCTCTCACTCCGCTAACCACACAGGCTGAGACCACTCCATGCTCACACTTACCCACAGATCCCTTGGGGCAGGGCACGGCCGCTGGCTGCCCAAACTTGGTCTGCGGCCACCAGATGCCAGCCTCAAATGCGCGGGGACAGCCACTGTAGATCACTGGGACACCGGAAAAAACAACAAAGACATCGGAATATTGTGCCTGAAATGCGACTCATGGCTCCCTCGAGGCTCTGTCATAAACGGGAGATGATCCATCTCCTCCAAGCAGAGCAAACATTCCATGAAACACAGGCCACGGTCAGCCTGGGCCTCGGCTTCCCCATCGGCAGAGCAGGGGTGGGGCTGGACGACCGCAGAGTCCCTCCAGCTCTGCTCCAGGACCACATCTCGGCCTGTGCTGGGTGTCTGCTGGATTGGGGCATGGCACAGGAAGGGGCTGGCTGCACAGGGAGGGGGCCAGAAGGGAAGCTTTAGGGGCATTTTATAAACAAGTCTCCTCTCCCCCAGGGCCAGGCAGAGATCCCAGTGGGGGCTAAACCACAAACCTGTTTCAGGCCCTTCCTGCAGATGGGGCCTCACCAGGAGAGGGGAGGGGGGAGGAAAGAAAGGCGTAGGGAGAAGACTCAATTGGGAATCCAAGGCCTGGGGCTCGAAGCCTCGCTCTGCCCTCATGCCCAGGTGAACTTCGGCACATCCTTTCCTCTCCCCAGGCCTCAGTTTCCTCCCTCTGTATAACAAGGACATTTGGCTGGATGGTCTCTGAAGCCCCTCCCAGATCTAAGCATCTATAAGCTCATGATCCTGATGAAGCAAAGTCCCTTTCAAGACCCTAAAACTTGGGGAAGGCAGGTCTGCTGAGCATTTCCAGAATTCCCTCTCTGCCCACAATGATGCTGGCCAGCGGCCCCAGGAGGGATGGTACCCACCTTCACAGCCCTGGGTGGTCACTTCAGCAAAGGGATTATCACAGCGGTTACACTGGCGTCCGATCACCCCAGATTTGCAGGCACATTGGCCTGTCTCCATGTCACAGGTACGGGTGTGGGAGCCGTAGGGGAAGCAATCACATGGGTAACACGTCTCCTGGTTCTGAGGCTTGTAGTAGTTCTCCTGGAGGAGAGGGAGAGAGAAAAAGAGAGAGGGGAGGGGAGGTCAGAAGAAAGGGGGAGGGAGAGAAAAGGAAATGGGGAGAGGGGAGAGAGAGGGAAGGAGAAAGAGGAGAGGCGAGATGAGAAGAAAGGGGGAGGGAGAGAAAAGGAGATGAGGAGAGGGGAG
>NW_027186297.1:508113-536085 GCF_028583685.1 Petaurus breviceps papuanus
GGGCAGTAAAGAAGTGCCCTCACTTGTTTTCACAGTACTGTCCATAGTAACTTTGTCCACATTCACACGAGTAGCCGTGCACGGAGCTGGGTTTTCGGACACAAGTTGAGATGTGTTCACAGGGGTTCAGGTTGCACACGTCCACACAGTCTCTCCCAAAGTAGCCTAGGAGGGCAGGGAGACCATTCCCTCAGCTGCTGACTGATGGACAGCTCAGTGTCTGACCCCTCAGGGACCCTCTGCACCCTTCCTCAGGTCTGAGGCAGCCAATGACTGCTCATAGTGGGGACTCTGGAACGTGAGGACACACACACACACACACACACACACACATACACACATGCATGCATGCACACTCCCTGCCTGGGAGTAGCTTTCCCTTCCATGTTCTCTCCTACACTCTTGCACACACATTTGTACACCCCAGATGTTCCCCTACCCACACCCACACACACAAAAATACACCCGGCCCTGGTCCTGGCCCTCCTTAGCCACAGGGCCCTGGAGAGCCAGCCTGCCCTGCCCCACCACTCTCACCCGGGTCACAGATGCACGAGAAGCCGTCCCAGTCGTCTGTACAGTGGCTGTGTTCAGGGCATGGGCTGGAGGCGCACGGGTTGTCCAGGGCGCAGCCATCCTTCACCCTGACCTTCAGAGCATCCTTCATGTTCAGGGTCATGATGTTGGTGGAAGTCTCTCCCATTCTCACTCCCTGTGGTAACAACAGATGGTTCAGTCCCACGATGGGGGATTGGGCCAGTCTCTGTGGCCCTCCCCTTGGTGCTTGGAGGCCTCTCAGGATGGGTCTGGGGATGGGCGGAGTGGGTGCCATGGAAGAACCTCGAAGGCAAGGGCGAGAAGCCAAGGCTTGTGGCCATGGAAGAAGGACTCGCACTCAGGCCTGAGGAATCTTGGATAGAGCCGACTCTGAAGGGAAATGGTGTGCCAGGCTGCGCCCTGGATGTGAAGCCAGAAGGCGCTGGCTTCAGGTCTGACACCACCGTGAGACGTGAAGGATGTGTGTCCCTTTGCTCTGGGCCTCGGTCTCCTCATCCACACAATGGGCCTTTCCTGTCTCCAGGGCAATTGCGAGGAAAAGCCCTTGGCAACGCTGGAGACAGACGCTGCCCGTGGCAGGAGGGAGGAATTGCTGCTTGGGATTTTAGCGAATGATGGCTCAGAGCAGAGACCAGCGCCAGGGATCCGAGCACTGTGAAAAGGGAGGTGAGGGGAGCCCGGTCTGAGGATGCGGGGCAGATGTCCAGGTCTGTGCTTCCGTCAGGGATGCCGGTGCCGGGCCTGGGCCTGTGCCCGGGGTCTCACAGGCAGCGTGGGGCAGAGGCAGGTCTCCCTAAGGCTGAGGCTGGCTCTCCCTCCACTGCCACTCTGCCCCCCACTCCTGACCAGTTATTCTGGTACCATAAGGAATGACAACTGAAGGATTCAGAGAGTCATGGGAAGACTTCTGTGAACTGATACAAAGTGAAATCAAAACACACAGTGATGGTAACCACCACGGAACAAGGCAATGCCGTGGAACCGGGGTGGGGGAGCTTGGCCCCCGAGCCCGGGAGGGTGGACTCTCCTCCTTCTCAGCAGAGGTGTGGGATGGGTGTGGATACAAAGGGGCCCTAAAGGTTGAGTTACTCTTTCTCTGGTTTATTCTCTAACCTGAAGGTCCTGGACCATGGAATTCCTCATCTTCCCCCTATCCTGGGTCATAAAATTTCCCATCTCCCTTATCTTGTGTCATCCATCTTCCTCATCCTGTCCCTAAGTCTCCAACCCCCATTAGAAACCCTAAAATTACTTCATCATCCCACAGGCTGTGTGGCTTTCTGTCTGTATAAGTCTGGTCCTTTTCCTATATCAGGGCTTTGTTTAGCTCCTTGCTAAATTTCAGATCTGTTCACTTTTGCGTCAATAAAGCTCCCATTGGCCAAAGAGAAGGTCTAAGTGACTTCTCTCAAATCTGAACCAGCCCTCCCAGCTCTGACTCAACAGGGCTATGGGTGTGGGACCCACACAGGATGTTGGGCTGTCAGTCTGGACACAGCCTCCATTTCTTGTTTTAGTTCTGTCTTTTCTGCTTTGTTTTTTGTTCTTTGTTTCTGAGGGGGGATGGAATCTTAATAATAATGATAGCTAACACTTATCTAAGGCTGGCAAAGCGCTTGGGACAGAGTCTCACATGGTCTGGAATGAAGGGTAAAACCAAAGACGAATAATAGGAGAAAGAACGGCCCTTCTGGGCAGGGGCAGGGCTGGGCGGCACCTGGGCAGGTGAGCCTGGGCCGCTCCCTGGCGGGAGGGTGTACCTGCATGCAGCCGGAGAAGCCCTGCCGCACTGTGACCTGGTCTTCGGAGAGGCCGCCCACCAGGATGTTCCTCATCTTTAAGCCTGGAAGCTGGTTGCCAATTTGCACCGTGTTCTATTGGGAAGAGAAATGCCATGGGGACCAGGGTTAGAGATGCCTTCAGGGGGATGACTCCCACTCTTCCACTGAGGCCTGAGACAGGAACCTCTACTGTGGCCCAAAAGCCAAAGCTTAAGCCTCCCAGGCTTCCTGATTAAGGTCTTCCTCCGGGGTCACTGGCCCCTTGGGCGCTCCTAAGAAATATTTGGGGATGTGAAGGAGCAGCAGGCAGCTCCTTGGGGCGATCTGCGGCTCTCAGCCGGCATGGGCAGCCCTGCCCTCCAAAACCCACCTGGTCCAGGCCATAGTCCAGAGTCACCACAGCCAGGTATCTGATGTCCTTGCCATCCTTGGCACTCTTCAGTTCAATGAGCAGGTGATGCCACTTGCCGTCACTGACACGGGACCTGCCCAGCCTCATGGAGGCCACCTCTGAGGGTCCGTGGAAAACGGCAAAGTCTATGTGACTATTCAGGATCTGTTGTGGAGGAAGGGGGAGGGTCATGCCTGGTCATGGAGGGGGTGCTTGGAGCATCTCACGGTGGCCCACGCCTGGGGCAGCTGCCCTCTCAATCCCCACACTCCCCCTCTCCCAGCCTCAGTTTCCCGGACTGCCAAGTGGGGTAAGGCTATTTGTGCATGTGAGCTCACAGAGCAGCCACATGGTGACAGGTGGTGGCCCTTTGAGGGAGGCAGGGCCTGGACTTGCCAGAACCACAGTGGATGTTCCCAAGTAGAGCCCCTTTCTGGAGTGCCCGAGGGCTTACAAAGAGCTTTTGTCCCCAAACCCTGTGGAAGGCGGGCCTGGGAGCAAAATGTCCAGGGGCCAGCCTCACCAGCTGGGCGGGCCCAAACCTGAGCCAGGCCGGGTGAGCCGGGCCGTGCCCACCAGCATCGTGGCCTCACAGGGGGGCCTGCGAGGCCCCTTCATGCAGACTGTGGGCAGAGACGGTGTGGGAAGAAGCATCAGGAATCCCTGGCCTTGAGTCCTAGCTGGGCCACTTACCAGCGGGGTCATCCTGGATGACCTTCACTTTTCTCCCTGTGTAAACTGGGCTGATGGGGCAATCTGTATCAGAGGCATTGCAAACTACAGACTTTAAAGTTTCACGTATAAGGGTCTGTTATTGTGATTATTCTTACAGGTTTGAAAACTGAGGCCTGATGAGAAGTGACTTTTCCAAGGCCACGAAGCTAGTGGAGGCAGGAGGCAGGTCTTTCCTGATCCCTGACCGCTAGTGCCCTCCCCCCAACCTGCTTGGATTTTTTTTCTTTTCCCCTGTACATACAGATAGACGCACACACAGTCTCCCCTCTGTGAGGAGAGAAGCTGCTGCATTTCTGACTCTGTTCCCAAGGACCTGGTCTAGTGATGGGTACACATTGGGTCTCTTATAAATGCCTGTTAAGTGATGACTGATTTGGACTTCACATACAAGGCCCTGAGTGTACAAGAAAGGTTCTGACCCAAAGCAGATATGGCCTAAAAATCAACAGGCTCTGATCAGCATCAGGCCCCTCGTGAATTGGGAGAGGGGAGTCTGCCCAGCTCCAGAACAAGCCCAGGAGGAAGGAAAAGGCCAAGAAACCAACTGTGACCCCTGGGCCCCAGGTGAGGGTCTGTGCCTGTCAGAGAAGGGAGCTGAGGACCCCACTACTGGGTAATTCATCCTACCTGGGGGGCTGGAGGGAGGCTTCAGACCCCCAAAGATGAGTTGGGGAGGTGACTTAGGGCAGGAGGAGGGGAGGCCTGGGCTCCAGAGAGGGAAGTCCCAGCTCCTCTCAGTGAGGAGGCTGCTGAGCTAGATCAGAAGGCTTCCAGGTGCCATGAGACCACAAAGGGCAGACTGGCCCCTAGCCGGGCATCTTTCCCGGGGGCTCCTGCCTGGAATCTCCCAGAGCCAGGGCTTTCCTTAGTACCTCTGGCAGGGAAAGGCCCTGGGACTGGTCCTTCCTGGCTGGTGTCTTTGTAAAATAAGCAAGCAGGTGTCCCTAAGGCTGAGGCCGGCTCATCCATACACACACACACACACACACACACACACACACACACACACCCCTAAAATAAGTCTCTTGACCCCCATCTGCCCTAGGCATGACAGAGCCCTGACCATCAGGTACAGCTCGCCCAGCAGGTCTGACCATGGCCTGGGCCCTCATGGACCAGGGTCACTGCAGGCCGAGATCTTGGCCAACCTGCCTCCTTCTGGTTAATGGGCTGTGAATTAACACTAAAATCCTATGACCTTTCTGAAACCTACTTTTGTTCAGTCACATCTAACTTTTTGTGACCCCTTTTGGGGTTTTCTTGGCAGAGATACTGGTTTGCTATTTTACAGATGACTAAACTGAGGAAAATGGGGTGAAGGGCCTTGCCTGGAGTCACAGCTAGGAGGCATCTGAGGCTGGATGTGAACTTGGAAGAGGAGTCTTCCCGACTCCAGCCAGCACTCTATCCACTGAGTCACATAGCAGACCATTTATCTTGGGGCCGGCTTTGCTTGTTTGCTTTGGTCGGGAGGGCGGAGAGTCAGAGATAGGCCTGGAGCGCAGGCCTTGCTGACTCTGACACTCTGAGGTTCCACTGCCTAGGCATGGTCACATGCACCATTTTATTCGTTTTCCATGTGAGCAAGAGGAGGCCAAGGTGAGTGGTCATTAGCACAGCACAGGCTGAGCTCATTTAATTGTCTGGCATTTTATCTTTTTGACCAGAGTGTCTATTTTTCTCCCCAGCTGAGGGTGGAGTCAACTTCCTTCTGTGCTCAGGAAATGGGAGAGATTCACAAACTGACAGAAATAGAGCCGAGGTTTCCAAAACACCTGGGCTGAGTTATCCAAGAGCTCGTGACTCCCCCAGAGCAGGGGGCACCCCTGGCCCTCTGTCTGCTGCCTCAGGTGTCAGGGAGAAAGAAGACTGGGTGGTGGGGGAGCCTCCCTGCTCCAGCTCTGTTCTCCCACAGTCCCAGGGTCCCGTGGTCTTTCAGCAGCCCCCAGGCAAGCCTTTCACTGCAGAACAGGGGGCACAAAGGGACGGTGGTGGGGCCTGGTCACCAGCTGCCACGGGGCTTCAGGAGAGACCCCTCTCCTACCTGGAGGCTGATTGTTGAGGATGTTCCCGCGTTGGCCTCCAAAAGAGTCCCGCTCCCTTTCCGGGTCCGGAACATGAGGCCCAGGTACCAAGGCACAGAGATGGTGATGTCCAGATCCCCCCAGAACACGAGGCTTTCACCACCAAAGCGCTGAGGGTGGGGCATGGCTGTGGAGGGGACAGAGACAAAGCGGTCTTGATCCTGGGACGTCCGGGGCACCCTAGAGAGCAGAGTGTTTGCAGGAACACCTGCCAGCTCTCCCAGACAACCTCAGGGCCCTCCCACAGCTGCCTCATGCCCTTGCCCAGGGCATCCTCCCTTCCCAGGTGACAGCAGGGGTGGCAGAGACAAGCTTGGCTGGCTCCACTCCCACAGGCCAGGGGCTTGGGACATCTCACAAGCCAACACACATCTGAGCAGAGAGTCCATCACCCTGAAGAAGGCCATGATGCCTGTGCCTGAATACCTCTACTCACAGGGAGGTCACTACTTCCTGAAGCAGCCCATGCCCTCTGGGACAATTCTGACCTGCCATTTCTCTTGCCCTCCAGCCTAACGCCGCCTCTCAGCATGTCCCCCCTCCCCTGGTGGTCCTGGTTCTGGGGGAGCCAGGCAGAGGGTGGTAAACCCTCCTGCTGGCCATCTGTCAGGAGGCCCCTCACTCTTCCTTCCTCCAGGTACACAATCTCAATTCCTGGTGGGTCTTTGGAATATCATGGGAGCACAGGTCTAGACCAGCGACCTCAGAGGCTGAGGAAGCTGAGGCCCAGGGACAGCAGGGGGGGGGGCAGGCAGGAAAGGCACATCCCCCCCTGCCAAGGCCACAGTGGAAGCCCAGGCCCTCTGGCTCCTCTCTGGACATCCTTACCACCATCCCAGGCAGCCTTTTCTATTCTAGTCAGAATTATGTTGGTGCTGTTACTTTTAGACGCTATTTTAGGGACGATGAGAGAGAGCCAAATTTATCATTGGAAAAGCAGCCCGGGAAGGTTCTTTTAAATCCTGACATGAAGAAATCCAGGTGACATTCCAGGCCGGTGACACACATCTGCCAGTCTGGGCCTTCTCTCCTCCCCAGCCCCAGAGACCAAAGGAAAAGCAGCCCCGGGTCACGGCGGCCATCCACCAAATACCCGGCTTCCTCTAGAGGGAAGCACAGTCCCGTCGGCCCTTTGCAGTGATTTCCTGCTGGGCTGGACCACAAATGGCCTTCGTCTTCTTTGGCAGAACAGCCCACCAGTCCCCATGATGTTCCCAACAGGGCTGGGTGAGAGAAGGCCTCCGGCCACTGACCACCCGTGAGAGGTTCCCCAAGCCCTCCTGGAGCCTGGAGCCTGACTGGTGAAATGGGGGAGATCAAGGGTCCCGGCCCTGGCCCCTGAGCATGGCCATGAGGATGGAGGGGAGAATAAAGAGAGCGGGTAGAGGGGCCAGAGCACCAGCCTGGGAGGAAGAAGACCAGGATCGGACCCACCTCCCACAGGGATCACACCCACTCTGGGAGCCTTGGCTCACTCATCTGGGAAATGGGTACAGGAGTATCTCATGTCACAGGGCTGTGGCCAGGTCCACATGAGCTAATGTAGGGTGGTATGACGGATGAGGAACCAAGGCCCAGGGAGGGATGAGTGGCAGAGCCTGGATTCTAGGCAGGGTCCACAGTGTGGTGCCACTGTCTGCCCAGCGAGGCAGCAGCAGAGATTCCACAGCAGCCAGGCCCCTGGGCGCTTACAAGGAGCCACCGCGAGGAGGCTTCGTGGGCACCATTGACGAAGGAGAGAAACAGGGCAGTGCAGACTGGTCGTGGGGGACGGGCAGCCCAGACAGGCCTCCCCTGGGGGGGGCGGGCATGGGCAGAGGGGGCTGCGGGGTGATTGCCTCATCAGGGGATGAAATTACTTCTATTTCATTTTAAAAACTGCTCATGATGGAGCCAATAGAGCTGCCATGGCCAAGGCCTCAGGCCAAGTCAGAGCAGGGTCCAGAGAAACAAGGGACAGGCTTCAGAGGGTGGGGGCTCACTTATCGGGCACCAAGGTGGGATGTGGCACACAGGGTGGGCCTCAGGCCGCACACCTCCAAGATGAAGAGACTGAGCCAAATAAAGTTGAAGGTCCATGCCACCTTCAGCATTCTCTGTTCTCTTGTCCGAAGGCCCTCCCAGCCCTGCCATCCCCTGTTCTCAGGCCCCTCCCAGTCCTGCCATCCCCTCTTCTCAGGCCCTTCCCAGCCCTGCCATCCCCTGTTCTTGGGCCCCTCCCAGTCCTGCCATCCCCTCTTCTCAGGCCCTTCCCAGCCCTGCCATCCCCTGTTCTCAGGACACTCCCAGCCCTGCCATCTCCTCTTCTCAGGTCCCTCCCAGCTCTGCCATCCCCTGTTCTCAGGCCCCTTCCGGCCCCAGCATCCCCTCCCCATTGCCCCGGGCCCAGGCCTCACCCTGCTCACAGTTCCTGCCCCCGTACCGCAGTGGGCAGTCACAGATGTACGTGTTCCATTTGTTCACACACGTCCCACCGTTCTGGCACCAGATATTGGCGCAGTGGTTCTCCTGTGCTTCACAACCTGCCAAGGACGGGCACAGCTTTATTTTAGCACCAGGGGGCCAAGACGGATGTCCCCCATCCCGCCTTCCATGGGCATGTTCTCTGGTCCTTCTCGCCAGCCTGAGTGGCTGCACAGGCCCAGGTGGCCATCACCCCCCTGACCAGATGAGTAAAATGTGGCCACGCTGGCAGCAGGGGCTGGGGCTGGGGCTGGATGCCAGGCCTTCCCATTTCTATTTCCAGGGTCATCTGCCCATGAGGTGTTTCCTCCTAACCTCAAACCCAGTTACTGGCAAATCCAGGGACTGTGGCCAGAGAGAATGGGGCCCAGCTGAACCTAACCCAGGCTCCCAAGAATATGAGTGAAAACTGCCCGGACCCAGGGGGCACCAGTCCTGGACAAGGCTGGCCGGGAACCTCCAATACATGGTGGAGCAGAGGGTGGGGGTAGCGCCTCTGAGCCAGGCCGTCCTGAACTCCAGCCTTCCCTGGACCATGTCCTGACTGGGTGACCCAGGGCAGCCCACTCCCTCCCCCGGGGAGACGCTTTGCTGATGGCAAAGGGAAAAATCCTCCCCAGGGAGAGCTCATCAGGACCACTCCCTCTGACAGTTTGTGGTTTAAAGAACGCCTCCCTTGCCATGCGCTGGCATGGAAGGAGATGCAAGTATGATTGAGACCAAGGCTCAGGCAGGGGAAGTGAGCTGTCCAGGATCACGTGGCTAGGAAGCACCAGGCTGACACTCACACTTAGGGCTCCTGACTCCAAGTTTGGCCCTCCAGCCTTCATTTTACAGACAGGGAAACTGATACTTGGCGAGAAGTAACTTGCCCAAAGGGGCTGGATTTGAAGCAGCAGAGCTGTTCCCACTATACTCGCTGATGATGCTTCGCTCCATCTGGGAACATGATGGCTCCGTCGCCATCCCCGGCTCCATCACACGACCCTAAGAATCTACCCTTCCTGGGGGTGGGGGAAGACCTCTAGGAATGTTCTGCCTGCCATGCACCAGCAGGCTTCTGTCTCTCTGAACGTTCCGGGTGTTTGGGGAGACAGAACACAGAAGGGCAGGCACAGCCAGCTTAGCTCGGCAAAGGCCGCCAGGGTGGAGGGTGGCTTCCTCAGTGTACCCCGCCATCGTTGCGTGTGGGCTGCCTGTGCCCGATGGCCCAATCCGCTGAGAGAGACCGCGGAGTACCTGCTCTGGTGCCATTGTTGGCAATGAAGCTCTCCATGTCGACGGCCTGGTTGTCGATGGAGAGGTTCCTCATACAGCCGATGAATTGTCTGTTGTGTACCGGGAAGTCCTCGGGCAGGTTGGGGACACCCCCGAGAAGGAGGGGGCCTGTCAGGTCCAGGGACCTAGAGAAGCAGAGGCAAGCACTTGCACCACACGGACCCTGCTGGGCCACCTGATAATACCACTCCCTCGCTCCAGCACCTTCAGCGGAGAAGAGGGGCACTGCCCACGTGATCTGGCCCTCACCTTTCTTTCCAATGCCATCACCCTTTATAATACAACATGCATTCCAGACTGTCCCAGAAGGCTGTTCTGCCAGAACTCAGCATCTCATCTCCCACCTCCAGACATTTGCCTTCCCTCTTCATCTCTGTCTCTCCATCTCCTTGGCTTCCTTCAAATGGGACAATGTCAAATATCCAAGGAGAAGCCATGCACCCTAAAGTACTTAGTGCCTAGAACCCAATAGACACTCGTTCTGATCAGCTGAGGGGCTGCCTCCTCTGGAAACTGGCCATTCCCGTCTCTGCCAGTTTTCTTTCCCATATCTGTGTGCATGTCTCTGTCCAGGGTGTATCCCACTGAGGATGGGTGGACAGTAAGTGCCCTGAGGGCAGGCGATGCTGTGGTTTCTATCTCTGGCTCTCCAGAGCTGAGCATGCCTACATGCTGAATAAATGTTTAATTTATAAACTGCGGTCACAGGACTGGCAGATGCAAGCCAGCATTGCCTTTTGGTCCCATAGGCTTCAGCGCCAGTCGGGTCCTGCACGTCCCCTCAGCCAGTCCCTTCATTTTAGAGGGGGAAATCATGGTCCATGTTCTAAGGCCCCCTTCAAACCCGCTCTGTTGGGCTGCTGTCCATCCTCAGAACCAGGGGGCCACGCTCTATGAGCCCCAACACTGTCCCCTTTGAGCTTCATGGCCAGATACAAGCAGGGGAGTCGGGCAGCAGCTTGGGGGGGGGAGGGGCTCATTTGCCAGACGTCCCTGGATGCTGGGAGGCTGGAGGGGCAGGGAAGCTAACCTAGGCTGAGGCCCCGGTAAAGGGAAGTCAAGATCGCCACAACCTTTTCCTCCCTGGCAAGTCCTGCCATGCTCTGGAGCTCAGGATCAGACAGAGAGCAGGAAGGACACTGAGTCCAGCCCCCTTGTCTTCTAAATGAGGAGACTGAGGCAGAGGGCTTTGCGGAGGACGTGCCAAAGTCAGCCAGGACATGGGATCCCAAAGGCAGCCACAGGGCACCTCCTTCCCCTGGACATGTGAGGGCTTAGGGAGGCTAAGGATGCTGGGCCTTCATGCTATTTTCACTCCAATGATTGATCCATGAATATCAATGCCAGTAATAGCAAAGGGCCAGAGAGTATCGGTGGAGCGCTCTGCCCAATTTTAACAGCTGGTTTTGAGGAATTATTCCAGGCAGGAGCCCAGCTCAGCCAAGGACGCCCCCCCCCTCAAATCCCCATCCCCCCAGCCTGGGCTCTGGCAGAGGGAAGCTCCAGCCAACGACTGCCTCCATCCCTAGGGAACACTTACTTCTTGGAGCCCGTCTGGGTGCCCTGGGCAGCACAGCTGTAGTTGGCCAAGAGGCCGCCAAAGCGCACGGCCACAGCAGTATCACAGTCATCTACAGACACAACAGCCACCTTCTCTCCAGAGGGGCCATGAGGGATGCCCAGCCTACTGATGTGGGGCTGTGGAGAGAATAGAACCAGAAGCCCCAGAGATTTAAATTAGTCAAAGAAAGTTAGGGTTAGGAGGGGCCTGAGAAGAGGGGATGTCAGAGCTGGGAGAGACCTGAGAAGAGGGGATGTCAGAGCTGGGAGGGGCCTGAGAACAGGGGATGGCAGAGCTGGGAGGGGCCTGAGAAGAGGGGATGGCAGAGCTGGGAGGGACCTGAGAGCAGGGATCCATGGAAGGTTTGAGAAGGGATGAAAAGGTCTGGAAGCGCTGTTATGGAGAGCCTGTGAGTGAGTGAATTCAGGCGGCACAGAAAGATTGTCTACCCCAGCAAGGCCCCGTTGAAATTACCTACGGGCAGGTCACAGAGGCCCCCAACAGTCTTATAAAAGATGAGGAGCCCAGAGAAGGCAGTAGGTGGCAGTGGCCCCCATTTCTAAAACACCTTCAGGCCTTTTCCCTGTGAGGCAGATTATCTAAGTGTGAATATACCCATTTCACAAAGGGGGAAACTGAGGCTCGTGAAGGTGAAGCTACCCCTCTGAGGTCCTCAGTGATTAAGGGTCATGGGGAGCTTCACCCCCCAGGTCCCACTTTCTTACAATGCTCTTGGCAGCTCCCGCTGGCCTCAGCGTCTCTGGAAGCCAGGAAGGAGCTGTCCATCTGGGGTGGGGCGGGTGGGGCTGGGCGCTTAAGCCGGGTAACAACTGGGGGCTTCTCTATGGCATGTGATGTTCTGGTCAGGATGTCTACACTGCAGGCGTAATGACTTGGACCAGCTTGGTCACCTAGGGGTTCTCCCCCAGACAAGGACAATTCTGGCGCTCCAATAAACAACAACAAATCATCTTGACTGGTCAGAAGGAGAGAGGAGATGAGGTGGAGGGTGGCACGCGGCACCCACAGAGGGACAGCAGCCTGGGCATGGCAGGGAGGGCCACATCAGGAGTCCACTGGTTGGACTACCCTGCAGCCTCTTCCGCTTCTGGGTGTTGGAGGCTCGGGTCCAAGGAGGAGGCAAGACACCTATTCCCCCACCCCCAATTCCCCTGTCAGGTCCCATAAGAGACACATTCACAGAGCTCCATTCTCGCTGGGTTCTCACAGCATCCCTGGGAAGTCGGGACCCCCTTTTCTGGATGGGACACTGAGGCCTAAAGAGGTTCTTACTCTGCCTGTCGGCAGGAGCCTGGCACACACCCAGGACACAGGAGGGGTTTCAGACAGATGCCTGTGGATCGGTGGGCTGAGGGGTTTGCGCAGGGTGGCAGGCTGGCAGGGAGGGAGGGCGGGAGGGGAAGCAAAGTTCTCTGACGTTGGCCCTCCTGGCCTGGGGCCACGGGCTGCCCCCTGCCCCCTTCCTGCGACCGTGCCCCCCCAGTGCTAGGTGTGCCCAGCGTTCGGGGAGCCGGCTCCAAGCGGCTCCAAGGCCACCATTAGCCAGCAGCCACCTTGTAATTTACATTTTTGGGAATGGATATCAGACAGGGAGAGGAAGGGCCTCGGGAGCATTTCAGTTCAGCAAGGCTTTAATGAAGGTAAGCTCCTGCTTACCAAATTACAGTGGTGGGGAGACCCGTGCTCAGACACCCGTGCCGCCGCCAGGAGGGAGGGCGGGCGGGCAGCCGGAGGGGCGCCAGGAGCCGGGGGGCAAGCCTTGGCCACTGTCAGCGGGCAGTGCCCTTGGCCACTCCAGGACGCTCAAGGACCTCAGCCCCGAGCCGGATGCCAGAGCATGCCTCCTCCCCTGTGTATCTTGTAGACTCAGGCCATCTCCCCACTTAGAAAGGAAGCCCCTCGAGGGCAAGGGCTGCCCTGGCTCTCTCCTTGTGTCCCCAGAGCTGGGTCCCGGGCCTGGGAGGGGCTTCATAAATGCTCACTGACTGACGGATCTGGCTGGAAGGGCCAGACATCATTGACTATGCCCATCTTACAGGAGGGTAAGCTGAGAACCAGAAAGCTTCAAGTCACGAAGCCAGAAAACGGAAATCAACCTCATAGCATCGATTAAACACTGTGTGCTGGGATTTGAACCCGGCCTTTTGGCTCCCGATAACAGCTGACCCAAGAGTAGGCATTACTGACCCCACCGATGTCCCGGCCCCAGCACGGTCAGCTCGCTGAAGCTGGGGACTCATCTTAGCAGCAGGTCTGAAGAGCACAGCAGGGGGGAGCCCTAATGAAGTCACTGAACCCTGTTTGCCTCAGTTTCCTCATCTGTCAAATGAGCTGGAGAAGGAAAGGGCAACCCCTCCAACATCTCTGCCAAGAGAACCCCAAAAAGGGTCACGAGTCAGACACGCCTAAAATGACTAAGCCGCAACAAGAGCGGGGCGCACGCGGTCCTTCTTCAGTGATGAAGCCACCCCGCCCACTTCTGGAAAATGCTTTCTCACAGATGCCCAGCACCAGGCGAAGCAGCCCTGCCCGCATCGCTTCCACTCTAACAGGTAGACCAGAGCACAGAGACGACTGTGAAGGCGACCTTGGAGGGGAGGGCCGGGCGGACGGAGCTCATAGGCTCTCACAGCTCCGCTCAGTTCTGCCACCTTCATAGACTTGTTCGGTCATCCCTGACTGACAGGCGTCTACTTTGTTCTGAGGTCTTTGCTTCCAGGAAAAGTGTTGCTATAAAGATGTCGGTTGATGAGGGGGCCTTCCTTTTTATCACTGACCTATGGGAGTCTACAATCTCTATCAGTGGAAGGATATAACTATTTTGGTCACTTCACAGAATTCCAAATTGCTTTCCACAATGGTTGGCCCAATCTGCAGCTCCACCAACAATGCATCAGCATGCCTGTTCTTCCAGAGCTCCTCCAGCACTATGCCCATTTGCTGGGTTTGGAGTCAAACCTCAGAGTTATTTTAATTTAGATTTCTCCTATTTTTTGTGGTTTGGAGCAAGCTAATTTCCTTCACAAGCTACAGTTATGGGAAAGTTGTCCCCTTTACTGAGCTCAAATAGAATTTCCTAGAATTTTTCCCCTCACCCCTGGACCTAGCTCTGGCCAGAAACGTGTGGGGAGACAAGCCCGCAGGGACTGTCTGAGGAAAGGCACCCTTGCCTCCCAGGACTTTGGGGTGTGTGGAGAGCTTTCCACAACAGCAGCCCTGGCAGGGGGCAACGTGGGGGTTATTACTTCCTTCTGCAGGAGTAAAGCCTCAGAGAAGGGAGTGACTTGTCCAGGGTCACACACAGAATAGGTTTTGAAAAAAAATGTTTTGTAAACTGAATGAAAGGGCCGGTGACTACTTGATGGGGAGGGGGGGTACAGGGTTCAGGGGGAACTCCTGGAGGGCAGGTCCTGCCCCAAGCATGGCAGAGGCTTAGGGACCTGAAGTGAAGGGGTCAATGAAGGCTTGCTCTGGTCAGCTGGGCTGGGAACTCTATAGGGCCGCCAGGGGGCAGTGTGTGTGGAGCAGTGGGAAGAGGTGATGGTTTGAAGACAGAAAATCACCGACTACCTAGGTGGCCTCTGCGTGCCTCAGTTTCCCTCTTTGTAAAATGACCCTAGATCACGTCCTCAGGGCCCAGCCTCTTTATTTCATAAACTAGGGAGCCAAGTTTCAGGTCCTCTGCCTCCAGGGCCTTCCTCTGAAGGCACTGAATCTCCATAGATGCTTTGCTGGCCTGGTACCTCCTCTGGGGCAGATAGCAGTCCCTCCATGCCATCCTTCTCCTTGCATGAGGATCTGAGTGCTCTGAATCAACAGGAGAGGACACACCTGATGGGCTGAAAGCCTCCCTGGGACTCAGGGTTTCCCTCAGGCTCTTTTAGGGTCTCTGGTTCCTGCTGGTGCCTGGTCCACACCTTTTTTCCACCCCTTTAGCTACAGAGAACACCATCCCTAGGCCTGCCTTGCAGGAAGGGCTCTGGCCCTGGGGTCAGCAGACCCCGGGGTCAGCGGATCCAGGGCTGGGCACAGCCAAGGTCCCTCCTCCTTCTCCAAACCTCAGGCTCTCCCCCTCCCCCATGAAGCCTATGGCCAGGCTGCAGGTGCCAGGGGCATGTCCTGGATCTCTCTGCTGTCCTGACCTCAGCCAGAGGCTGCTTCCTTCTTTCTCTTCTCCAGGGAAGACTGGAAGACCCTGATCTTAGTTCACAGCCAGTAAAATAAAATGTAAATGAGGAGAGGGACTTGGGGGGACTCCCCTCATGGCTGGGCTTCCCCATAGACCTCAAAGGGAGGAGAGGAGACCTGAAAAGTCCCAGTTCTCTTTTCTAGGCCTACGTGGGGCCCTACAGCTGCTTGCCTGCTTCTGTGTGGCCTCACTCATCAATGATTTATAGAGTCTATTTTCTGGGCCTGAGAGAGAAACCACTCCCCCAAAACATCCTGCCTTACAGACTTTTTCCTGAGCTTTTCCCATGTTTATAATGCCCTTCCCCATGTCCCTGAAAGGGGGCTCCAGAGTCCAAGGCTCCCAGTCAAGATTCTCCAAAGGTTCCTGAGCCTTGGATGGGGCAAGCCTAGCCAAGCCAGGCCAGATGTGTGTGTGTGAGTGCCGGGGTGTGTGGGGGGGGACGGGAGGATGGGGACTGGAGTTTCTGTCATTAGGCAGCCATCCAGGCTTGGAGGACCCCAACCTGAACCTCCTGGCCTCAGCCCAAGCATGAGGTGCCAGTCCAGGAAGGAAGGCCCTTGATTCCCAGCAAGGCTGGGCAGGCTGGGGAGCTTGCTGCTGGCTGGGGCAGTTGTCCCAGTGGGCACCGGCCCCCTGCAAGGGGAGTCAGACCCCTGCAGAAAATGAATACAGACAGGACAAATAAACCAGCAGGGGCTGAAACCCTGAGACATTTACAGCCAGGGGAAGGGAGGGGAGGGAAAAAAGGCAAATAACAGGCGGGCCTCATGGCCCTGGAGGAAGGGCAGCCACACTGACCAGCACCATTAAGCAAGGCAGTGGTCCAGCCAGGCTGTAAAGTGTCCCTGCCAGCACTGGAGGGGCTGAGATCAGGAGGCAGGGGAGGGCGGGGGAGACCCAGTCAGGGGCTTCTGGACTCCAAAGGGATGCACTCTTCTCCTTTGCTGGCCTAAGTTTCCTCCTTTGTAAAATGGAGACAATTATGGGGGACCTACATAGAGGCCAAAGGCAGAAACCAAGCTCCAGGGAGGGAAGAGCTGGACAGACTGGTCAGTGAATACGATGGGGCAGAATAGGGACGGAAAAATGGGTGCAGCCGGGGAGACCCATCAGAACTGAGCCCCTTCCCCCCAGGAAAGAGGACCACAGCATTGTAAAGGAAGACACCAAGTCTGGGCACTGCAGTGACCACGGAGGAGGAGGGAGCAGACCCACCAGACCCACCGACACAGTGCAAGGAGAGCTGGCTTTGGAGGGGGAGGATCCGAGTTCGAATCCTGACCTTCTGTCTAGGGGGCTTGCCTCCCTGGGCCAGTTTCCTCTTTTTTTAAAAAGTACAGCCCGGCTGAGAAGCCTCTAAGGTCCCTGCCCCTTCCGGGTCTATGACCTCCGGGGTCCTTTTACCAGAGAGAAAATGCCGGCGCATCTCATTCCGAGTGAGGCGCTGGGGCGGCAGACCCAGGAGCCTGCTGACTTTGCTTCCATCGGTCTTTGTCTGGGGAAGGCTCAGGGAGGGAGGGGAAGAACGGGTGTGGCTGGACACAGCTTTGATGTGTGGATGTCCAAAGAAAGTAGGAATAGGGCTGGCGATCTTGGGCTGCGCGCCTCTGGACTGGGCTGGGGGCAGCCCCTCACAGGGATGGAGCACGACCCCCACCGTCGCCTCCTCTTCCCTCCTGGGCCCAAGTGCTCCTCGAGGGGGGGTGGGGGAGGAGGGGACGGGGCTTTCTTCCCAGAGTGAGAGTGCATTGGAGCAGAAAGGCATTTTCACTTAACACACCCGCTCACATTTCCAACAGCTTCTCCACCCACTCTGGGACAATGGACCCGAGAAAGGCTGCCGGGATAAGGTTACACTATTAGATGGAGACGTGGCCAACACTGGGTTTTTCAGGCAATGAGATGCAGAGGAGGAGGTGAAGGCCCGGCAGACAAAGGTACCATGACCACCCTTGGGATGAGAGCCTTCCATGTCCCCCAAAAATGAGCCAACGGGGCTGCTAAGGAGGCGAGAGCCTCAGAAATGATGGAAAACTGTCCCAGGGGAAGGGTTCTGGAACTGTAGACAGGCCCTGGATTCAAATCCTGCCCATTTGTAGACTGGGCCTTGAATTCAAATCCCAGCTCTGTCCATCAGTCCCTTCTGTGACCTTGGGCAAGTCAGCAGGCCATCCATCCCTTGTGTAGAGAAGGGGCTGGACTGGTCAAGCCCAGCAAGTCTTTTTTTTTTTCTTTTTTTAAAGTAATTGAGATTAACTTCCTCAAGGATACATGGCCAGGTGTTTCTGGGTGGGTGCTAAGTGTCTGAGCCCAGATTTGATCCCAGGTCATCCTGACTCTGGGGCCAGTGCTCTTACCCACTGTGCTACCTGGCCACCCCAAGCCCAGCAAGTCTTGATCCCATACCTGCTGTGTGCCAGACACTATGCTAAGAATTGATATGAAAAAAAAAACTGAAGGCAGGACTTCTGGTGCCCAGGTGAAGAAATCCCCTGCAGCCCTCCCAAATTCCCTTCCACGCAGCTAGAAAACCAGCTCAGAACTGATCTTGGAGCAGCCTGGCAGGAAAGGTCTGTAGCAAGGTTCAAAAGCCAGCAGCTACAGCCAGCCTCCCAGTAGGGGGCCTGCAGCCATCCACCAGTGAGGCCCCAACCTCCCGTACCTGCAGCCTCACCCCCACCACCCCCAAAGGGAACAATGTGTGCAGCAAAGCAAGGCCCCACCCCAATGACCCACCCCCAGCACAGGCCAGCAGCCAGGCCTTGATCCCACAGCTGACCAGTAGAAAAGCCCTGCCCTAGGGCTGGCCAACAGTGAGACCCCCCTCCCACTCATGTCAGCAGAGAGACTCTGATTCCACAGCAATATGGCAGCAGGGCCCCACCCTTGGGACAGGCCAGCAGCTAAACCCCACATCCAGGGGAGGCCAACAAGGAGGCCCCACCACCCAGGAGAAGCCAGAAGGGAAGCGTACCCTCCAGAGAAAGCAAGCAGCTAAGCCCTGAAGACCCGTGAAAGCCAGCAGTAAGACCCACAGCCCCAGGACTAAAGGCATGGGACAATGCAGGACCAGTGGCCAAAAAAACAAAACAAACCAAAAAGAGCTTGGCTGTAGAAAGTTGCTCTGATGACACAGGCATAAACGTGGAAGAGGACAATAATGTCAAAATGGCTACATGTGAACCCCCCCCCCCAAAAAAAAATTTAGTTTGGTCTCAGGCCCAAAAAGGCTTCCTGGAAGAGCTTAAAAAGGACTTTAAAAAGAAAAATAGAGAAGCAGAAGAAAAATGAGGGAGAGGGGGAATGAGAGTAATGCAAGAGAATCATGGAAAAGAAGTTAATGGCATGGGAAAAGATACAGAAAATGTTACCTAAAAAAAGAAAGAATTGGCCAAGTGGGAAGGAAGGACAAAGTTCACTGAAAAAAAATTCCTTAAAAATTAGAATTGATGGGTGGCTAGGTGGCAAAGTGAATAGAGCACCATCCCTGGAGTCAGGAGGACCTGAGTTCAAATCTGACCTCAGACACTTAACACAAAAACTAGCCGTGCGACCTTGGACAAGTCACTTAACCACAATTGCCCTCCAAAAAGCAAAAAAATAAAAAAAACAATCGAATTGAGCAATGGAAGTTAATAACTCTATGAGACATCAAGACCAATAAAATAAAATTTAGAAAGTAAAAAAAAAAGAAGAAAATGTGAAACTTCTCATGGGAAAAACAACTGACTAGGAATTATTGGACTACTTGAAAGGCAAGATTAAAAAAAAAAAAAACCTGGACAACATCTTTCAAGAAATTATCAAAGAAAAGTGTCCTGATATATTAAAACCAGAGGGCAAAATAGAAATTGAAAGAATCCATCCATCACCACCTGAAAGAGATCCCAAAATGAAAACTCCCAGGAACATCATAGCCAAATTCTAGAGCTCACAAATCAAGGAGAAAATAGAGTAAGCAGCCAGAAAGAAACAATTCAAATATCGTGGAGCTACAGTCAGGATTACATAGGATTTGGCAGCTTCCAAATTAAAGAATGAGATCACTTGTAATATGACATACTGGAAGGCAAAGGCATTAGGGTTACAACCAAGAATCACCTACCCAGAAAAATCGAATACAATCTTTGGGGGGTGGGGAGACAGATATTTAATGAAATAGGCAACTTTCAAGCATTCCTAATTTAAAGACCAGAACTGAATTTTAAAAATTGACCTCCAGAGACAAGATTCAAGGGAAACATAAAAAGGTAAAAAAGAAACAAGAAAGAGAAAACATAAATTCAATAAGGTTAAACTGTTTATATTTCTATGTGGCAAGATAATATTTTTTAACTCTTAAGAACTTTATTACTATAAGAGCAATTAGAAGAAGTATATATAGACAGAGGGTGTGGATATAAGGTGGCTTTGATGGGATGATATCTCCCCCCAAAAAAGGGAGGTAAGAAAGAAAATGGCACTGGAAGAAGGGGGAAGGAGATTTAATGGGATCAATTATCCCACATAAAAGAGGCATGAAAGAGATATTATACTGGCAGGGAAGACAGGGCAGGTGGAGGGCAATGATTAAACATTACTTTCATCAAAACTGGCTCAAAGAAGGAATAACATACACACTCAGTTGGATACAGAAATATATCTTACCCTATAAGGAAGCGAAAGTGGAAGGGGATGATAGAAGGGGGGGGGCAATAAGAGAGAGAGTAAATTGGGGAAAGCAGTGATTAGAAGTGAAATGCTTGTAAGGAACGAAAGGGTGGGGAATAAAGAAGGGAAAATTGCTTGGAGGGAAATATAGTTATCATAATTATAAATGTGAATGGAATGAACTCACCCATGAAATAGAAGTAGATAGCAGAATGGATTAAAAACCAGAATCCTACATGTTGTTTACAAGAAACACATTTGAAGCAGAGAAACACACACAGTAAAGGTAAGGCTATAGAGCACAATTTATTATAATTCAGCTGAAGCAATGAAAGAAGGGGTAGTAATCATGATCTCAGACAAAGCAAAAGCAAAAATGGTTCTAATTAAAAGAAATAAGGAAGGAAACAATATCTTGCTGGAAGGTACTATAGATGATGAAGTCATATCAATACTAAACGTTAATGGACCAAATAGTATAGCACCCAAATTTTTTAAGAAGCTGAATGATTTACAGGGGAAAATAGATAATAAAACTATACTAGTGGGCTACCTCAACTTTCCCCTCTCAGTTCTAGATAAATCTAACAAAACTAAATAAATAAGATAGAAGTTAAGATGGTGAATAAAATTCTGGAAGAGTCAGATATGACCAATCTCTTGAGAAAACTGAATAGGAATAGGAAGGAATATATCTTTTTTCTCAGCTATACATGGCACCTACACAAAAATTGACCATGTATTAGGACATAAAAACCTCGCAACCAAAAGCAGAAAAGCATAGTAAATGCTTTCTTTTCATATCATAATGCAATAAAAATTACATTCAATAAGATAATGGAAAGAGAGATTAAAATTTAATTGAAAATTAAATAATCTAATCCTAAAAAATAAGTGGGTCAAAGAACAAATCATAGAAATAATTGATAATTTCATTAAAGAAAATGGCAACAATGAGACAACATACCAACATTTATAGCATGCAGCCAAAGCAGTATTTAGGGGAAAAAATATATCTCTAGTTGCTTACATCATACAGTAGAGAAAAAGCAAATCAATGAATTGGGCATACAACTAAAAAAGCTAGGAAAAAAACTTATTAAAAATTCCCAATTAATTACCAAATTGGAAATCCTGAAAACTGAAGGAAGAGATTAATAACATTGAAAGTAAGAAAATCATTGAACTAATTAATAAAACTAAAATATTGGTTTTATGAAAAAACCAACAAAATAGATTAAACCATTGGTTAATTTGATTTAAAAAAGTAAAGAAGACGACCAAATTACTAGCATCAAAAATGAAATGGGTTGGGGTGGCTAGGGAGCACAGTGAATAGAGCACCAGCCCTGGAGTCAGGAGGACCTGACTTCAAATTCAGCCTCAGACACTTAACACAAAAACTAGCTGTATGACCTTGGGCAAGTCACTTAACCCCAATTGCCCTCCCCCCAAAAAATGAAATGGGTAAATTCACCACCAATGAAGAGGAAATTAAGACAATTGTCAAGAGCTATTTTGACCAATTATATGCCAATAAATTTAACAATATAAGTGGAATGGATGAATATCTACAAAAATATAAATTACCTAGATAGAAGAAGAAATAAAATTTACATTTAACCTGAATAACCTATATCAGATTGCTTGCTGTCTTGAGGAGTTGAGAGGAAAGGAGAAAAATCTGGAACTCAAAATCTTACAAAAATGAAATTTTGAAAACTATCTTTACAAGTAATTGGGAAAAAAAATACTATTAAGTGCAAAAATAAACAACAAAAAAGAAATAAAATTTAACTCAATCTTAGAAAAAGAAATTAAACAAGTCATTAGTGAATTTCCTAAGGGGAAAAAAATCTCCAGGACCAGATGAATCCACAAGTGAATTCTATAAAATATGTTTTTTTTTCCTAAGCAATTGGGGTTAAGTAACTTGCTCAAGGTTACATGGCCAGCTATTTTGTGTGGGTGCTAAGTATCTGAGGCCAGAACTGATCCCGGGTCCTCCCAATTCCGGGTTGGCTCTCTTACTCACTTCGCCACCTGGCCACCCTATAAAATATGTTTTAAAAATTAATCTCAATATAACATAAATTATTTGAAAAAATTAGTGGAGTCCTACCAAATTCCTTTAACAATACAAATAAGATGCTGATACCTAAGCCAGGAAGAGTCAAAACAGAGAAAGAAAATTATAGACCAATTTCAATAATGAATATTGATGCAAAAATTTTAAATAAAACCACAGCAATATATCACAAGGATCATACACTATGGTCAGGTGGAATTTATACCAGCAATACAGGGCTAGCTCAATATCAGGAAAACTATCAGCATAATTGACCATATCAATAACAAAACCAACAAAAATCATGTGATTATCTCAATAGGTGAAGAAAAAGTCTTTGACAAAATACAGCACCCATTTCTATTAAAAACACTAGAGAGGAGGTGGCTAGGTGACGCAGTGAGTAAGAGTGAAGGCCCGGAGTTGGGAGAACCTGGGAAATGGGTACATGATTTATATATAAAAGGTGATACCATAAGCAAATCAAGAGAGCATGGAATAGTTTACCTGTCAGATTTATGGAAAAAAAGAGTTTAGGACCAAAGAAGATATAAGGAACATTGCAAAATATAAAATAGATAATTATGATTATATAAAATTAAGAAGGTTTTGCCCAAACAAAACCAGTGCAACCAAAATAGGAAAGAAGAAAACTAGGGGGAAAATTCGCAATAACTATCTCTGATAAAGGACTCATTTCTCAAATATATAGAGAACTTCATCAAATTTGTGAAGATACAAGTCATTCCCCAATTGATAAATGGTCACAGGATAGGACCAGGAAGTTTTCAAACAAAGAAATCAAAACTATCTATAGTCATATAAAAAAATACTCTAAATCAGCACTGATTAGAGAAATGCAAATAAAAACAACTCTGAAGTTGTTTCACACCTATCGGATTGGCTAATATGACCAAAAAAGATGTTGGAGGAGATGTGGAAAAACTGGGAAACTAATGCACTGTTGGTAGAGTTGTGAACTGATCCAACCATTCTGGAGAACAATTTGGAACTATACCCAAAGGGGTGTAAAATCGTGCATACACTTTGACCCAACTATACCACTACTAGGTCTATATCCCAAAGAGATCAAAGAAAAGGGAAAAGGACCCACATGTACAAAGATATTGATAGCAGCTCTTTTTATGGTAGCAAGGAACTGGAAATTGAGGGGATGCCCATCCATTGGGAAATGCTGAACAAGTCGGGGTATATGGTGGTCAGGGAATACTATTGTGCCATAAGAAGTGATGAGCAGGTAGATTTCAAAAAACCTGGAAAGACTTACATGAACTGATGCAGTGACATGAGCAGAACCAGAGCATCAAACTGCAAATGACTTAACTCTCCTCAGCAATACAATGATCCGAGACAATCCAAAGGACTAATGATGAAGCTGACTATCTGCCTCCAGAGAAAGAACTGATGTTGACAAATACAGACTGAAGCAGGCAAGTTTTCACTTTCTTTCAGTTTTCTCTTTCATTCGAGTCTTCTTGTACAAAATGATTAATGTGGAAATGTTGCCCATGATTGCACATGTATAACCATAACTGTCTACTGTCTCAGGGAGGGGGGAGGAGAGGGGGGTATACGATTTGGACCTCAAACCTTTAAATAACCACAAATTAATGGGGGGGTTCTCCTTGTAGGGCCCTCCCCTTGTCACAGCAAGATAGGAAGGGACAGCTGCCCGGGAGGCGGACACACCTTTTCCACAGCATCCTAGACAAAGCCTCCAGAGCACTGGCATCTGAGAGCTCCCCTTGTACCACCCCCCAGGAGCTGCCCACAGGGCTACACTGCCATGTCCCTTGGGTTGGGCCCTTGCCTGGCAGCAGGCTTGTGCACTCTCTGGGCAGCAACACCCACACAAGGCCTTTTTGGAAGGACAAGGTCAGCTTCCCGATTCCTCCCAAATCTGGGAGGCTTGGAAGTGAGGTGCTTGGTGCCCTCATGGCTTTGTGGGAGAATGGGCATCCAGACTTGAGTGGGGAGTGCTTAATAAGGGTTGGTTCTCACCTTAAGGGTCTTGGCCAGGAGTTAGGTTGTGGCTGTAGCTACCTGCTGCCTTAGGCCCTAGATTTGGAGAATCTTCTTCAGCATCTTCACTTGACAGATGGGGAAAGTGAGGCATGGGGTGGCTGGTAGTTTTAATTTTTAATGAATCCATCTGGATTACAGAATCACAGAGGCAGGGATGGAAGGGAGCTCAGAGGCTATACAGTCCAAGTCTTTGGTGGGCAAGTGACTTGCCCAATGCCACAGAGCTAGTGAAGGGACAGTTTCGAGTTGTCCACTCTTTCCTCCAGTACAGAGGGGAAGGCTCATGAAAGACCTGGTTCCCCAAGACTGAGAGCTGCGAGGGGCCTTGGGGTCCGTTTTGTCCAATCCCCTGATTTTACAGATGAGGATGCCAAGAGTGGTGAGTGGGAGATGGTATATGACAGAGTGGTTGGGTCTGGGGAGATATCACAGGGAGGTGGGAGAGCCTGGAGGTGGGGCTGAAGCCAGGGAGGCAGGAAAGCTCAGGGCTTAGGGGTTTAACCCCCATCTCACCAGCCCCCCCCCCCCAGAGGCCTGGGTGGGGCTGGCCATGGCACCATCACCTTTCCATCCCAGCTGACGGTCAGCAGCCCGGCCTGGGCTGGGAAAGGAAACGAGATAAGGTCTCTTTCCATAACCCAGCGGGGTGGGGGCAGAGGGAGGCTATTTTCCTACTGCTGCAGGCAGACGGACAGATGGATGGATGGAGGGCTGGACACCATCTGTGGGTCTAACAACCGGATGAAACACAGCTGCAGGTGCGTCTAACCCTTCAAAGGGCCCGGTAAGGGCTTCGAATGCAGAGCCAGGATGAGGGAGTGAGCGGCCACGGCAGGCAGCCGCTCATTCGGTCTTTGTCTCCTAGTACAGCGCCTGCCCCGGCCATGAGGACTGGAGGGCGCTGGCTAAAGAAAGAGGGACCATAGTCCTGCTCCACAGGGTGACGAGTTATGGCCCCCTGAGCCCCGCTGGGCCAACCCCCTCTATGGAGGGCCAAGGGAAAGGCTTTGTCCGAGGTCACTTAGCTGTGGCTTGGCGGCGCCGGGGTTCGAACACAAGTGCCGGGACTCTCTCCACCATCCCAAGCTGCCTCATTATGAGTAGAGATCATTTGTCCCAGTGACTCGGGCGCGGGGCGCAGAGACAGTCCTCCTTCGGGTCCAAAGGCAGCCTCTGACTTGGTGGAGGGGCAGAGTCTGAAGGGAAGGATGGGACCGCGCCCCAGAGCGAGCCCCAAAGAGAGAGGCCGAGGGCCTCGTTCTCAAGGCATGAAATGATCCTCTGCACTGGGAGCCAGCCTGATTCGTAGTTGGGTTCCCACCTGAAACGTGATCCTCACCCGCTCCGCTTGGCACAAAGGCCGCTGTGCCCTCCGGGGCAGGGGAGGGGATAACATCGGAGGCCCTTATATCTCGCGCTTTCACGTGCTCGGCCAGCCCGTCTATGGTTTCAGGATTTTAAAAAACCTTTTTCTCCGAGGACGGATCGGCCGCGGCCCCGGGAAGGTGCTGAAGCAGCGCCGGGTTCTCTCAGTCCGCTGGTCCTCAGGCTGAGCCAGCCCTCAGCCCTCTCCCCCAGGGACTGTTCGGAGCCTTGGGCCGGGTGCTGGGCTTGGAATTAGGGGTAGCCAGGCCCTTCCTCTCCCGGGCTTGAGTCTTCTCATCTGTATAATGGACTCGATAGTCTCAGGTCCCTGCCAGCCCTGGGGGGCCGATTCCTCCCTCAGACCACGTAAGTGAAACACGTCAAGTGAAGACGTGTGTTCTGGGGGTAAAAGGGCTGGAATGCGAACAGAAATTTGGGTTCGAGCTCTGCCTCAGTCACGTAGCAGCCGTGGGACCTCGGGCCTCCTGTCAGCACTGGGTGTCTCTATTTCCCCATCTGTAAAATGGGGCTGGAAGGGATAGACACGGGATCATCGTCAATGTGGCTCCAAGCACACTTTCATCTACCCCCTCTTTGTGTCTCGCTGCTTTGACATCCTTGGCTAATTAGCCCTCTGTCTCCCGAGCAGACAAATTTCAAAAGCAGCATTCATGGGAAGTTTTATGTGCCCGTGCTAATTATAACTTGCATTTATACGGTGCTTCAAGGGTTACGGAGCCCTTTCCCTTCAGACTTTCTTGGTTCCATTTTACAGAAGGAACTGAGGTTAAGAGAGAGTAATGATGATTAAAGGAATGTCCTGCGCATCAAGGCTGACGAAGCACATCCTCTGCACCCCCCTTTCCAGGGAGGGGCCCCTTCTACAAAGAGAAGACTGAGGCTCAGAAAAGTCCATAGGTACAGCCACAGCCTCTGTTTGTGGTTTGAGGCGGACACACCCTTTTCCTCCCAACACAACAGGGAAGGATGGGAATATTAGTCTTACCTTACAGAAAGAGAAACTGAGGCTCAGAAAGTTGCATAATAAGAAGAGCTTCTCTTCTTAGTCTGCTTTGAAGGTCTCCAAAGGGCTCGTGAAGTGGGGGGGAGGAATAGTAAAGTGAGTATTATTATCCATTTTACAGAAGAGGAAACGTATGCTAGAGGGTCAGTGACTTGCCCGGGTCACTTTTTTGCCTCTAGGGCTCATTCTCCAAGGGTGCTGGGCAGCCAGGCTCTAAGGAGTCCCCAGACAGACAGCCCCAGCAGAGCCCCATCAGGGCGGACGGGAGGATGGGGGGTCACCTGAAGAAAGCAGCACATTGGCGCTAAGTCTCAGTAACTTCCAGATGTTCCCTGTGCCCCATGGGCCTGTTCTTGCCAACGGATCTTCTTTCTGGGCATTTCTAAGCCGAGAGTCTCAAGGCTGGAGAGAGGGATGGATTTCAGTGAATGCTTTTGTTCTTTGTAAGCATAATTTAATTCCCATTGGATGACTGACAATCATCCTTCACCAAAGCGATACCTAAAGTCTGGGGGAGGGGGAAGCCAGCCTGAGTTTTCACACTGCCTCGCCCTCCTCCTTCTCCCAAGGATCTCCCCACTTAGTGACCATAGAACTTAACCCAAGTCAGTCACTGGATAGAAAGCTTGGAGACAGGAAGATCTCAGTTTGAAACTTGCCTCTGACACCTCAGGTCTGTGACCTGAGACTGTGCCCATTACAGAGAATGTGCCCATCTTCCCTGGAGGAGGGAGTTCCCTGGGCCTAGGAAATCACAGGTCCAGAACCCCAAATTAAAAAGAGGACACGGGACATCGTCAGAGAGAGGCCTTCTTCTGTCTGCCACAAAGCAAGGGCCTCCAGATGTCAGCCTTCCCAAGGTAATTGGGTCCAAAACCCAATCCATCCTTCAGTGGGTCCATTCTCTGGGGACATATGCCTTTGCCCTGAGTCCATCCATGGGCACACACTCGGACTTGGGAGTAAAGCATGGAGGTCCCATGTGAGGCATCAGAAGAGGGTGTCAGCAGAGGGGGCCTTAGGCTAACAGGGGGAAGGACGCAAGATGGCCCCAGGGTGAGATTTCTCTCTCAGAACTTCCAAGACAATCTCCTCTAACTCTCTACAGCCCTGAAGTTAGCACAGTGCTAGGCTCACAGTCGGTACTTATTAAATACTCAAAGACTGATTATGAGAGGCGTGGCCTCATGGTAATCCCTTCTCTTCGTCCTCGGCAAATGAAGGAAGGGGCTGGATTCTGGGGTCATTAAGGCCCCTCCATCCCAGTTTCCATAACACTGGGACAGTCGTCCCAATCCTGCACCATACAGAGTAGTCTCATGGTGAGAATGATCTCTTACATTTCTGTGGCACTTAAGGCTGGCCAAGCTCTTTACATCGATTATTTCATGTGACCCTCATTCCTCAAGTGCTTCTGTGCTCCCGCCTTCCCAGCTGGAAGACTAAAAGAGCTCCCTTCCCAAAGGATCTGATGGAATATTTGGAAAAATACAAAAGACTGAAACAAACAACCAAGATAATGGACCCTGGCCCTGCAACTTACTACCAGCCTGATTCTGGGCAGCCACTGATGTTTCTGGGCTCAACTGTGAAATGGGAGAGAGGGTAAGGTCCTTCCTCGACTCTTTCTTGGTGGAGCTCTCCTTAGCATAATGTTCTCTCTCTCTCTCTCTCTCTCTCTCTCTCTCTCTCTCTCTCTCTCTCTCTCTCTCTCTCTCTCTCTCTCTCTCTCTCTCTCTGTCTCTGTCTCTCTCT
>NW_027186297.1:556085-575380 GCF_028583685.1 Petaurus breviceps papuanus
CCGGGCTGGCCCTACTTATGTTCCAGGCCCCTCTGCTGGGTTTTCTCCTGCTGCCACTTGGGGTGCCCTTGGTTTTCTTGCTCTATAATATATGCAATGCCCACAGAGGGCACGCTCACACCTGGAGTTTCAAATATGTCTAAAAGGAAATAATCTTCCAATTACAGTTCAATATGTGAATTTCCAAAGATTTGGGGGGGGCAGACTCCAAATTCTCCAAACTGCTGGGTTCTCCAGCATCTGTTTCAATGGCAGGGTGACTGACTTGGAGCTGAAAGGGGCCCTGGTGATCAGACCCATACTTCTCTTGTCTCAGCCCTGCAGGCAGCAGTCAGGCTGGGGAAGCCCAGGCCCTGCCTTCAAAGTCAGCCTTAAAATAAATGGCACCGGATTAGGGAGGAAGCTGCTCCATCAAGATGTTAAAAAGCCAAATCTGTGCCACACGATGTCCGGTGTTGGGTCCCAAAGCGTCACAAGCATCAGCGACATTCTGGGCCCTCGGAACAGATGGCTGTTGACTGCACAGCCGTGATTTCTGTAGGCGGCCCAGGGACGGCCAATATGGTGGTGCTTAGCGTCTCTCCATTTGACCCTGAATGTGGTTTGCCTCTACGTGGCTGTTTGCTTGTTGTCTCCCCCATTAGACTGGGGGCTTTCCTGGGGGCTGGGACTGTCTTCTGCCTTTGTATCCCCAGCTCTTAGAACAGGGCCTGACACATAGTAGGTGCTTAATAAATGCATACTGAATTGAATTTAGGACTGGCAGGGTTATTAGTAGGTGCTTAATAAATGCATACTGAATTGAAGACTGGCAGGTTATTAGTCCAACCCCCTCATTTTACAAAGAAGGAAACGGAGGCCCAGAGGAGGAGGGTTGATTGTCACTCAAAGGATTACTGGAAGAGCCTGGATTCAAATCCAGATCTCCCAACCCTTCTAGAGTCAAGACTGAGAACAAATCTTATCCCTCTCCAATATGGATGATGAAACAACAGCTGCCAGTATTTGCATGACGCTCCACAAACAGGATCTCTGAACTTCCGGGTGAGGGGGGTGGGGCGGGGGTAGACGCCATTATCTCTATTGACAGAGAAGGAAACTGAGGCTGAGGGACTTGCCCAAAGCTGCCCAGCTAGGAAGTGTCTGAGAGATTTGCACCAAGGTTTTCCTGACTCCAAGACGCCAGAGCTGGGAGGGGCTGGCATTCAGAGTCCCTTTCATTGAAGCTTGCAAGGTACAGTACATTCTTGAAGAAGGAGCTGGTAAGTGGCTGTCACTGAACCATGACTGAGCAAACAAAGAATGTGGTCAGCCCCGGACCTGGAGTTCCCATCGTCCTCTGCTCCAGCACCCCATGGGCGTCCCTGGGGCTGTGGGACTCTACTTCTGCCTTGGAGAAAGGCCACCAGCCCAGATCCCTGTGACTGACTAGCCGTCCTTTCTCTAGGGCTCTCAGCGACCCAGGAGACGCCATTTCTCCTCTCCAAGCCTTTGCACTGGCTGTTTCCCGTGCCCTCCCTCTTCACCTTGGCCCCCAGGTTTCCACTCAGCTCTAATCCCACCCCCTTCTACAGAAGGCTTCTCCGGGCCCCTCCCACATGTCTCCCTATGAGGTTACCTTGTATCTATTCTTCCCGAGTCTGTGTGTATACATTGTCTCCTTGTTACAATGTAAGCTGCTTGGAGGCAGAGGCTGAAGCCACTCTGTCTCTCCTATGCCCCCAGCATGGTGCCTGGCATACAGAAAGGGCTTAATAAACGCTTGTTGGCCGGTTGGCACAGACTTCGGAAGCACAAGCCCTGGCTCCCTCCTTTTTAAGCCACACAGCTTTGGCCAACCGCATAGGATCATGGCTTTAGAGCTGAATGGAGCCCCCTCCTCCATTTTACACAGGAGGAAACAAGCCTGGAGAGCACAAGAAAGTCGCCCAAAGTCTCCCAGCTGTAAGGATTCCCGCCCAGACCTTCCAGCTCTAAACCTGGCTCTTTGCTGCCATTTCATGCCTTCTCCTGAACCTCAGTTTCCCCATCTGTAAAATGCAGAAAATACCTACCCTCCTGTAGCTCTTGGACTGTTACTGCTACTAGGGTTAAATGAAATGATGCCAGTCACATCTGACAATTTGTGAAGTTCTGTGTAGGTGTCTGTGGGGACTGTGATTATTATTACTTCACCCTCAGAGCCTCAGTTTCATCACCCATCAAATGGGGATATTCATACCTAAGCTGCCCACTGCCAGAAATGGTGAGAAAACAGTGCCTCAAAGCCCATAAAGTCTGCTAGCTGACTGATCAGACAGTCCTCTTGGGAGCCCTCCAAGGTGGGGGTCACAGGCTTAATTAACCCTATCCCTGCCCCGAACTACCCAGAGATCTGTCTTTGCCTGGAGGGAGGTGATGAGGTTGGGAGAACCAGACTCTCCCGCTGGCCTGCCTCCCACTCTAGCACTTTCTGTTTTTAGTAGGGCCTGAGGCAAAGATCCACACAATCGTCTTTCTTTGAAAAAATCCAAAGCTACCTTCTCAGCAACACAATGATGCAAAACAAAGCCAAAAGACTCTTGATGGACAACACTGCCCACCTCCAGAGAAAGCTGTGGAGGCTGAATGTGCATCTCGGACTGTTTTCACTTTTGGGGGGGAGGTGGCTTTCCCTTTTTGTTCTACTTCTTCTTTCACAACATGACTAATGTGGAAATATGTTTACATGATTGCACATGTATAACTTATATCGAATTGCTTGCCGGCTTGGGGAGGGAGGGAGAAAAAATTTGAAACTCAATATCTTGTAAAAATTAATGTTGAAATTACATGTAATTGGAAAAAATACTATTCACAAAAAAAAATCTAAAGCTACAATTTTGAAGGTAACCACCACAATAATAAGGAATTTTAAAGAAAATGTCCTATGTCTCCCTGTCAAAAATGTCCCTGAATGTGGTTTGAGCCTGGAAAGAAGCCAAGGGAAGGAGCCCAGACTGAACTGCCCCACTCCCTGGACTGGGCTCCTAGTCCTGGGTGGGGTGTGATCAGAACTGCTAGGTCCCCATGCTGACACAATTACAGACTGGGGGAGGGAGAAGGCTTGGAGATTTCTATTAGAATGTTAGCACTTTTCAGAGTTGAGGAGGCAAACAGGTTAAGTGATTTGCGGGGGGGTCACACAGCTAGTAAAGGTCTGAGGCTGTATTCGAACTCAGCTTGTCTCCATGGCACACAGAAGGGCTATCATACCAAAAGGCAGTGGGAGCCCAGGGCGGGGACTCCTGCCCTCCTCCCTACCCTGCCAAATTCTTCTCTCTTCAATTTCAGTCAGGGTTTTTTATGTAAACTTTCCTCTCTTTCTGGGGCAGGCCAATGGCTTCATCTATAAGAAGTGTGGTATAATGAGTCCAATTTCCCTGACCTCGGTTTCTAGTAGTGACAAGCTCCTAACTCTCCCTGGTCAGTCCTTCATCAGAGCACTGTCAACATTCTCCAGAGGCAGCCTGGTGTGGTGAGAAGGAAGCCGGGGTCTTGTCTTGGGGCCGGAAACCCAACATCATTCCAATGTGACTAAAGAGGGAATTCCACACTTGGACTCCAAAAGTCAACTTCACAAGGACATCAGGATCCTGGGGCAGGAGGGCCTGGAAAACAGCTGGGACTTTGAGGGGGCTGTGTACTGGCAACCACACCGGCATCTCCAGGATGGCTGCCAGCACAAGTGCCTAGATCTGCTTCACAAGGAAAGCTAGCTGTTCAAGGGGTCAACAATCTTTTTTAATCACATGCACTAGTTCAGAAGGAAAGTTGGCACCTTGAACTTCAGAGAAAATGCAAGCAGAGAAATAAAGATCAACAGACAGGGCTCTGACTGCCTGAATCAACTAATTTTATATACATCCATAGATGGAGAGAGCCTTTACATCTGAGCAGTCAGGGAGCTCTGAACATACAGCCACTCAGAACTTTGACCAGGGAATCACAAGATCCTTCTCATAAATGAGCCCCCAAAACAAAATACCAACTCAGGGTATATATACACTTCTCAGAACCATAGGGCATCACAACCCTCACCTGACTCAGTGCCAAATTAGAAATTAGCAAAAGGTGTGAAAGCCTTTCTGTGAGCAAGCCTCCTCTGAGCAAGCTTCCCTTAATGGGCTCCAGGTAAGATTCTTTGAAGATCTTCTATCCCATTAACATTACTGGCAGCGAGCCCAAGGGAGTCTGTAGTGAGGCCTTGGGGTCTGCTGGGATGTGGGGCAGGGGGAGGCGCCCCATCCTCTGCTGAGCCCCAGCCCCAGAAACAGTCCATAGATCCCTGCTAACTATCAGCCATATGTTCACTTCTAGATGCTACCATTTAGGAAAGACATTTCTGAGTTGGAGAGTGTCTGGAATAGGGCGGCCTGGGTGGTGAAGGCCCCAAGTGCACACCAAGAGAGGATTATGGAAGGAAATGGGAGAAGCCCAGAAATAGGCTTGGTGGGTGGCAAAGGCTATTAGGTGTCTAGTGCTTGTCCTGGAGGAACAGGGAGGGGATCAAAGGCAGGCTTGGATTTGGTGCCGGGGAGCCCTTGCCAAGATCGGAGCTGTCCCACAATGGAGTGGGCTCTCTGGGGAAGTGGTGAGTTCTCTGTCCCGAGAGGGCTCCCAGAGAACACTGTGCTTCAGGAGGCTGTACCAGCCGGGGGTGAGCCTTCACACAGCCCTCCAAAAAGCTCCCATTCACTGAAATGGCTGCATTGTGTGTGTGTGAGTCTGTGTGTGTCACAAGTTTCCTGTCGTAGCAAGTGGCACATAGGAACTTAGAGCCGGAAGGGTCCCCAAGGACACACCTCATTTTACAGAGAGGAAAACTGAGGCCTTGAGAGGGCTTGTGGGGGCTCCCTCCATCATGCCACATGGCCTCCCTACCCTGCACGGGGCATCAGCTTTCAGCCCTCCCTCATATCATTTTGTTGAAAGTTCAAAAGTGCATTTGAGAAAGCCACAGACCAAGCAAGTCCAACTGTCAGCAGCCACGCTAAGGACCCAGACCCGGAGACAGCCTGCAATCTGATAGCCATGTTTAATAATGGATGGCTCAAGAGAAGAAACCCTGGGGGCAGGAGAGGGGAAGGACAAGGCGGGGTCCAAGGCCAGGAGTGTAGCTGAGCTCTGAAATAAGGAAGAAATGCGCTTGGTTTCTGTAGTGCAGCTAGAAATTTGCAGGTCCCTTCTAAGAACCATAGACAAGATCTTTCCCCTGTCTGAGCCTCAGTTTCCTCTCCTGTAAAATAAGGGGATTGGCCTAGAGGACTTCTCAGGCCCCTCCCAGCCCTGACATCCCATGTCCTAAGGTCCTTCTAGCTTTGAGACTGTTCCGTGTTCTAAAGTTCTCCCCCCAGGTGTGACACCCCAGCTTCATCAGTCACTGAATCATCACCTTCTCCCTCTGGCCCTCAGGACAAACCCTGTCCTCTCCCCTTTCACCCCAAACTCTTGGGTTCCTCAGCAGTTAAGACACAGGCTGCTCTTCCATATCTGCAGGTCCTCTCTGTCCCTGGATGAACTTGACCTCATTTCAGCTCACCTGCCCCTCTTCCTGCCTCCTCCGTCTTGGCCTTTCATTCCCTCCTGACTTGGCTGGTTCTCCCCTTTCTAGGTCAAAGCTCATTCTCCTCAATATAGAAAGCTGAAGGAGAACCAGCTTCACCAGCTGAGGCCTGGAGAGGTGGCCATGGTATGATGGAGAGAGTCAGTGGGGCTTGGGTTTAAGTCCGACGTACACACAACAGCAGGTGGCAAGCCTGGATCCTCCTTACCACCCCAGGCAGCTCTGGGAGCTATGAATGCCAAGCTAGAGTCTGCCAGCAAAGGTTGGGAGAGGGAATTCCCTCAGGGCCCAGTGAAAGCACGGGGCCAGGGTTACAAACCTTCGGCAGGACTATACTTGGTAAGAGCCTTTGTTTTCATGGAGATCAAGGTGCCCCCAAGCCTCGCTGGCCAGGTTTGGAAGCCTTTCGGCTCTCCTGTCCTCAGCTATGGACTCCATGGAGGACCACCTGCCAATCCTCCGGGCTGCCACATGACGGGTGTTGGGCCAGTGTTGGCCTGTCCTCAGGGAGCCTGCACTGGGGGCCCTGACAGAGTGGCAGAGTGTGTACAAAGTAAATACTCCTCCAGAAGATGGGGAGGGGAGGGGCTGGACTCTCAGTCAGCTCGGAGCCTAAGTGTGTCCTTCAGCTCAGGCCTCGGTTTCCTACTCTGTAAAGTGAAGGGGTTTGGGCTGGACAGCCTCCTCAACATCTGTTTTTCTAAGACCCAAGAGAAGTCAGCTTGGAAACACAGACACATTTAGAACACACCCAGAATTGGATCCCAAGGGGCGGATAGTTGGTGCAGTGAATAGAGCACTGGCCCTGGGGTCAGGAGGACCTGAGTTCAAATCCATCCTCAGACACTTAACACTTACTAGCCGTGTGACCTTGGGCAAGTCGCTGAACGTCATCTGCGCTCCAAAAAGCAACAAAAAAAAAAAAAAAAAAAAAAAAAAGATTTTCAATGAAAAAGAATTGGATCCCATCGATGGTTAGCAGAGACCTACGGACTGTGTCTGGGGCCTGGGTTCAGGATCGGGGGGTTGAGAGTAAAAGGACCAAGCCCCAAGGCAGAGGTGAGGAAGGCCCCAGAAGGGAGCATGTGAAGGGGGCCCAGGAAGACAGCGCTTCATCTGAATTCACTTCTTAGGGTCCCCTGCTCTAGAGCCAGAAGGGGCCCCAGGAGACATCCAATCCAAACCCTTCATTTTGCATTTGAGGGAACTGAGGCCCAGAGAGATGAAGGGGCTTGTCGAGGTCACAGACCAAACAAGAAACCCCACTGACTCTGGAGAGAGCTCTGGCAAAGCCGTCTTTGAGTTGGCTCAGAGACGGAAGACGTCAGCCCCCCTCCTGAGCTGCTGCCTCTGGGCTGAAGACAATGTCTTGCTCTGTCCCCGCCGTCGTCCCTGGCCGAGGCCAGTGCTTAGCTTGGCTTTAGCTCCTCCAGATATCTTTCTACCCTTTGGCCTCCAGCCTCCACTCCTCCATGGCTGGCTCAGCTACCAGGAAAGATCCTGAGGCCAGCGCCTTCCCAAAGAGGGCTCCAGGCCGGGAGACAGCCTGCTGTGGAGCAGGGAGCCCTGCAAAGGGCCTGGGTCTCAAGAGTCATCTGGTGCCTAACAAATGTTTCCAGACTTGAGCTGGTCCCAGAGGTCAGAACACGGTGTGGGCTGCCTAGTGCTGCCCCTACAAGGTGCCCCTCTTGCCAGCTCTTGGCCTTCCTTGTCCCTGCAGCGCTCTCCATCCTTACCTCTACCTCTCAGAACAGCTTAGCTCAAGGGCCCTCTCCTCCCAAGGTCAGTCACTCCTGCCTCTGCAGTATCTCTCCATGGTGCCCCCAGGTCAGGCTCTTATCCCCTCTGGTCCGTGTGATTTCACTGGGCAGCTATGCCCAACGCCAGCCTCTCTCCTCATTCCTCCTTCCACACTGTACAGGGTAGACTGTGCTGAGCTGCCAGGGGCAGGGAATTGCAGAGGAAGGGGGCAGCGGTGGGGGCAGGAGCCAGTTTCTTGTTGTCTGTGTCTCCATAGCAGAATGTCTGGCACACAGCAGGTACTCAGTAAAAACTGGTGCCACTGAACCCTGCCTGGGACAGGGCAACAGATTCAAATCCTGCCCCTGCCACTTGTCCTGGGTGACCCCGAGCAAGGCCCTTCCCCTCCCTAGGCCTCAATCTCTTCATCGGTACAATGAGAGGTTTAGACTCAAAGGTCTGATTCCAATTCTATAGTTTTTATCTGATGTAGCTGGGGAAAAAAAACAAACTTTTAACAAATGGAGTTTTCCAACAATGGAAAGGGCAGAGTTGGGGGGTAGCAGGGAGGCCGAAGGTTCCCTTCCCAGGGGCTCTTCTAGTGGAAGTGAGACAGTCACTAGTCAGGGCTTCTGGAGGAGAGAAGGAACCCAGTAAGATTCTGTAATCCAGAGTCTCAGGCCTTCTACGTAGCAGCAGTCACTTTGGGCACTTGTCAAACCCTCTTGGTCATTTACGGTCCAAAGCCATAAAAAAGAGGGAGGCCGAGCAGAAGCTTCCTGATGGCCAGAGGGTATGGGCAGCCTTCCAAGGCGGTGGGCCCTTCTCTGGTGGTAGTGGCTGTCCAAAGGCTGGGCCATTGGTGGGACTGTCCCTTCCCACCCTGGAAACAGCTCCAAAGTCATCTTCTGAACGAGGCCTTTCCCAAGGCCTCCCTCCCCAAACTACCATGGAGACAGACGGGTCGATACAGAGATAAATAGATACATCGCATATATGTATATAAAGTTCTGTCTAGGCTTCTTTCTGTGTTTCTTGATAGAATGTACATTCCTTCAGAGTGGACACTATTTCCTTCTTGTTGTTTCATACCCAGGGCCTTTCCCAGTGCTCAGCACACAGTAGGCCCTTAATAAGCACTTGAAGAGTGACCAGCTTTGTCCCAGGGTTTACCACTGCTGTGGTCCCTTGGGCTCTGCCTCTGGCATTCCGAGGTCCCTGAGGTCCTTCTAGACAAGTCAGCCTGGCCCCTCTCCCTCCATGATGGGCTTGAAAAGGGATTGCCCAGGACTCTCCGACACACCCAGTTTTCAAATGTAAATAATAAAAGGTTCTCCAGTGCCAAGGAAACCATTTGTGGCTGTTGGCTGGGCTTACGAACATAGACACCGAGAGTCGAGATCTCAGTAAACCAGGATAAAGAAAATGCATTCTGTTTGCTTACAACCAAGCTTGGCTTTTTAAAGGGTCCTGACGTGTTGAGGCCCAGGGGTGCCTGGAACCCCTGGCACCAATAATGTTGCCAGCCCTGACCAACCAACAGGCTCATTTTCTTTTTTTTGGAGGGGGAAGTCAGGGCAATTGGGGTTAAGTGACTCGCCCAAGGTCACAAGGCTAGGAAGTGTTAAGTGTCTAAGGCTGGATTTGAACTCAGGTCCTCCTGACTCCAGGGCTGGTGCTCTATTCACTGCCCCACCTAGCTGCCCCTAACAGGCTCATTTTCTAGCCTCCTCAGTCCACACTCTCCTGTTCTCCCTCCACTCACTCTCCTGGGTTTTTGTTTCAGAGAAGAAAGGGAAAGCCGCCAAGCCTAGGAGGCAGAATCCCGACTTCTTCCCCTTCACAGCTCTGTGACCCTGGACAAGTGTTCTGACCTCTGCAGGGCCCAGGGGCCTCCTCTGTAGAATGGAGGGGTTAGATTCAGGAAAGTACCTTGGAATCATAATTAGTAAAGTGCTGAGCACAGTGCTGTTATATATATGTTAGCTGTTATTATTATTAGTTATGCTAAGAAAATGGCCAAAGTAGCCACACCCATTGACTCCAAGATCCGACTACCAGGCACATACCCCAAAGAGTTCAATGACCAAAAGAAAGGTCCGATAGACCAAGATACTGATGGCAACGCCTTTTGTAGTAGCAAAGACCTGGAAATACAAGGAACACCTCTCTGGTGGAGGGTGGCCACACAGGCCGAGGGCCACGTGTGGGCGCCAAGCTCACTGGCCTGAACCCACTGATGCTGGCAGGCGGGCCCCAAGGAGCAACCCTTAGGGGTTAAGGGCGAATTAAGTTCAGGTTTATTTTGCCTTTAGACATGGGAGGAATAGTAAACAGTTGGCATAACCCACCCATCACCAAAAACAAAATAGCCTGAGTCACACGGTCTTGCACTGCACATATGAGACACTGGGCTCAAGCCTTGACTGGAGCTTGTATGGCAACGGGTTGAACTCACAGATTCCTGGCATAGAAGTCTATTTGCCTTTGAATGGTCTGGTCCTTCTGAAGAAGCCCCTCTTCTATACTGTGAGGCCTTCTGCTTAGCTCTCTGTAGACTCCTGAAGCTGCCTTGCCTCAGTCTACCTAGTCTGTCCTTGGCTCCCAATGTGGACATTGCTGTCAGCTGCTGCTCTCACATGGACATTTATGAGATGAGCTGGAAAGTCCCAAGCCTTCCCACTGTCCTGGGGAATTCATCTAATCTCAACCCCTTCCTCTCATCCCGAAGCCTTCACTCCTTTCTGATTCAGCAAGGACTTTTCAATGTCTTTGATTGGTGGATTGCATAGAAATGATCTCACCTGACAAAAGTACCAACCTAAAGGATCTTATTAATCACTTTAAGTGGGCGGGGTGAGCGATTTAATTGATTTTCCTAAATGTAAGAGATTACTGTGCCTTAAGGCTGGAAACAATGAATGAGGAGGAGTTAGGGAGCTGATGGCATCTAAAGAAAGGAGAACCAGAAAAAACAGAGGCAAGGATGATGAAGAGGCCAGTGAAAAGGCCATCAGTAACAACAGAATCAAAGTGGGTCATTTACAATCCAAACAGTCGAAAGCAAAGTGGGAGGCTGGGAAATGAGAACAGCCAGGCTGGGCCCGAATGGTCATCAGTTCATTCGTTCAGATGTCCTATCCAGCGGCTCTCTACGTGCCAAACACTGCCCTAAGCAATGGGGATAGGGATGAAAAAGCAAAGATGGTCCCAGCCCTCAGATGCCGAAGAGCACTAGGGTGCTGAAAGTTACAGAAATGGTGAGTAAACTCAGGGAAGCAGGGTGACACGCCCAATCCAGGAACAATGGCAAAGTCAATGGTTCCCGGCTCCAGGACAGGAGGGCTAGTGGTGAGTGAAAGAGGTAAAGGAGGAAGCAGCTGCAGAGGAGGGAGGGAAGGGAAGCATGGATGGGGCTCTCCTGGCCTAGGCACCCTTCACTGCCTCAGAGATGGACGCCCCCAGGCAGGAGTTCTCTCTGGACACAGACTGGGAGGTTCCAGGTGTGGAACTCGGCCTCTAAGGTCAGACTTGTTAGATATTATGTTTTCCTGATTTTTCCTCTTTTTTCTTCTTTCTAAATAATGACTTTTGGGGAGGGGAGAGGAAATGATACATTGAGGAAGGCAGACAATGTCAAAAGAAAAGACCAGAATAAAAAGTATTTTTAAAAGGAGCAGCTTAGGTTCAAGATGTCTGCACTCTCCGAGCTCTGGCTCTGGAATTCTCCAGGTTTGGCTTTTTGTTTGTTTGTTTGATTTTTTAAATGCTTTTTGGAGGGGGGAAGGCAGGGCAGCTAGGGTTAAGTGACTTGCCCAAGGTCACATGGCTAGTAGGCCGGATTTGAACTCAGGTCCTCCTGACTCGAGGGCCAGTTATCTATCCACAGCAACACCTAGCCATTCTCCAGGTTTAAGGCCCATGGAATCCTGGTGGCCTTTCTTGTACCAATCTGCCCGTCTCCACAGCCTGCTGCAGGGGACTGACTCCTTTCCGGCTTCTTGCCTCTGGTCTCTCCTCTCTCTGCCCTCACAGCTGACAAAAGGCTCTCCCTGAGCCACGGTCACTCCCCACCTCAAGAAACTTCACTTGTCCCCTACTGATTCTCAAATAAATCACCAATTCCTCTGCCTGGCATTCAAGGCCCTCCACAATCTTCCTGCAACCTGTCTTTCCAGGTTGATCCACGATGGAACGGGACTGCACTCCAGAATAGTCTCACTCCACATTCCATTGACCTCCTCAGGGCCTTTGCCCAGGGTCTTCCCTACCCCTGGTGTGCCCTCCCTTCTCATAAGGCTCAGAGTGAGGATCTTCCTCTCCATGAATTCTGTCCCAATTCCCTTGGCTGTCAGTGTTCTCCCCTTGTATTTACTCATCTGTGTAAATGCTGCTTCCCCCAGGGAGACAAGCATCCTCAGAGCCTAGCATAAAGCCTGGAAAACATCAGGTGCTTAATTAGTGCAAACCGAGCTGAACTGAAGGGTAAACTTGGTGCTAAATCGTAGGGAGCCTTGAATGCCAGGAAAAGAGCCTGATATTTACTTGGCTGGCCAGGAAGAGCCCCTGGTCAAAGAGATCTGTGCAGCCTCTGTCCCATGCTGAGGACCTTTGGCACACCTGATGACCACCTCCTCACCACCCCCAGCCAGGCCCAGAGGTATCCACGTGGCAAAAAGAGGCCCCTGGGCGTCGGGTCCAGAACAACGGCCCAAGGTGGCAGGTGGGCACAAGAGGATTCACCATCTCCCAGAAAACGAAGTCTGAGGAAGGAAGAAACTGCAGGGTTGGGGGTGGAGGAGGGGGCAAGGATCCTCCAGGTGGCAAAGGGGTCAGAGAAAGCCCGGGGCCTGGCAGGAGGCCAGGCACATGCAATCGGGAAGGTATGCGGCATCTCAGGGCTATGTTTGCTTTCTTGGTCGGTGTCCAAGGTTTCCAAGGTAGCTGCTGGGGAGGGGAGGGGAGGAAGGGGCCCAGCACTGTTTGCTGTTTGCACAGAATTAGTCATGGGGGGGTACACAGTTGTAGGACCTGCCCCTGAGGTGGGGGGTGGCAATTTGGAGAGACTAAGGCAGTGGAAGGCCTTGGGAGGCCCAGCAGGAACAAGCCTGCAACTCCCATGTTCTGGGAAGGGTTCCATGTCCCCGCCCCCAAATGGGTGAAGAGGAGCCAGGGTCCCTGCCGAACGGGCCTGTGAGCATGGGTTTTAGGCGAGGTTCTGCCAGGAACTCGGTCTGTAACGCTGCGAAACCCCTTCCCCTTCTCTGAGTGCTAGTTTCCCATCCAGGAAATAGGGGGATTTGTGCTATGATTCAGCCCCAAGGATCCTTGGGGCGCAGGAATATCTCAGCTAAGTCCTGCTTAGTCTGAGTAAGGAATCCCATGAAGTGGTTGGATATATTCAAATTTGTTCTGTTCAGAGTTATAATTACATGTCGAACATAATCATCGGCTCCATCCCAATGGAAATATGCAGTTTAAATTCAAAGAATGCCACGTCTCACAGAATGCCTCATTATTACCAATCGGGGCCTAGCTGTGTATTCTATGGCCCCTCCCAGCGCGAACCCTCCTGGTCCAGAGGCTCCTCCCACCCCAGCATTCCTGGGTCCTATATTCTAAAGGCTGAGAACCTCTCCTTTGATTCTGAAAATCTGCTTCCCAGAGCAGAGCAGGAAGCCATTCTAAGACTCTACTGTCCAATCCTAGAGACCTCAGATAGTGACCCCTTCGTAAATTAAAAAAAAACAAACACCTCAAAAACTTTCACTTTTGAGGGGGGAGAAGTTAGTGGGTCAGCTTACAAAGGGTCTTGACTTGGTCAACAAGCATTTATTAAGCTCTTGTGATGCACCAGACATCGGCTGGAGACACAGTGTCAAAAATGAAAGAACCCCTTCCCTCAAGGCGCTTACCCTCCATCAAGGGAGGTAACACGTCCCTACATGTATCATACACACAAAACCGTAGGAAGCAGGCAGCCCGGGAGGGTAGGCCACAGCTGCTAGGAGGTCCAGGAAGGGGCCCATCTGGGTTGGGTCTTCAAGGAAGGAGGGATTCCAAGAAGCAGAAGTGAGGAAGGCATGTGTTCGGGGATGGGTCTGGTCTGCAGACTGGAGACGACATTGTGTGTGAGGAATGACAAGGCAGCAGCAGGGAGGGGGGCAGTAACGGCAGGCATTGGAAGGGCCCAACGGGAAGAGAGGTAAAGACCAAACACAAGGCGGCTTCTAAGCAGTCACACTTATTCAGGCCAAGAGAGCCACGGCAGTTTGTCAAGGAGGGTCAGGAGTGGGGAAACAGCCCAACCAACAGCCCCGCACTGTGGCAGCTGCAGGAAGGACTAGAGAAGGGGAGAGGGTCTTGCCTTCCTCTCGGTTCGCTGGGACTGCTCAGGGTCCCCCCTAAGATGTGGTGCCCAGGTCTGTGAGCTCATGGTGCTCCAGAGGGGGTCTGGAGCCTGGCCCTCATCCCAGGCCAAGTGTCAGTGAAGCCAGGTGGACCTTCTTGGAGGCTAGCCCCATCTCCTGGCTGATTCACCCCAAGCTTGAAGATCTTTTCCAAGGGAACAGCTCGGAGCTGCACCTGTCCTGTCCTCACGGAAGGGGGAGACCCCCAGAGCCCTGCTCCCAGACCCCGCCTCTCCACATGGCTGGGATCCCATTCACTTTGCAGGCCAGAGGAAGAACAATTTCCCTTTTCTGGTGATTTCTCTCAATGACTCTGAGGAGAGACAGTCAAAAGATCTTGTCCAGATGAGGACATGCGGCTCCTGAGTAGCCTGCCTCCATTTGCCAGGGCCTGGTGCCGAAGTCTGGCCTCTGGCCCGAAGGCAATGGGGAACCATGGCAGGTTTTTGAGAAGGGGTGGGACCTGATGAAAGCAGGAGATGAATGGGGCAGGTGTGAGCAGGATGCCCCATCGGGAGGTGGGACTATCTCAGCATTCCATCAGGGCTCAGGGACATTTCTTTGATTAAATGTGGAACGGGAACGTGTCCAAACTAAGAAGGGGTTGGATTGTGTGGAACACCGTAATGATTGAGGACAGGAGGCAACTGGGAGGTCTGGGAGTTCACCTTCACCTTCCAAGAGGGAAGCAGGCCTGGCAGAAGTGGCTCCTGGTCAGTCTGGCCTCTCCAGTTCCTGTCCGGCCAGCATTTGCTAACCCCCTACTTGGCACAAGGCAGCGGTGCCCATAGCTGGGGAGGCAAACGCCAGTGAAAACCTGCCCCTGTTCTTATAGTCTTCTTTTCACAAAGAGGAGACCAGGAGCAGAGGGGAAAGGGGGCTGAGAAGCGTCTGGTCTAACCCCTGCCTCCTTCTAGCACCCTCAAGAGTTCTACTCCCACCCCTGGAGTGCTGAGGAGCTCTCTACCTCTTGGGTGGAAGGGTGGCCAAAGTAAGTCTTAGGCTTTCTAGGTGAGGGGGGAGAGGGGCTTGAAGGTCATTGAGTCCATCCCCTTCAATTAACTGAGGCTCAGGGGGCACAGGTTCCCCAGACAGTAAGAGTCAGAGCTAGGATCTGAATCCAGGACCCTTCGGGACCAGTCAGAGGCTGCTAAGGTGATCCTCTCCATCCAGTCTCTGCCTGCAGATCGCTCCCCTCGCTCCCCCCTTTACCACTTATTTCCATACTTGCTTTGTCACTGGCTCCTCACTTTCTGCCCCCAAATACTCCCACGGCTCTCCCCCTCCTGAAAACCCCGCCCTTGACCCCTCCAGCCCTGCTAACTCTCAGCCGGTTTCTCTCCTGCCCTTTATAGCTAAACTGGCAAAGGCATCTCCATACAATGGGCCTCTGCTTTCTCTCCCCTCACTCTCTCTCTGAGTCTTTCAGTCTGGATTCCAACCTTATCATTCCGGCAAAGCTGCTCTCTCCGAAGTGACCAAACCCACTGGCCTCTTCCACTCTCACTCTCTGTGCCCTCCCTGCAGCCTCGGGCCCTGCTGGTCACTGGCCCCTCCTCTCGGGGTTTTGGACACGCCCCCCCTTCCTGGCTCTCCTCCTCCCTCTCTGACTGCTCCTGTAACATCCGAAGCCTCCTCCAGGCCATACCCTGATGTCCCCAGGGGTCTACCTGGGCCCCCTGCTCTTCTCCCCCAGACCATTTAACTTGCTGATCTCATCAGCTCCCATGGATTTAATGACATCTCTGCACTGATGATTCTCAGATCTGCCTGTCCTGCCCCACCCTCTCTGCGGACCTCCAATCCCTCGGCTCTAGGGGCCTCTCAGACATCTCGAACCCGACTGCGGCAGCATTTTAAACTCAATAAGTCCAAAATAGAACTCATCTTTCTTTTTAGACCTGCCCCCCCTTTTACTATTGCCACAGGGGCACCACCGTCCTCCCAGGCACGTAGGCACCTCATTATTTCTCATCTCCCCCCGTCCAAGCTGTTGCCAAGGCCTGCCGATTTCACCTCTGCAACATCTCCCCACTATGCCCCCTTTTCCTCTTTGACACTGCGCCCCTCCCCATGCAGACCCTCATCCTTTCACACCCATAGCCACTCGGGTGGAGGTGGGGGGCTCCGCCTGCCTCAGTCTCCCCTGCCAGTCCTTCCTCCATTCCATCACAAAAGGGATTTTCAAAAAGCCCTGGTCTGACCATATCACCCCCTACTCAATAGACTCCCTAGGGCTTCCAGGAGCAAATTCAAAAGGCTCCACTTGGCTTTCAAAGTCCTCCCTAACCCGGTCCTCTCCTCCCTTCCCTCCCTCCCCAGGCTTCTTCCATCTGACTCCCTGACGTAGGCCTCTTCCATCCAGAGCCCCCGACTGGTCTCCAAACAAGCCCCTCCATCTCCCAAAGCTGGAAGGTTCTACCTTCTCAGCCCCACCTCCCGCCTTCCTTAAGTCCCAGCTGAAATCCTCTGTCTTCTCACCCCTGCCCCCTTCATTCAGGGCCTTCCCTCGGCTGGTCAGCTCCCATATATCCTGGAGAGATCCAGCTTTGTTTACATTCCCCCCCCCCACCCCACCTTAGACCGAGCTCCTGAGGGGCAGGAACTGTCCACTGTGGCCTCTGGTATCTCCAGCGCTCAGCCTGGCACACAGTAGGTGTTTAATAAATGTTGATTGGTGGTCTCCTCCTCAGCACCAGGCCAGTGCCAGAACCTGGCAATGTCCCAGCTGTGATGGACAGCTCTCTCCTTATTCACAGGCAATGGCTAATGATGTCCCAGAATCCCTCCTCTCTGTTAGCTTAGCTCCCATCTGATAAACCCCCATTAATGCACCATCTCCTATTCCAGGAAGGCCAGAGGGTAGTGATGAAAAGACATGTCCGGCCTTGGTGAGGCCTCGGCGAGGCAGAGAGGACTGAGGGACCTTTGTCTCTCTGCCTGGGAGTGTGAAAGAGTCCCGTTGGACAGGGCTGATGGAGGCGGCATGGAGGACTGACCTCCCAAGGGAGGCCCGGCACAGTGAGAGGCAGGCAGAGGGAGGGGAGTGGCCTTGCTTTCCCAGCTAGCCAGCGTCCACACCAGGTGTGGAAACTGAGGCTGCCTGGTCATCTCAGCTCATGCTGGAGGAGGAAGCCTGGGCCTGGCCCTGACTCTGAGTGCTTGGGAGGCGTCCGTCGGCTGGATCACACAATGTCTCTGGACTGAGCTCCCTCATACAATGACGGTGCTCAGTGGGGTGTCCAAGCTCCAAGGTCCTTCCCTCCCTACTCTGACACTGGGGTCTAAGGTTCTTCACAGCTCTAACGTTCTTTCTTGTTAGATCTCTGACATGCTGCATTCTAAGCTCCCTCCTCCATCCCTGACATTTGGTGTTCCAAGGCCCCACCCACCTCCAACATTCCATGTTCTTAAGCCTTTCCCGCCTGGGATGCTCTAAATCCCACATCCCAAAGTCTATTCAAGCATAGAATAGAGAATGTCAGAGTGGGGAGGGGTCTTAGAACATAGAGCAGAGCTGGAAGCGATCTTGGAACATAGAACAGAAAAGGCCAGAAGAAAGAACTTAGAACATAGTCTTGTATTTTATAGGGAGGAGGGACTTTAGGGCCTCAGAACACAGAATGCCAGAGCTGGGAGGGCCCTTAGAACAGGAAATGCCCGTGTTCTAAGGTTCCTTCCAGCTCTGTCATGATGAGATTTTTTTTCATTTCTTTCCCCTTGCCCATGAGGTCCCTGACCCCAAATACCACGGACGGTCATGTCAGCAGCAGATGTGTCTGTGAAATGCTCCAGTCATCCTGCTAACCTATCAGTCAAGCCCTCCATATCAGGGCCTGTTTTGGAGCTTGTGGAAAAAGTGAAGGGTGAGCAAGGCCTGAGCTCTTTAAACAAGAGACAAAGCCTTCCCCCCACCCTGAGCATCTGAAAAGTCCACTGCCTTAAGGGAGGCCTGGGTCTGGCCACCCTGGAACATTCCTGCTGGTTCGCTGGCAGATCTTGCCTTGCCAGGGCTGGAGCACCCAATTCAGTTAGCCTGAGAACATGCCAAAGCGGGCCTTCCTCTCCCGGATCGCTTAAGTCGCCGCTGGCTCTCTTGGTCTTGGTCAGAAGCTGCTTTCTCCAGGGGCGTCCCAGGGCTGGCTAGAGCCCACCGAGCTTCATTGGGCATGTGTCAGGAGACTGTGGCGTCATGATTACTAATAACAATGGTGAAGGACAGTAACCCCAACACAGGCAGAGGCAATTCACGGAGCAGGGAAGGCTGATGGGAGGCCCAGCACTGGACATCTCCAGTGTAACCCAGAGCGCATCTGCCTTTGGAGTGAGCCCATGGAAGTCCTTTCCATCTGCACCCAAGGAGAGGCCTGGGGGGTGGAGGAGGTAGAAGGGCCAGGCCATCATTCCCAGGGTGCTGTCAGCACTCGGTCTAGGTGGGGGCCTCTTCTCTGGAGCAGGCATTCAGAGCCTGGGGCCTGTTCTTTGGAAAAATCTTCATCCTCCAGGAATGGATTGGATCTTTTGGCAGCAGCCCAGAATAGTTCAGAGCCAAACCTGAAGAAGGAGGTGGAGGCCAGGGCAGGGAACGCCAGTGGGTGTGTGAGATGACTTCTGTGGGCTGAGCCCCTGGGATTGCCTTTCATGGCTTGGTAGTAGGACCCTGGGGCAGACCCCTGAGAGGGGCTCCTCCCGAAGTTCTGGCCCTGAGGCCTTGGGGACCCTGGGGCTGGGCAGGAAGGCCCAGCGAGGCTAGAGACCTCCATTCTGCCTACAGGGCCAGGCTTCCCCCCCATCTCAGGCATGTCCTTCAGCCCTGGGAGGCAGAGGCTATTTTTGTCCTCATCACAGATACAGAAAATGATATTCCAGGAAGAAAAGGAGCGCTCACAGGGTCACCCCGTTGGCGCAGGAAGAAGCAGGATCGCAGCCCAGCTTGTCCTGCTTTTCCCAAGCCCCGGAGGTGTCTGGGTGCACCAGAAGCCCCTTCGCTTCAGTGTGGTCTGTGTGTGCCCCGCTCCAAGCTTGGGACCTGGCACGTGGTGAGCACATGCCAGGGCTGGAGGGCCCAGGACCAAAGCCTCATGCTATCACACCCCCCTGGCCACAGATAACACCAGCATCCCCATTGCTGAAGTCTATGGGTGCAGACCAGAGAGAGCCCAGATCTGGCCCACTGCCCAAGGGCACAGCTGTACAGGAGGCTCTGCCGGGTCCCTCACCCACATCCCCCTCCTCCAGGCGGCTCCCAAGCCCCGTTCACACCACCTGCACAATACAGCTTGTATATACAAATACATAAAAATACGTAGTGCATGTAGATACATGCATAAACACGATGTGGAAAGAGGTGGGGGGGAGAAAGAGGGGAGGAAAGAGACAGGGACAGAAACAGAGGAAGGGGGTAGAGAGGAAGGGAGAGGAGAGGAAGAGGGAGAAAGAGAAGAGAGAAGAATAGGGAGGGAGGGAGGAGGGAGAGGGAGACACGGGGGGAGGGGGCAGACAGAGACAGAGAGAAGAGAAGAGGAGGGAAAGGGAAAGATAGAGACAAAGGCAGAGAGAGA
>NW_027186297.1:585380-637763 GCF_028583685.1 Petaurus breviceps papuanus
CAGAAGAGGAAGGAAGGAAGGAAGGAAGGAAGGAAGGAAGGAAGGAAGGAAGGAAGGAAGGAAGGAAGGAAAACTTGATTGGGCTGGGATCTTGGGAGGCATTCAGGATGGAGGAGGAGAGGCAATCAGTGGAGATACATGTTTGTACTCCCTTAATTCTGCTCACTAGGATTACTGCTCCACCACATTACTCTTCTGTTTCCTTCCTCCTCTTCTGACTTTGAGTGGGAAGGAGGCTCAGGACTTGGGTTGGCATGGGACTGGGGGAGAGGATGGAAGGTCTGGGGGCAGCCCATCCTAATCTGTTGTTCCCCACTGCAGCCCAGCTGTTTCTGATCACTTGTTGAGACTCCCATCAGCCCAGGTATTCCTGAGCTAGACTTCCCTAACCACTGATCCCCTCCTAGGCTCTCCCAATTCCTGGTCGCCCTCTCTCTTCCTGCTGCTAAATGCCATCTAAGTCTTTAAATCCCCATCCTCTACCAGGCAGATTCCTGTTCTGTACTGGGTAAAACATCCTGGTCCCAGATAACAACAACAAGCTAACTTCTCCTAACATGTTTGTGCTAAACACATCAAACAAGGACACGGAGATATCCAAAAGTTATCTCCGGTATGTGCCAAACACCAGCCTAATCCACCCTGAACGCTTTTTGAAAGAGCAGATTATCATCTGGTGAAACAGTACAAAACTGGTTCCCAGATGGCCAGTTTCCTCTCTCACATTTTCCCAGGGAGGCAGCAGGCACAGCGAGAGGAGCTCTGGGTTTGGACTTGGAGGAACCAGGTTCAGATCCTGACTCTACCCCCTCACTGCCTGTGAGACCTTGGGTGAATCACTCTCCTCCCAGGGATGATGATTGTTTCAAATTCGACTTCAGGAAACAGACTCTTCCTGATGGCCTGAAGTGACCATGCTGAAAAAAGGGAGCCTTCTGGGAGCTGCTGAATGCCCACCAGGGCAGTGGGGCTCTGGAGGGTAGAGATGAAAGGCAGCCCAAAAAGAATCTAGCCTTGCTGAGAGATACCCTGGATTGGGGCCTGTCTTTGCCACTTACTCTCTGTGTGACCTTGGCCAAGTAACTTCCTCAGGTATTAGTTAACCTCACCTGAAAAATGGTCTCTAGGGTCCCTCTCTGTGTAAACAGTCGGTTCTTAGGTCCCTCCCAACTCTATATCTAATGCTCTTGTAAACAAAGTCATAATGGTCCCCTCCCTTCCCCTTAGGGAAATAGTAGGGGTGGGGGGGGGTAGTCTTTTATATGATAAGAAACACCTTAGTGATGGGGGGGGGGGGGGCAAGACCAATCCCCGAATGAATGGGGACAGAGGAGTCCAAGAAAGCAACTAAGTTTCCTCTAAATCATAGCTCCCTTACCACCTTCACCTGAAAGCCCTTCCTGATTCCCTCCCCAGGGAAATGACTTGGTCTATACTTCTCTGTGAACTTGCTGTTTCCTCCAGTAGAGGGCTGGGATTTCCACCACTCAACACAGCCTAGGCACTAAGAGCTGAGCCAAAGTTTGACTAGTCCCCCTTCCCCCCATGACTGATGGATGCAGGTGGAATTGTCCTCATTTGACAGAGGGAGAGATGGCGGCTCAGCCATGGGAAGGGAGTGCCCCAAAGTCCCACAAACAGTAAGTAGTGCCCCAGCTGGGATCTGACAGATGAAGAAATGGAGCCTCAGAGAAATGTCCCCACCCAGAGCAGGGTCTACGGCCTCGGGTCTGGATTGTGTTGGGTTTTGTTTTTTAATATTTGGATCATTGTATTTGATCACAATTCGTTCCCTTTGGGATGCATTTCAGAACATGCTCCTGAGGCTTCTCCAGACTGACTACCCAGGGGCTCCAGGGTGAAGGGCAAAGTAACCGAAGCAGGATTCGCACCTTGGTCTCCTTCCAACCCACCCCATCACCTGGGCACTCACAACTAGGGAACATCGGCGGGGAATTCAGAGGAGCGCCGGCCGCTCTGCCCCTCCCCAGCCCTCTCCACCTCATCCCCAGCCCCAGTGGGCTCTGCAGCCAGCCCCAACCCCCGGCCACCCCACGCCACCCGGGAGCCTCAGCGGCTTACCTGTGTAGTCGGGGTGGCAGGCGCAGGTGTAGCCGCCCTCGCGGCTCCGGCACAGCCCGTTGCTGCCGCAAGGGCTGGAGTAGCACAGATCGATCTCGGTCTCGCAGTAGTCCCCGGTGAAGCCCGGGGGGCAGCGGCACCTCAGCCCGCTGATGGGGTGGATGGGCCGGAAGAGAACCGTGGTGGAGCTGATGAAGGGCGCCGAGCTGTCAAACTTGAGCACGGACACGCACTTCATGTAGTTCTCACAGGGCTCGCGCAGGCAGATGTTGTCGTCGAAGGGCAGCACGCGCTGGGTGGAGATCAGCCGCAGGAGGGTCCTGTTCAGGTAGATCTGCTCCTGGAGGTCCTCGGACGGGAAGAAGCGGTTGCGGACGCCCCCGGGCAGCAGCGCCGAGAAGGTCACGTTGAGGATGTTGGAGCTGACGTCCGTGTCGTTCTGGACGTTGAAGACGAAAATGCCGTCGGTGGTGGTGGACAGGACTGCGGCCAGGCCCTCCACGAAGAGGGACAGCAGCGGGGACAGGAACTTCTCCTGCGACATATTCTCCAGGCGCACGGTAATGCTATTGGTCAGCATGTCGTCCGTGATAATGGTCACCCGCAGGGTGCAGAGAGCCGTGACGCTGTGGATGCCATCTGCAAGACAGTGACACCAGGGCTGAAACCTGGCTCCAAAGAAGTCTCCCTCCCTTCTCTGCTGAGGTGGCCAGCTATGGACGCGCCATACTGCATACATACCATACTGGACTTGGGGGAAATGGTGGTTAGTTTTGCTGGACTGTTCTTTCTCTCTCTCTCTCTCTCTTTTTTATTCCTGATTGTATGCAATGGCTGGGAATAGTTGGGGGTGGGGGGTGTATTGGGAAATGAATGTGATATAAAAACAAGCAATCAGTGAAAATATTTTTAAAATGATTTCCCAAATTCTTGCACCCGGTCTAAATTCTTAGTAGAGGAGAGTTCAGTGCCAATGCATGCATACATAGGCTGGCAAGCACATTTGCAAATTAATCCATTCAGCCATCTATCAATAAGTTGGGAACTTTTCTTAAAGCATTAATAAAAATTATGCAGGATTCATTGGAGTCACTGAGTGCCTCATGGGAACCATCCAGACAGGGCCACAGACCTGGGCTAAGACACAGTCTGGGCTTCCAGGGAGCTCTGGGCCTAATTCAGAAAACAGACAAGCCTGACTACAACTAATGATGAACGGTGCCTAGATCTGATCTGGGTAGGTGGGCCGGCCAGTCTGGGTGATCTATGATCCTAGCAGCTGCTGTTGTGGCCTTTACACCCCCATCCCAGTGATACCCCCACACACTTCCATCCCCCAGCGCCGAGGTGGGCTTGGAGAGGGCATAGACTCAAGAAGGGACATAGACTCGTGTCAGGATTCCATTTCAGGTACTCGCTGAAGTGTCCCAGGGAAGGTTAGGTTTGAGGGTCTCCCTTCTGTGTAAGGAGTTCAGTGAGACTGAAACCAAAGGCTGTCAGAGCTGGAAAAGACCTGTGGATACCAGAGTCTGACCCCCTCATTTAAAGGTGGAGAGATTCCCCTGGAGTCCCACAGAGAACCAGGGCCAGAGCTGGGTCTGGAAGCACATCTCTGGCCTCCCTCCCTGGGGAACATGAAAACCTCTCAGGTAATTAAGTGTTAAATTGTGTCACAAAAACCCTGGGCTTTAGGGCACAGAGCAAATTTCCTGTTTAAACAACACAGAAAGCCCTGTTCATCCTTCCCTAGTAGCGACATGTACATGATCCATGATCAGGAGGACCAGTGGCTATTTACAAAACACTCACACACGCACTTATTCACTCATACACACACACACACACACACACACACACACACACTCACTCTCTCATACACACACTCCACAGATCTCATGTCCTGACTTCCAAAAATCCTCAGCATCAACCCTAGGGATGGGAGACAGTAGCATAGTGTAGAGGGGGCTGAATAACACGGAGAGTCCCGGGTTCAAATCCTGTGGTGGCCGTTCCCTGTGTGACCTCAGGCAAATCCTCCCTATCTTTGAGCCTACGCTCCCTCACCTGTGAAATGGGGCTCATCAGCCTCTGACCAGGGTGCTGGCGGTAATTATGCCATACAGAACAAGGCAATGTTTTATGGGGCATGCCTCTCTTGGGGAGCAGAGTCAGGCCCTGCATAGCCTTCCTTTCCCCACTGCTGCTGCTCAATCTGGGTGTGCCCTCCCCCCAGCACTGCTGAGGGGCCACCTTCTACAGGGCGCCCTTCCTGACCTGCCTTGTCATTGAGGCTCTCCAGCTCACCAAGGCCCCTGAAATGGCTTTGTAGCTTGTATCCACTTCTCCGGGCTGGGAGGAATAGAAGCTCCCCAAGGGCAGCCCTAGCTCCAGAACCCCCTCACCATGCACCCTAAACCCCAGGATCCCCTCGTTGTTCAGCTAACAGGAGCTTCCAGGAGAAAGGAACAAAACATGAGTGATTATCTTTGCGGGGACTTTCACAATGGGCACCCCCGCTTCTGAGGAATGACAGACATGTGCCAGAGCCGCCTGCCCCAGGGGTCTGGCAAGGAAGACCTTCCCCAGCCTGCACAGGTGCTGCCTGGCCCTGGCCCTGTCAGTCCACTTTAGGGCCCCTCCCCCCCTGCACGGGTATGACCAGGAGCACAGGCGATCAGAGGCTGCCGCTGCTCATCCAGACACGGAGGGGCAGGCGGGGAGCCTGGTGCGGCCATCAGTATTCAGCACCCCATTCTCTCCCTTTGGGCACTGCCAGGGCTGCCCCAGGGGCTGGCAGCCACCCCGCCCTGCAGCCCATGGAGGATGGGATTGGGCCCCTCTCCTAAGACCCAAAACAAAGGCTCTCGGCCCTGGAAACCAAAGCTCTTTGAAATAAAGAACATAATAGAGCATGACATCAATTAAAAATAACGAGATGAACATAAAATTAGACCCCCGAAGAGGTGGAAGAATTCAGAGCTAGGCAAGCATCAGAGCATCTGCCCACCTCAGTTGACAGAGGAGGAAACTGAGGCCCGAGGCCAGAAGGCAGCAGTCCGGAGCCGAGGAACTCGGGAAGTGTGGAGAGCCCTGGCCCAGCAATCACAGAAGCCCCAGTGACTGAGTTTGGGCAGGTGCCTTCCTGCCCCTCTGTTCTCAGCTGCAGGGAGTTAGAGGGCAGCCGGGAGGGAGCTCACGGCCTCCTACAGCAGCCCACACACATGCTCACATATTGTGCCCAGCTCTGCCCCCTGGAGCCAAACAGAAAAAGTCTAATCCCACTTCCATATGAATGCAATCACGGTCCCCACCCCAAAGGCTCTTTCTTTTCCAGATTAAAGGGCTCCTTCACATGACATCACCTCCAGTCCCCTCTTTCTCATGGCTACAGTCCTTGGGCTGGCGCAGAAGAGGTGGGACCCAGTCCAGAAGAGGCTCAGAGCGTCCCAACTGGAAGGACCTTAGTCCAACATCCTCATTTTAACAGAGGAGTAAACTGAGGCTCAGAGGGTGACGAGGACTTCACCCAGGGCACAGAGAAAGCAAATTGTCCGAGACAGGGCTGGAATCTGGGTCCTAGAAATCCAGCCAGTGCCCCTGCGGCCCCACCACTAATTACACCAGAGTCCAGAGTCTGAGATAGGGAGACCTGGCTTCCAGCCCGGCTCTGATGCTTGTTACCCATGCGATAGTTTGGATAAGTCACTTGCCTTCAGCTTGAATGTTTCTGTCAAATGAACATTTTACAAGGTGAACCCGAAGTCCCTCCCAGCGGATCCCTAAGGCCAGGGGAGAAAGCGAGCTGTGCTTTGTCCTGACCATGTAGCAGACCATGCTGGGCTATAGGGTCCCTCGTGGTGTGCTCTGTCTCTTTCTAGATACACAGCCATACACACCTCCATATATGTGCATGGATTCACATGTGTATATAAATACGTGCATATTTTAAAGATACCCATTGGAGCCATACAACATTCCCATCAAGAGACACACAGACCCTCCCAGTGACCACAGGCCTGCAAACATTCCCACACCACCAAAAAAGCTCACCGTCCAGAAGTGCTTGTGAAGTAAAAACAGACTCGGCTGCTGGGGGGTCCAGGGTCCAAGAAGGCTGAGGCCCAGCCCTGAGGCAGCCCAACCCCCCACGGCCAGGACCCCCTGGGGACTCAGTCTTCCCTTCTCCCCCCACCCAGTCCCCCAGGCTGGGACCACCGGAGGTGCCACATCCCACAGAGAGCCATTCGCTGGAGATGGAGCCCTTCCAGGCTTCCAATTACACTCAGACAGGCCAATGTCCCCACTTCCTTCTGTGGTCACCGACTCTCAGAGCTGAGGTGGGGGTGAGGGTGGGTGTGGGGAAAGGAATCAGAAGCCACACCGGGCGGGCATCTCCTCAACAACATCCCAGACCAGTGAAGACTTTCAGGGATGGGAAACTCGCTACCACCCAAGGAGGCTTCCCACTTTGGGACATCTCTGCCAACAGGGCCATGGAGTTAGGGCTGAAAGGGCCTTTGGGGTCTTTGTAACCTAATCCCCTCATTTACAGAGGAAGAAACGGGGGCACACAGAGGCTAATAATGACTTGTGGAGGGTCATTCAGAGGAGCAGTCAGAATCTGACTTCACCCACTAGGTCAGACGGTCCCCGTTCTGATAACAATTCTGTGTCCTTCAGATTCTTTCACTGGGTCCTCTTGGTAGGTACTGGTATGATCCCCATTTTGTGGATGAGAAGACTGAGGCTGAGAGGCAGCCTTGCAAATGTGGGGATGACATCATTGCCTTCCCTCCTCGCTGCTTCCCAAGACCAGGCTGAGCATGCCAGAGTTGGGTTAGTTTGGGTTTTTTCCCTAAATCGCCTATGGGGCTGGGCTGGGCTAGGGACCCACAGATGCCCAGAGAGAACATCAGTGGAGGGCCACACACAAATGAAAAGCAAAATAGAAAACATTCCATTCTTGGCTTCTAAATTGAGAACAGAGGGGAAAACCCTCCATGCAGAAACAGGATGGAAGCCTTCAAACCAAACTGAAGGGAAGACCCAGGTAAGCAGGCGGAGGAGCAGGTGAGACACCCAGGGAGTGAAAGAGGCACCACAGACACACAGAGGGGCTGGGGGACCCCCCCAAAAAAAACCCACAACAACAAAGCTATAGAATGTTAGAGCCAGGAAGGGCCTGAGAACAGGGGATGGCAGGGCTGGGAGGGGCCTGAGAACAGGGGATGGCAGGGCTGGGAGGGGCCTGAGGACAGGGGATGGCAGGGCTGGGAGGGGCCTGAGGACAGGGGATGGCAGGGCTGGGAGGGGCCTGAGGACAGGGGATGGCAGGGTTGGGAGGGGCCTGAGGACAGGGGTCAGAGCTGAGAAGGGCTTTAGAATGTTGAATATCAGAGCTGGGAAGTCCCTTAGAGCAGGGAATTTCAGAACTTGGAGGAACATTAAAACAAGGAATATTAAGTCACCGGTCAGCATTTATCGAATCTCTACTGGGTGCGCGGCATGCTATGTGTCAGTGATACAAATAAGAGGCCCCAAGTCCAGTGCGGGGCGGGGGGGGGCGCACATGCAAACGCTTCCTTACAAACAACATAAGTACAGGGTAAATCCGGGCTGAAGCTGGAGAGAAGGCACCACCCCAGGGGACCTGGAAAGGCCTGTGCAGCAGAGGGCCTGTGGCTGAGACTTGGCAGACGCCCGGAGTGCCAGGAGGCAGAAGGGCCAGGGACGGCCGGTGGAGGCCTGAGGTTGGGAGCAGGGCTGGAAGACCTGGAGGGGGGGGTTGGGGTCCAGACCCTTTATTTTCTGCAGGAAGAGATTGGGCCCAGAGAGAAGAAGGCTCTGGCCATGGTGCCCCAGGGCAAACACCACACCGGCTGGAGAAAGACAGACCAGGCAGGCTGGCGGGCTGGATTTGGGGAGGAAAGCGTTAATCAGAGGATAAGCAGCTGCCGTCACACCCTGGGGTGCCTTTGGGCTACTGGCTCCAGACTAAGTTTTCACTTGTTATTACTGCCCTTTGAAATGCTGATTAGTTCTGACTAACCTGGGACCAGCACTCAAAGGCTCTAATCTGGAGACCTGGAAAGGCTAGACTTAGAAAGAGAGCAGGGCCAGGGGAGGCAGGGGAGGGGGGACAGCAGAGAATGGTCTGCTGTGGGCTGTCAGCAAAGGTGCCAAGTGGGCTGCCCCTCAAGCCCTCAGCTGGGCCGGGGGTCTAATGGGGAGCCAGAGGCGGGCAGGGGCTCCTTGGACAGACAGGGGCAGACACTCCTGGTTGGGGGTGGCCCCCACCAGCATCTCACACGTGCAGCACATCCAAAAAGGCATTTCTCCTTTGTCCCCCAAAAGCATCCATCCTCCCTCCATCCTTCCATCCACACAGGTGTGTGGCCCCCTCCCCAGCCTCCTCCCCACACCCTGGGCCATGCCCTCGTGAGCTCCCCCACAGAAATAGCCTAGGATTTCTCCTCACCATCTCCAATCCACAATGGGCAGCTGCCAGACCGGGTGTGTGCTTGCCTTGCCTCCCTCAGAAACCTTCGGGAGTTTTCTCTCATCTCCAAGAGGAGATAGATGCTTCTTATTCCGGCATTCAGAGCCCTCACTAACCCGACAGGCATTAAGTGCCATTTGTTTGCTAGCCCTGACGCTCCAATCTGCCTTTTCAGTCCGATCTCCTATGGGAGGTATGCCGTGCAGCAGAGAGAGCCCGGGTCCTGGAACCCAATGGCGTCCCTCCCTCGCTTCCCGTGTGACCTGAGCCTTCCCCTCCTTACTCCCCGCCCCTCGAGGGGGCTCCCCATCCCTGCTTTTACCCTGAGTTTTTGAAGTGAGTTTTCTGTGTTCAGATTGTCTCTCCAGACAGAACAGAAGCCCCCTGAAGACAGGGGCTGCTTCATTTTTGTCTCCAATACCCCCTGGGCCTTGCCTCTATTAGTGCTTCCTGAATTGAATGAAATGATGAGACCCTAAGCTCCCCAGGGTCAGGGCCTGCAACCCTCCCGGCTCTCGGGGCTCCCACCCACTTTCTAAGTGTTTGCAGTGCTGGATCCCAGGACCCTCTAGGGTGGCCGCGGCTGAAGACAGATGGCGCTGAGCTGCCCAATGCTGTGACCAGAGAGGCCACGGTAGGAGCTCCCTTTGTGGCCAGAAGTCCTCAGCTGGCCAAAGTTCCAGCCTGCTGGTCAACCAGCAAGCAGGTGATGGGAAAGGCCTTAACCACAGCCTGCCTAAAGTTCGGTTTAGGGAGAGGCTGGTGCAGAACCCAATTCATGCCCAGAGTGGAGCAGGATGGGGGGGGGCCCTACTGGGGCCAACACAAGGGGAGCTCCCTCAGCGGGGTGGGAGATAGGGGCGTAGCACCCTGCAAATCACTCAGAAAGGGTAACACCACCCAGGCAAACTCTGGGATTCTCTGAGGTCATTTATCAAACCCTCTGAGGCCCAGGGGGGAAGGGACTCATCCAAGGTCACACAGCAGGTCCTGGAGAGATAGCCCAGAGCTATGGAACAAGGCTGTGAACACCTACTATGTGCCCCGCACTAGGCACGGCTCAGAAGAGAGCCTTCCAGCCTTATCTAAATAACTAATGGCTATGTTACTCCTGGAGCCCAGATAACATCTGTAAATAAATGCATTGTGGTAGGAGGGAGGGAGAGGCTAAAAGCTGGGGAACCTAGGAAGGGCCCAGGAGGTGACCACTGGGGTGAGCCTTGAAGGGCAAACAAGTAAGGAGGGCTGAGCCTATGGGCACCAGAGGACCGCACACACATCTGGAGCTCAAGGCTGGGGGAGGACAATGACTCGTAATCAGCCTGGAAAGAAGGCTCCAACTGACTGGTGCCAGGGTCAGAGGGGGTGGGACCAGCAAGGCAGGGGTGGAGACCCCTCTGAGCACCAGGGGAGGCCTGGGCCTGAGAGGGAGAGGACAGCTGCGATGGGAGGGAGACCCTGAATCGGCTCTCCCGCCTCTAACCACTGACCAGCATCAGGCTTGTGATTCACCCAGACTCCCAGAGTTTCTTCCCCCGGCTCAGGGCCACCTTGAGGGGCCTCCTGCACCCAGTCCTTTCACATGAGCAGCTCCCAAGGACAAAAGTAGCTATTAGCCTTGGCAGGAGCCTGGGAGCAGCTTCTTCAGCCAGGAATCCGGGCTTACAGAAGGAGGAATTTGTCCCAACAAGGCAGAGACTCCCAGACTGGGGGAGAAAGCAAGCAGCTGCATCCTCCAGTGAGAATTAGGAGATGCCCACTCACGCCCAGGGTAGGCCAGAGAGCCTCTGGGCTGCTTGCTGGCCATGGGATTTGGAAAAGGCAAAGTCAGTGCCACCCAACAGACCTAGGCCACCAGGTCTTCCCCTTCAGCAGCGCCTGAAGCCTGAAGCCAAACAGCACCCTACACCTTCCACGCCCGCTCAGGGTCTTAGGATGCGTGACTAGAAGGAGCTGGGAGGCCCAATTCTCTTATCTCTCCAACCAAACGCCTAGAGCCTAGGGTGCAGAAAAGAGTTCCAGCCTCATAGGATCCCAGATCCAACCCCCTCATTTTATGAATGAGGAAACTGAGACTGGAGAGAGGAACAGGGCTCGTTCAGAATCTCAGGTAGCCAGTCAGCAGCCAAGCCTGGATTCGAACCCAGGGCAGCCCGGGAAGTAAGAGGCTCCATCCCTCCCCATTCAGGTGCCCAGGGCCCAGAATCTTCACCAAGAGAGATCCTTTCCTTTGTGGCCTCCCCCCACAAATGCAAATGATTCCTCCCACTGTGGGTACCTGAGGTCTCACTTGACCACCAAAGCCCATCCAATCCAATCTCTCACTCAGTGCTTAGAACAGTCCAGTGGGGCAGAAAGAGGCAGAATATGGGGTCCAATGAAAACAGTCCCAGAGCTGGAGTCTGGGATCTTGGGTTCAAATTCAGCCTCAACTATTGTGTGCCCTTGGGCAAAATCCTTTAATCTCTCTGAGCACGCATTTTTATACATATGTATATATGTATGTATATATGCATGTATGTATGTATGTGTGCACACATACATGCTTCACTTTAAGGGTTACAAAGTACTTAACATATATGTGTTATTTCCTTTTATCTTCATAACCCTGGAAGGGTAGTGGTCTTATCATTGCCATTTTACAGATGAGGAAACTGAGTCTTAGGTGAAATAAATTACCCAAGGTCACTCAACTAATGCAGTATTTGAGGCAAAGGACAGGGTCTGAACCCTAGACTTCATGATTAGAATCAAGGATTTTAAAGTGTAGAAAGCTAGATTAGAGGCAGAGCCCCAGGTCTGGAGAGCAAGGCTGCCAGACACGAAGCAGAGCCCTTTAAAGCCAGGACAGGACTGAGAACCATGCTCTGGGCTCTGTGGAGAACCGGAGCCTGCCTTCTCCCCAGGCTGTCCCCTCCTCCTCCTCCCAGTTCTGAGGGCACAGAGCCCTAAACTGCATTCGGGCCTTTCTAAGCTCAGATGAAAGCTTTATCTAACAATGACTATCCTGTTAGTAAGTGATTAGGGATGGCAGGAAGTCACAAGTACACATGGGTGTCTTCTAGGAGTGGGGAGCCTTGGCTTGGCAGAGAGCACAGCTGACTGAAGCTGCTGCCCATTCCTAATTAGCAGCCTGTCCTCCAGAGGCCACTTTTAGAGGGGTCGAAGACAGCAACCTCCTTCTTGCTGAGACCTGGCCCATCCTCCAGGCAGTGCCGAAGAGCCTGGGCTACCTGACCAACCTGGTCTGAGAAGTGTGCGAGGCGGCCAAAGGAAGGACAGGGTCCCCAAGGCCCACAGCTACCAAGGGCTTCTCATGACTCCATCAGGGTGGGAACCAGGGAGCTGGCACACATTGGACACAAGCATTCATCACACTGAGGACAAATGAGAAGCTCCTTACACCCTCACCATTAAGGAGAGAAGAGACCAGAAAGCCAAGAGGTGTCTGGGCCCCGAGTTGGGGTAAATGAGGACGTAGATGGGTTCTCTGGCTTAACTCATCCTCTTGTGTGACTGCATTTGGAGAAGAGACCCAAGAAACGGAAGCTGGAGCTTATGTGATGGAAGCCATCCTGTCCCGAAGAAGAGGAAACTCTCAGGAAGGCTGGATGGGGCATCTTCAAAGGATGAGAAGGTCCCTTCTCCATCTAGACCCACAATTCCATGAAACTCCCCCCACACCTGCCCTGGAGGTTCCTCCCCAAGGGCCCTTTTAGGGGCTCAAGGAGGGAGAAGGGAGAAGCCCATGCCCAAGATGGACAATTAAGGAAATGTTCCCACCGCCACAGTCAGGGCCACCAGCCCAGAGTGGGGGTGTGGGTTTATAGGCCAATTAAAATTTCCTACCAGTAACTTAATTCTTCCAAAGTAAGCAATTACTCTCTGTTTACACCCAGGAAGGGTCCTTCTTTGGACCTAGGATAATGAGTGACCAAATGAGTCCGGCTCCCAATTCTTCTATTAATCAGAAACAGAAGAAATGCCCTCTGAGAATGGCGGGGTGGGTGGGGGGTGCTTTGCTGTTTAATGACCACTAGGCATGGGGGGGACACTTTCCCATGATGGAACAATGTTTGTAACTATTTTTTTTTTAAAGCAATTGGGGTTAAGTAACTTGCTCAAGGTTACACGGCCAGGTGTTTCTGGGTGGATGCTAAGTGTCTGAGCCTGGATTCGATCCCAGGTCATCCTGACTCTGGGGCTGAATGTCTTCCCTCCCCAGCCAGCTCCTGGGCAAAGGAGGCTGATCTCTCCAAGGGTAGGTAACAGCTCCAGACCCATCAAACATTTACCCAGCTGGGGTGAGAGGCCCCTGCCTGGCCCCAGCCTACATTCAGACACTCTGCAATAGCTTAGGAAATTGCAGTCTTTGGGAGAGGGACCCCAGGCCAGCCCGCCATCCCAAAAGAGAAATGCTTCCAGTTGTCAAGGATTCATTAAGCATGAAGAAACTGAAGCTGGAGAGGGGGCAGGTCTTGTCCAGTCTCAGGTAGCCAGTCAGCAGCCAGTCAGTCCAAGAGGCCACCTGCTCTGAGGCCAGGGTTAGAATAGGGGGTACCGAGGGAAACAGCGGCAGCCCTGCCCTCAAGGAGAGGGCACAAGTAAGGGGAGGGGAGGGACAGAGACAGAGATGGAGATGGGACAGTCACAGAGATGGGACAGATTGAGAGCTGGGAGATCAGGAAGGTTTTGTGTTGGACGCCGCATGGGGACTGTGCTGAGCTCAGGGATCTAAGAGGCAAAGAGGTGAGGCAGAGAGGAGAGGAGAGGGAGGAGGGGATGGGGAAGGGAGGGAGAGAATGAAGATCTCTCCACCCGCCTCCCCATTATAGCAGCATTCTGGAGACAATAAAGATCGACAGAATGCTTCCCCACAACACCCCTTGGGGGAAGGGCTGGCATAGAGACGGTTTATTCTCCTAATTTTATAGAGGAGGAAATCCAGGAGGCCCAGGAAGGGAGGTGACTAGCCCCAGGTCACACACCAGGGCTGCCAGTGGCACTCAGACCCAAGCTCCACTTTCCTAGCCTGGAGCATGGCCTTCAGGGTTTGCCTGGTCCCACGTGTGGCATTTGAATCCCTCAGGAGAGAGTGAGCCCCTGGGCAGCCCAGCTCAGGCTCCCCCCCCCCCTCTGCTCCTGGGCACCCACCTGGCCCCAGGAACATCACTGTTTTCACGGAACCAGCCACTAGGAAAGAGGTGGGCTCAATGGCCTACCCCCTCCCTGCTGAGAGGGCACCTTCTGCCTTTTTTTTGGAGGGGGGGACAGGGCAATTGGGGTTAAGTGACTTTCCCAAGGTTACATGGCTAGTTTTGTATTAAGTGTCTGAGACGGATTTGAACTCGGGTCCTCCTGACTGCAGGGCTGATGCTCTATTTCCTGCACCACCTAGCTGCTTTACCTTCTGCCTTTTCAAGAAAAGGGCCTGGAAGGGGCGGCCAGGTGGCTCAGCGGGTAAGAGCACTGGTTCCAGTGTTGGGACGACCTGGAGATCGAATCCCGGGCTCAGACACTCAGCACCACACCCAGAAATAACTGGCCGTGTAACCTTGAGCAAGTTACTTAACCCCAATTGCTTAAAAAATAAAAAAAATTTAAAAAAGGGCCTGAAAAGAGAAAGGGGTGCAACCCTCCCCAGCTAGGAGAGCCCCTTCCTCCCTGAAAGTCTGGGGTTCAGTACCTTCCCAAGGCTCCTTCCTCCAGGGAAGGAAAATTGTGAGTGACCCTGTCCTTCCCCCATCTGTGTGCACAGGCCCCTGGGCCCCCCTACCTGATCTGTGTGCACAGGCCCCTGCCCCCCGACCTGACCTGTGTGCACAGGGCCCTGCCCCCCCACCTGATCTGTGTGCACAGGCCCCTGGGCACCCCCCTGCCCCAGCACTCACTGAAGTGACTCATCCCTAACTTACTAAGTGACTAACCCTGACCCCCCTCCCCTACAGTGCCCTGCACCAAGCTCCCACTCCTGCTGCAGAGAGCACGGTCCCCACCACACCACTCCCGAGAAGAACCTGCAAGGACTCCCTATTGCCTTTGGGATAAGACAGCAGCTTCTTGGTCTGGCCTTTCAGCCCCCCCTTGCCCCCCCCAATATGGCTCCAGACCATCTCTCCAGGCTTTTTTCTGAGGTGCTTGTCTCCAGAGAAGGGAGGGGACTTGACCAAGGTCACGCTGCTATCTGGTGGCAGAGTCTAAGGACAGCCTCTGTACAGGCCTCCACCCAGCACATCTGCATGCAATTAGGAGGCTACAAAGGTGTTTCATTTCGGATTCTGGTGTGGGGCTTAAGGGATTACCACATTCAAGGGCCTAGCAATATCCGGGAGTGTAGCACGGGGTCCAACCTCGAAGCCCTCCACCTAACCTTTCCCTAGGAGCCTCCAGGCGCCTCTGCCAGACTCCACGGGCGCCCATCCAACACAAAGAAACCCTAGTGGTTTTTCCGCCATGAATATTTGAGGCCTCGCACCCAGCCCCACAGACCAGGCCTCCACATAGTGATGCTTCTCTTCGTCTGTGTCTGAGCAGCTGTGGGAGCACAGCATCTCCACACTGGCTGGTGGAATGATGATGGGGCCCATGGTGGCCTGGCCACGTTACTGCCCCACATCTGTGGCTCCCGAGGGCCGCCGGAGGGAAATGGAGGCAGTGCAGAGAGTGGACAGATCACCGAATTTCAGCTGCCATTTTCTTCTACTTGTGTAAAGCTTGGGAAAGCCCCTTTCCCATTCTGGGCCTCGGTTTCTCCAACTGTAAGGAGGCAGAAGGAGAAAAACACTGGCCATAGAGTCCGAGGGTAGCTTGGTGCTGCCATACTGCACAGAGCACTGGGCCCAGTCAGGAAAATTCATCTTCCTGAGTTCGAATCCAGCCTCAGACATTTACAAGGTATGTGACCCTGGGCAAGTCACTTAGCCCTGTCTGCCTCAGTTTCTCATCTGTAAGATGAGCTGGAGAAGGAAATGGCAAACCCCTCCAGGATCTTTGCCAAGAAGGCCCCAAATGGGGCCTTGTAGAGTTGGCCACGACTGAAACTGCTCAGCAACACAAAGGAAGGAGGGGTGGTGATACGCACCAGTGGAGGGGAGTTTCTGTGGTGGAACGACACCCTTGAGTTACAGAGGTACTGAGGGACAGGCGGGCTTTTGTGCTGGCTGGGATTCACAGCTCCTCATCCTCCACCTGGGCTGGGCACGTGGGCCTCGGTGAAGCAGCTAGTGGGGCCAGCCAGCCCCGCTGGATTCTGGGAACTGGTTGGGAGCCAGTGGTGAGGGCAGCCCAGCCACAGCGGCCGAGCACACACAGCCAGGGTCTCCTGGGGACCCTCCAATGGGAGCACCTGCCCAGACGACGTCACGGACTCCAGCGATCCCTTGGACTTCTCATGTGTGGACACACGGCAGCCTCAGTTCCATTAGGGTCTCCAGGAAGCCCAGCCAAGGTCTGCTCCTAATGTGGTCGAGACCGCCCAGCCTCCAGGTGTGTGCAAAGCAAATGTCACTGGGCCAGTCCCTCAGGTTTCCAATTTCATTATTGATAAAGAGGAGCGGCCCATTCCATGGGGGAGGGAGGTGTGAAGAGGCTCAAACCTGAAACCCAACTGCTCTGGGCTGCTGTCTACACAGGTCAGCACGACAGAACTGTCCAATGTCAGAGCTGGGCTAGCCCTCAGAACACAGACTGTCAGCAACTGGGAAGGAACAGGAGATGGGACGTCAGCTGGGAACAAGGGATGTCAGAGCTGGGAGGGAGCTGAGAACATTTTCATCCCCATTTTATGGAAGAGGAAAACTGAGGTGAAGTCAGAACCAGGAAGACCTCAAAGGTCCCTGCCAGGTCTGAAACTGTGAGTGTGTGGGGGGAGGGGTCAGGGGTGATTCTGGTACCCAGCTGAGCCTGGCTCCAGCCAAGGGGACTGTTGGTTTTAGCCCAGGCTGGGTGGCCTGTTCTCTCCCCTGTCCTCTCAGGACAAGGACGCAGAGAAGAGGCGCTCTAGGCTCTGCCCATGGGCCTAACAGGTGGGTCATGATGGAGGGGGGCACTTGGGACTCAGGCCCCAAATCACCTGTACTGACCACCTGCATTTCTCTAGTACCTTAAGATTTGCCAAGCACTCTCTTCACAACCACAGAAAGTAACAAGCACAAGTATTTTACAAATGAGGAAACTGAGGCCCTGGGTGGTTCCCTGGCTCGTGTCTCCTGGGCCTAGCCATCTCTTAAATCTACGCGGGACTGAAGCATGCAGGGGTGGGGCGGGGTGTAGCCTGTGGTCCCCTTCCCACCTTGCTAGGAGCTTGCAGGGAGCTTCCCTGACTGGTCCACAGGGTGCTCAGGCGGCCTCATGGGCTCTCCCTCCGCCATCTCTGTCACACCTTCTGGGTTCAGGCCAAGGTAGAAGGCCAGAAAGAAGGGAGGCAAGGGTGATCTGAGAGGCCAAAATGGGAAAGGGGGAGAGAGGGAAAGAAGTCCATGCGGCAGCTGGAAAGTGCATTCCCTGGGGCACTTCCCAATCCACCAAGAGCTCCGCCAGAGCCCCCAATCCTCTTCAGGCAGCAAGGAGAGGGGGGAAGGGACCTGCCTGGGCAGAGGCCGCAAGGGTTGGACTCTTCCAATGTAAACCTCCATCTGTGTGAGCCCAGGTATGGGACTTTCTCCAGCCTCAACTCAGGTGCCTGGAGGCTTTGGGCTCCCAAGGAAAAGGAGCCTCAGAGGATTTGGAACAGACCTAAAAGAGGAAGGGTAAAGCCATGTGACAGAATTAGGGAGAATTCAGAGCAAAGGAGCATCAGAGGATGAAGAGATGGGGGGCTGCAGAGAGCGCTCAGGGGAGTAGGGGTCAAGGAGACCAGGAGATCAGAGATGTGGTATCTCAGGGGATCAGAGACCTAGTATCTCAAGGGATCAGAGGCCTGAGATTCCAGGGGATCAGAGACCTGGCATCTCACGGGATCAGAGGCCTGGAATACCAGGGGATCAGACATATGGGATCCCAGGAGATCAGAGATCTGGGGTCCAAGAGGCCTGGAATTCCAGGAAATGGGAGATCAGCGATCTGGAGAAGCCCTCGCTGTTCCCTAGGGCTGGAAGCCAAGGTAGTTAGCTGCCTGTTAGTGACACGACATGATCATTTTTAAAATGTGTTTTGCTTCCAATGCTCACTGTAAAGACTAATGATATCACTTCAGTTCTGACTTGAACAATCAGGAGAGTCTTGTGCTGCATGGCTGCAGAGGGCCTAGGTCCAACATCACATTTTTTCTATTTTGAGTCCCAGGAAAGGCAGAAAAATCTCTTGAAGGTGTTTTCCAGGCTTTCCCCGGAGGATTAGGCCAAATGCTGGCCCGGCCCTGCCCGTCGGCGCTCAGACCAATTAACTTTCCCAGGAGGTCGTCAGTCTCCTGATAAGGGATCAGTGGGACTGAGTCAACATTAACTTTCCACCCAGTGCCATAAAATGCAAGGACTGTTCTTGGAAGGCCCTCAGACTGCCTGAATCAGCTCTCAGCCTGGGAGCAGACTGGCTTCAGGGAAGGAGAGCCCAGGGGGCCGGACGGCACTGGCTCATTGGGAGATGCCCCCTACCTCCCAATGCAGATGGTAGGAAGGGGTGGAAAGACCACAGGGACTGACTCTGGAGAGAGGGCTTCTCACCTAAGCCTTTCATTTTGGAGAGAAGGAAACCATGGCCAGAAAGATGAGGAAAGCCCATGACCTGACCTGCTTCTAGGACCCTTTTTGGTAGCCCGTGACAACTCGACACTTATTTTACAGCTCACAGAGCATAAAGGGGGTTCGGGAGCTGGATTTCTGCCCCCTCCACACGCCGGGATGACGTCAGCCCCTCACCGTCCGATTCTTTCATTCATTCGGCATTTCAGAGCCCACCAATGTGGTGCTGGGCCTGGCAGAGCCCAAAATGGAGCCACTCACATGCTACCATACAGTCTGGGTCTAGAATAGGCCTGGCTGTTCTAAACAAAATCAGGGCCTCCCAGTCCATCACCCAGGCTTGGTCCCCCCATTTCATCACTCCCTCAATCCAATATTTGTCCAGTCCCATAGACTCTCCCTCCTAATGTTTCTCGCTTCTGTCCCCTGTGGAGACAATGCTGGACAAGGAAAAAAGTCCTGGAGCTGAGGACAGATCACAGGTGGGCTGGCCCCTTAGGAATCATGAGAAGCAGAGGGCCTGGAAGGTTCCTCCCAGATACAAGCTACACTCCTGTCCCCCCCGACGGCCACCAGCCCAGTTCCAGGCTCTCTTCACCCCCTCACGTGGACAGTACAAGAACCTCCCACCTGGTTTCCCTGCTCCCATCCCCTCCCTAATCCATCCTCCACACATCTCTCCCCTAACATGCCCAGTGCTGACAACACCACAGCCCTCCTCAGAAATGCTCACTGGCTCCTCGTTGCTGCTGCCTCTGCCTGGCATGTGGGGTGTTCTACCGTCTGGTCCCTCAGCCAAAACTCTGCCCCTCCCTGGGCCTCAGTTTCCTCCTCTGTAAAATGTCTGCCTAGGCTTCTTTCCCAGGCTCCCCTTCAAGCACCCACTATCATAACTTCCAGGCATTTGTCCGGACTCCCTGCCCCTGGCTAGATGGCTGAAATGCTGCTTCTCTTCCCAGCGGACTCCTCCTCTGTGAAATCTTCCCCCCCCCCCCCCGCTCCCAGTGTGGCTCTTGAAGTGCCCTTGGACCTGGACCTTCCGCTTACCCCGTCACCCACTCAGTCATTGAGTCTTGGGTCTTGGTGTACTATGCCGTAGAATGACAGGTGGTGAGCTGAAGGGAAGCTCAGAGGCCCGGAACATAGCCTCCTGACTTTACAGAGCGGGGAAGTGAAGCCCAAGGGCACCCTGGTGAGAAATAGCCTGTGCGCTAGCCACTCAGGACAACTCATCTTCCTGTACGTTTAACCTCTTCTCCAGTTAGGCATCCATTAAGCACTCACTGCATGCAGTATTTGAGTATGGGATCCCCTCAGGCAGGGGCTGGCCCATTTTCCTTTTCTGTATCTCTGTCCCCAGGGTTGGTGCCCAGTAAGTTGGCACCCACTCTAGTGTGGTATTAAAAGGACTACTTTTCTCTCTCTGGAATCCCTCCCTCCATCTGACCCTCCTGGACATCAAAGGTCAAAAGCCAGGCAGCAACTGGAATCAGAGGAATTCACTGAGAGCTGGGCAGGAGCCGCTGGGCATGATCTGACTGCTCTCTGCAGCCCCCAGTCAGGGGGAAGACCGTTAACTTGCCTGTGGGTAGGGGACAGAGAGTTCACCTTCGCCCTCACTCTCACTCCCTTTCCTTCCCTCCCAAGTCTCACTTTCATTTAGAAGCCGAGGAAAGGGCTATAAAACTTCAGGTCTGCTGACTGCCCGCTGGCCTGGGAGCTGGGCACCCTGGAGCTGGGCCGGAATGTGGCTTTGTGTTCTCCCAGACCTCGAGCAGTAAAGGGCGCTGAGCCTTGGGAAGTGAGTCGTTGTTCCCCAAAGAAAAACGCTGCAGGGGGCTCCAACAGCTGCCCACCCAGCCTCCTGAAGAGAAGACCCGGCCCAGCCCTCTGCCTTTCCTGGAATGACTGAGCCCCATCTCGGGCAATTAAGGAGATAAATTGGCCTCCTTCCTCAGGTGGCTTTGCAGCTTTGGCAAATGAGTTCCAAGCATCAGCCCCAAAGTGTCGGGGCTGGGGACAGTTCACCCTAAGAGCTTCCTATCTTAGACTTAGAGCTAGGCTATCCCCCCCAGGATCCAGGGGACCAAAACCGCCAAAACTTTGGCTGATTCCACCCTCTGACCCGCTTAGACTACTTGGATCCCTTCTTCCCTAATGAAGGGGACTAGCAAGTTCCTCCTCAATAAACTGTGAGAGGATTGAGCAAGGTGGTCTCCTGCCCTGACATTCTGGGCTCCAAGATCCTTCCTAGTTCTGAATTCTATGTTCTATTTTATTATTATTTTGTCCATTTTTAAACATTTCTATTTAAAGTTTTGACTTCCAAATTCTGTCCCTTCCTCCCTGAGAGGGAGAACAGTCTGCTTTAGGTTATCCAAGTGCAATCATGTAAAACTTCCCCATATTGGTCATTTTGTACAAGAAGCATCGAATAAAAGTGAATTCCACGTTCTAAAGCTCTAACATCCTCTGCCCTGTGTTCTAAGGTCTTTCTCACCTCTGACATTCCGTGCTCTGTGTTCAGTGTTTTCTTTATTGTGGAACCAGATTGCAGAATTTCTAATCCCAGCTCTAAGTGACCTTGGGCACTTCATGTCAGCTGCCCGGCTCTGCTTCCTTCTCAGCAGAAGAAAGCAGTTAGGATGGGCGCCCTCTGTGCTCCTTCCAGTCTCGGACATTTTGCACCGGTGACTTTTCTAGACTTTGAAGTTGGCCGGGAATCAGACGCCTCCACAGCCCCCCCACACTAATATTGTCCGTTCCTGACCCAGGCCGGCAGGGAGGCGTGCCAGGACCCTAGGAAGGGAGAGGATGCTGCGGTCAGGCAGAGGACCGGGGCAGATCCTGCCTATGCCGCTGGTCACGGCGGGTTATGAAGACAAAAAGGAAACAGCCTCTGCCCTTGGAGCACCTGCAGTATCCCTGGGAGATCAACGTGCACCCGGGAAAATAAAGACAAAATGATGGAAGCGAAAGGGCCGGGGAGGGAGCCCCCGTGAAGTCGTGAGGGGTTCTAAGAGGAAAAGATGAGGGAGAGCACTGCAGGTGCGTGGGGTGGGGGCACAGCCTGTGCCAGAGAAACAGGGCTAGGAGTACAGGATGGCAAATGGATCCGTTTGGATAGAACTTCAGGAGTGTGTATGGCAGGGCAATGAGAAGTCAGTCTGGAATGAGAAGCCAGAGCCAAAGTCTAAAGGGCTTTAAAAGTCTAAGGGTGGTGTCTGGGTTTGGGTCCAGTGACTTGACCAGGGTCACTCAGCTTCTAAATCCCGGGGATAGGTTTGAACTCAGTCCTCCTGAGTCTTTCTCATGCCAAATCCAACACTCTCCCCACCTACCAAGCTGCCTCTTTGACGAGAGGCTCCTTCCACAATCCAGATGCCCCTCCTCTCCCTCATCTGTCCAGTGATGGCCTCATAGGAAGAAAAGGAGTGAGATGATTTGGCCATGACACATTTAGGAGAACCTCAGGTGTCTTTCTTTTTGGCAGGCTCAGCACACCATCCAGTCCAGAATTTGGCAAAGGTTCCCGGAGCCAAGTAATCGCCAGAAATGTATCTTTGCCTTCATTCCCTGTCTCAAGAGCCCTTGTCTTCAGCTGCCTCCTGTGCTCTTGGGGACCCCTCCGAGATTCCTGGTGGAGCTTCCCCACTCCTAGCTGGGTCCCTGGCGTGGACTTTGTCGGAGCCTCGAAACGTTCGGGACCTGAAGATGGGACCTGCTTCCTGCCCGTGTGACCTTGGACAAATCATTTCCCTCTGGATCTCCGGCTCTGCTTCTAGAGAAGGAGGAGGTTGGGCTGGATGACAAGGGAGGGCCCTTCTAGTTTTCAATCTTATGATCCTCTGGAAGGTGCCAGATGTGGTAGATGCTTCTTCTCTACCCTGTTTCCTCCCCAGTTCCCACAAGGGAACCACACAGGAGCTGAGTCATTCTGCTTTTCCTCTTTCATCCCTTAACATTACGACATATGCCCCCAAGCATGGGCAGCAGCTCCCTTCTCAACCTTGTTCTGAACCCTTAAATAAAAAGCCCTTCTGCTTTGGGGTGAGACCTCCTGACCGGCCCAGCTCATCCCGGGCTTTGCCCTCGCTGCCCCCATTTTTGCAGGTGGACACCTCTTCGCCCTCAGCCTTGGTGATGGGCCAAATCCCAGCTCTCCCATCTGCCTCTCCTCTCCCCACTCTGCTTCTGTCTGCCTTTCCTTCCCTTTGTTACCATTGTGCGTATGTCATTTTATTCTGTCGGGACGGCGGCCGATCCCCGATTTCTGATCTTGGTGCCAGACACTTTAGCCAAAGCTCTACTCAGGTGAGTCAGTCTTGAGTCAACAAACTTGTCAGATCTCTGAGCCTCAATATAAATTATAGCCCTGGCCTCTGGAAACCCAGCATTCTCCTGCCGGGAGCATTAAGAAAACAGTTCCCTGGTTCTCACTAAAAGACGGGGCTCAGCCCCCTCTGCAGATCTGAGATTAGGAAGGGGCTGGGAGGGAGCTCGGGTGTCTCCGAGACAGGCACAGTCCATAAGCAGGCCCGAGCTGGCCGCACCTCCTAACAGGGGCTGCTGAAAGCCCCTGGGAGATAAAGCCCCAGCCCTCACTGCTGAAGAACCCATGTGTGCTTTCTGAAGATGAGCTCACGTCATCTTCTCTGCCTCCCCAGGACCGAACTCCGGGCCTTGGGACCCATAGGAAACACTTTTAAGTGTTCACAAAAGAGTGAACAAATGAATGCTACCTCATGTCCTATTTTCACCATCGTGACTGGAGAGGAGCCACTGTAAGCTCTGGGTCCGAAATACGAGTTCAAATCCTTGCCCTGACCCTTGCTCCTTTTTGACCTTGGGAAAGTCACTTTCCCTCAAACCCTAAATGTCTGTGACGCCAAGATACCTGAGGTGTGGCTGGAGGAGCTCTAGACTTGGGTGCCCTTGTCTGGGCCTGAGTTTCCTCCTCTGTCTAATGAGGCATTCCTTAATCTCCAAGCCACCTTCCAGCTCTTCATATTTGGGGCTAGGGCTCTAGGGAGATTCTGGTCCTCTCCACCACCTTCCATGCAAGGACAAGGTCAGAGATCATGAGGCAGAGAGAGGGGAAATAGACCGTGGGGAGATCCAGCTGTTTTTTTTTTTTTATGGTTCCTTGTCCATTGACAAAAAGATCGACTACAAAGTAAAAATGAGAATCCCTGGGACCAGGAAAGGCCCTTTAGGAAGGTGGCCCAAGAGAAGGGGGGAGGGGAAGATCCCCAGCTGGGCCAGATGAGGAGGCGAGGCCCAGGGGCTCCACTCCTCTGAGTGACTGACAGCCTCGGCTGGCCCCGGGATCCTGGCCCTGCCCAGTGCTTGTCATCTGAGGAGAGGCTAAATCATGGCCCAGGCACTTGGAGAGGGCAGAGGAGTGTCTCAGGCACTTGGGAAAGAATTCCACAGGTCATAAATTAAAAGCAAAGTGCTTCAGGCCTCCAAGGAGGCATCCGAATCTCTGTCATTATGTGCATTACACGAGTCCAGATGAAGGAGACGTTATCAGGCCTGGAATCGGCCTGACAGGCCACCAGCTTCCCTGGTTTTACAGAGGAAGAGGAGGCCCAGAGAGAGGACAAGGCATGCCCTGAGATCAAAAGGGAATCAGCAGGTCTGGCCCCCAAGCCACCATCTTTTCCTCTATACCGTGTTCCTGCCATAAGTTCCTACTATAAGTTCCTCTATAACAGGCTCCCACAGTCAACAAAGTCTTTGTGGAGGCCTGGAGGGAGATCTGGAGAGACCCAGTGAAGCTGTGGTTGAGGGAATAATGGGGCACAGCACCAGGGACCCGGCAGGAGGGAGAGGCAGGAAAGGACCAGTCAGACAGCCATCCTAGGCTCTGGCACAGCATCTGCCCTAGGCAGAGGGCTCCAGAGAGCCTCTGGACTGTCCATGAGCTTGGGGATGCCACAGCACACACAGAAAAATGGAAATCCCTCCGGGAGGTTCAGGAAACAAAACCTAAGAAGTGAGCAGCCATGGGCAGGGGGCTCTTTGTCTTACAAGACCAGACCAAACCCAGAAGGACAAGGGGGCTTCACCTTGGCACAGACAGAGCCTCCTCCACTGCTGCCCCCCCAGAGGTGAGGCCCTATCGGGTCCTGCCCAGCTGACCACTCTAAAAACAAATTTGAAGCCCAGGATGGACTGTGGGGCTGAGGCGTGAGGACCAGCCTGGCTGAGCACAGGAAGCCTGCTAGGCACAGAAGTGGCTAGATCTTCAGGCAGAACTTCAGGCCTCCTGCATCTTGTCTGACAGGGAGGTGGGGGCCTATGGGGAAGGAGTGAGATGTACCCTTTCAGATATGGCCAATGTGGTGGTGCTTTTGCTTTACCACATTTCTTTGTTATAACAAATGCAGGAGAGGGGTTATTAGTAAGAGAGGGGGATGTTAGACACAGAAGACATCAATAAATGCTGTTAGACTGATGCTGGGGCATGGGTGGGAGCCCGAGCTACAAAGGGTGAAAGGAGAACCCTGGAGACGACGTCCCCTCCGAGGCCAGCGGGGGTCCTTTGCTAGCTTTCTCCCTTCCCATCCTCTGAGAGGTGGGTACACCACCCACCTGAGGCTTGGAGGGGCAGGCAGACTTCTGGGAGGAGGTGGTGGTGGGCTTGACCATCCAGGCATGGCGAGAAAGACGCCCCTGCTGTAGCTGCCCGGGAGTGAGCAGGGGCTTCCTGGGAGCATCGTCTACAAACTGGGCCCTCTAAGCTGCGGCCAAGGCTCCAGATGGGAAACAGCCCCCTAGTAAATACTAGGGAAGTAGGAAACCAGTGCCCGCAGTGGGAGCCAGGACAGAGTGGGGAGGGGAGTCCAGGGAGAGGAAGGCCAACCAGCCCCGCTCAGCCTGCCCCTCCCCATGCCCCTGGGGACCCCTGGATCCAGGAGGCACAGAATCTGCCTCCCCACAAACAAATCGGCGCTTCTGTTTCAAGGGCCCCTTCCTCTGAAAAGGCCCCACAAAGGTGCATCCCTCGGCCGCCCACTTCACTGCGGGAATGTCTCCGGCTCGGTCTCCATCACTATGACAACCCCTTTCTCTTGCCAACCCTCTTCCAGCCTGGACAGCTCGGGCTTGAGAAAGGGCATGTGGTGAGGGGCTGCCAAAGCGGGGGCCGAAGGCATGACTGAGGAGGGGAGGGGCAGGGAAGCTGCCATGCTGGCTCCGAGGGCAACTGGGAGACATGCTGGCATCTTGGAACAAGTGCCAAGCCTGGAGGGATGGAAGAAGGAGGCAGGGGAGAAAGCCAGGCTCATCCTTGCCCCTCCTGGACAAAAGCATGGGGGTGGGGGTGGGGAGGTGGATGACATGGAACTGGGGGTCATGGGGGGGGGGGCTCTTCAGTCTGGAGCCACCAGCTCAGCCCGAGCTCAGCTCACCAAATTACTCAAACTAGTCATTCCTTGGCCATTCATTTAAGTCCATAGATCAGAATGTCAGAACCAGCAGGGGACTTAGAACAGGCGATGTCAGAGGTGGGAGGGAGCTCAGAACAGGGGATGTCAGGGATGGGAGGGAGCTCAGAACAGTGGATGTCAGGAGTGGGAGGGAGCTCAGAACAGGGGATGTCAGGGGTGGGAGGGAGCTCAGAACAGGGGATGTCAGGGGTGGGAGGGAGCTCAGATCAGGGGCTGTCAGGGGTAGGAGGGAGTTCAGAACAGGGGATGTCAGGGCTGGGAAAAACCTAGAGATCATTTGGTTTGATTCCCTTCTTTTATATACTCAGAGAGAGGGGAGGTAGCTACTAATGGAGGACCTCCCCAGGGGAGGGGAAGAGTCTTCATCAGTGCGTTAATCTGGTTACATTTCAGGGCTGAGTTGAACAGAAGCAGTAGCCAGTCCCTGGGTAGTCAGAGCAGAGCTGGGCCCAGACTTCCAGGCCCAGCCTCTTCTCGGATCCCAAGGAGCCTGAAGAACAGGTCTGGCTTTTCAGCTGTCGAGAAGGAGCGTATTATTTACCTGCACGGTTCTGCAGGCTGGCCAGGGAGCACAAAAGGCCCTTCTGGCTCCCCCCGCCCCACAGCTGTCCAGCAGAGCGGCCCTTATCAGAAGGCACCTGATTTCTCATTAATGTCCTCCCAATATCGCAGCATTTCCTCGTCTCAAGGCAAGGAGGCCAATGGTGCCAGTTGGAGGCAGCCCAGGCTCTACACTTTCCTTGAAATGCCTTATAAAAGAGGGATTCTTTTCATTTTACAAAGTAATGAATGCTGAGAAAGGGACTGTGCCTTGTCTCTTGTCATGGAGGCAGGACTCACAAGATGACAGGCCCAGACCACTCGCACTTCCGGTCCGCAAGCCCTGAAAACACCTTCTTGCTCCCAATCCCTTTGCCTTTCACTTCTTTAAGCCGGCCTGGTTCCCCGGGTCAGACCTGGGGCTCTGAGCACTGGGGGACCTAATAAATGTGCATGGAATGAATAAACTCCATTCTCTCTTTAAGAGAGGGAACTGTGGGTGACCAGGCCCTCTGGCCTCCTCCCCTCCCCCTAGAGAGCCCAGGCACTTATTTATAGGGACCTGAAGGGCCCATGGACGTGGCCCTACCAGGATGACCCAGGACTGACCCCTGTGACAGCTGAGGGGCACCAGGAGCTCCGGGTGTGGGCAGGAGGCCTGAAGAACCTGGCTCTGTGAGCTAGAGTGGGCGAGGGGCTGAGGGGGGCAGGGAGAGTCACCTTAGATAACCCAGCTCTTCACAGGCCCTCCTTTGGTTCTGGGCAGGGCAGTTATTGGCCCTGCACAGCAGGACCGATAAGAAGCAAGGTCTGGCCCTCTAACTCCAACTCATGGCTTCTTTTCCTACTTTTCATACATGGTCTTTGAAAGCTGGTTTTCAAAGCAGTTCTAAAACTTCTTAGACATGTGTGACCTTCATCTCTAGGATGCCCAGCTTCCTCAGATGTAAAATGGAGATAATACGTTGTTTTTTCCTCCCCCCACAGAGAATAATGCTTCAGAAACCTTAACGTATCTGAGAAATGGAATTGGGGACCACAGAAAGTATCTAGGGCCTCCCATTTTACAGATGAGCAAAGTCAAGAAAAGGCAAGGACTCAGCCAAGGTCAGCCTGGCAGTAAATGCCAAGGGTAGGATTGGAACCCAGGCCTTTGAAAGATTAGAGTCAGTGCCCTTTCCATGGAGTCATGTTTTCTTGGGTATTACAGCAGATCTGAGGCTCCTAGGAGAGACCTGCCCTTTCTTTCATCAAGGGCAATCCCAGCTCGTTTCTACAATGTCTGCTGATTTGTCATTCCCCGACCTTACTAAAGCTAAAGCAAATGAGACCCACCTGGGTCTTTGTACCCAGAGCAAAGCCCAGAGATGGGGAACCCTGACAGCCTGGAGCCAGGAGGGACCTCGGGTCCTCTTCCCTGACCTTCCCCCCCACCACTCCCTACTCCACTACCTACAGGGGGATTCCTTCTGACAACCCAGGCCACGTACATGTATGATGTGCCAGCTGGGCATTGTTCTGGGCCTCACTCTGGATCCCTGGACAGGAGAGGGGGTCAACTGCACAGCTACATGGGGTGCTGTTAATGGGGATGAGAATGATCCTAAATGACAGTTACCTTTCTGAACTATTGATTTAACCTGGAGACCTTTGGGCAGCCTCACTGAGCTTCCTGTGGCCTGGACACCAACCAGGTGGTGACCCCCATCCCCTGAGCCTCAGTATCCTTTTCCATAAAGCAGAGGTAACCTTGCACTCCTACCAACGGCTGATGGTTCCACAGCGTTTTAATGTCACAAAGTGTCTGAATGCCATTAAATCACTGGGGCCTCCCAAGAATCCTGGGAGATGTCAAGGATTCAGATCACAAAAGGGGGGAAACTGAGGCTCAGGGCAGAACTATGACTTCCACAGGGTCAGGATAAGGTTTGCACAAAGGTCTCAGTCCAGGGGCCTGGCCCACCATGGCCGCTGCTGCCCTCCTGCCTGCTGGGAAGGGCGCTGTGGGTAAGCCTGGGAGCCCTTGAGGACCAGGGGCTCAGCTCATCACATGCCCTCATTACCAGGCTTCTCAGCTCCAGCAACTGAGGAAACAGGCTGCATCAGAAGCGCATTCTTGGTGGGCTCCCTGGCTTCCTTGTCATTATTATTACTCCTGTTTCTCAAATTGAAAGTGCACAGGTTTATGGGAAACATGGTCTCCTTTTGGGTCTGACGGAACCTGGAAGAAGCCTATTAGTACCAATGAGAGACAGAGACAGAGGCACATAGAGACAGACAGACAGGCAGGGAGAGATACATACGGAGGGGAGGTGGTGAGAGAGAGAGACAGACAGACACAGAGACACAGAGAGTGAGTCTGTGTATTGGAAAGGGCCCATGGGAAATGCACACATTTCTCAGCCAGGACAGTGAGCTATCAGCTCTGAGAAGGAACAATGCCTCCCACAGACACTCAGACACTGGATCCCTGACATGGAGACCCACATAATAAGATCCTCTCCGCTCAAAGCCAGCAGAAGGCTTTCATCCTGCAGCACCTGTCAGCAATGCTAGGACCGCTCTTGGGAGCCCCCAGCAGCCATGTGGGGGCTGCAGAGACGCCTCTGCACAGAGCCCCCAGACACCCCAGAGGTCGATCAGCATGAGGATGATCCTGAAGAAGGAGACGTCCTCTTTAAAGACAAACGCCAGGTCTGCCATTTTGATTCACCCACCTCAGTCTTCGCCACAGGCAAGTCCCTAGGCTTCCAAGGGCTTTTCCCAGCAATTCCAGCCCCCACGTGTCTACATCGACAGACCCAGCCCTTCCCCCTACCCTGGACTATCTGCCACTGCTGGGTGCTTTGGGAGCTCAAAGCCTCACTTAACACTCCTTTCAATTCTTCTGGTCTGGAGACCTTTGGACCTTGGGAAGCCTGAGGAGGTCAGGTTAGATACCAAAGGACAGTCCCTGTGTGTCTACCTTTAGTTACCTAAGGGCAGCTTCTGTTCTACAGTGGCTGTGAAGGGGAGAGATACAGCGGTTGGGATAGAGCAATAAACCAGCAGCCGACCCTCCTGAAGGGTTCTGAAGGGCTGGAGATGGACCATTTCACTGGATTAGGGTGATAGGAAGGCCAGAGATGGATCCTATTAATAAGAATCATAAAGAAAGGCCATCTAGTGTAATGGCTAGGGAGCTTGCCTCACCTCTGACCTCTGACCTGTCCTGGCTGTGGGGCTCTGGGTCAGTCACAGCGACCAATGGCTGTAAGCTGGAGAGGAGGTGCCGATCTGCATTGGTGAGGGGGTTTTCTCCTTGGGCGTCCCCTAAACCACTGAAATCAATGGTTCCATTTAGAAAGAAGAAAAGGATTGTGAAATACTCTCGCTACATCATCTCATTTGATCAAGACAAGAATCCTGTGAGAAAGATGTTCTTATTATCCCCAGACAGAAGATAAAGAAACTGAAACACAGAAACTTTAACTAGCTTGGCCAAGGTGTGGCCAGGATTTGAACCCAGTGTCCCACACTCCAAATCCTGGTTCTTTCCACTACAGCTGCTGCTGTCCATCATTAGCACTACTGACTGAGACATGGTGCACCAGAATCAAAGACCAGGGCTCTAGAAAGAAGACCGACACTCAGAGTGAGAGGCGCCTTTTCCTGCCCACCCCTGTCCTGTTTTCTCCTTTCTTCTCTCCCACCCATCCTTTGCCTTCATTCTGGGCACAGAGAGAACGTGCAGTGAGAAGCTAAAAAGGGGAGACCCCTGGAAGAGGGGCAGCCCAAGTACTGTGAACGCCCTCCCTGGGCCTCTGGACAAGAAGGTCTTGGGACTCGAAGACTCTTATGAACAGATGCAGAGGGAAGCAAGTGGCAGCAGGACAACAATGTGCACCATGCTGGCAACAAGAGATCCACACATGACTTGTGAAGTCACTGGAGCCAGGCTGGCCCCACAGAAGTGAGGAAGCCAATGCAGCGGGAGGCAGAGGGGGCCAGTGCCCAGAGGCTGCCCTGGAGCTCACAGCCAGCCCAGACTTGTGCTTCCTCATCCTGGAGTTGCATCCACTCAGGAAGGTTACTAGCCTGTCCATGTCCTCTGCCTCAGAGATCCTGAAACGGGTCCTAGAGTCAGGGAAGCCTGCATTCAAATGCTGACTGACACTTGCTAGCTGTGTGACCCTGGGCAAGTCACTGTCTCTGAGCCTCAGTTTCCTCATTCATGAAATGAGAACAGTAAGACCACCTAACCTCCTAGGACTGTTATAAGGATTAAATGAGAATGTATGTGACCCGCTTTGTAACCCTTGAAGGTCTATGTAAACATGACTATTATGTATTTCATTTACTTGTCATTAATAGCCATTATTAGGACGAGCACATTGCCGGACCATACCCCAAGAGGACATTAATAGCAAGAATTGATCCCTGAGGACAAAAGTCTTCAGGCAGGCTGGCTGTGCTAACACAAAGCCAGAAACAAAGTGCCCCACCTGACTGGGGAATGGCTCAACAAACACCAGCTTATGAATGCCGTGACCTGTAACCAAACACAGCAGCTCTGAGGAACCTGGAGAAAGCCAGCAGTCTCGTATGACGTGGGGATGATCAAGGAAACAGAGGCAGGCGATTGTGGACGTGGATACAACGCGGTGACGGAAAGCTCCCCCCACTGCTGCCACCGCCACCGGGCAGAGGCCAGACTGTGCCCAGCAAGTGGGAGCGGCCAGTTCAGTGCCTGCCCACCCACCTGTGTGCGGCGGCCCCCAGAGCCAGGCGTTCTGGCCCCTCCACAAGCAGCAGACTCTGAAAGTGGGAAGGGGCACGTCGGCCACTCTTCCAACGATTCCCGTAACAGCTTTGTTTGAAGAGGTGTGTTCTGAAGGGCGTGTTGCTTGGGCAGCAGCCAAAGAAAATGTGGCAACAAAAATAAATAAACAGAGGAAAATGAGGGCCGGGGATTAAATGCTCTTTGGCGCTCCTTTCAGCTCGAAACCGAGGCTTCCATGACCTAACAGCTAGAAGGTCAAGAACTGCGACTTCCCTGAGCTGCTTGTGATGGTCAGAGATCGCCGAGTTGTCTCTTGGGGAACCTCCCATCGCATGTGGCATCATCAGCGTGTCAGTCACACAGCTGGCTGGTACAGCCCCTGAAGGTTTGCAATGGGCTTCGCCAACATTGGTTCCTCACAACACGGGAGGCAGGGGCTTGACTACTAAGGTTGCTGGCCAACAGCCTTCCATGTCACTGCAGGCAAACCAAAACCAGGATCCCATGGCACTGCTGCTTCCCACTCCTCATCACTAGTCTCTGCCAGTCCCCAAGAGGTCCCACACTAGCCAGAATATACAAAAACTCAATCTCTGCTCCTTTTGCCCCTGGGTGGCAGCAATCCCTGTGACCTTTGCCCAACCCTCCTAGACAAATGAAGCAGGCTCTATCCTCTCTCTAGTTTTCTTCCCGCCCCCCCCTTCCCACTTTGCCTGGACCTGTCCATTGTACCCCCCCCATCATAGGTTTCAGAGCATTTGTCCTTGTCTTACTAGACTATAATCACCCCGAGGGCAGGGCCTGCGCTTTCAATATCTTTGTAAGTCCCCCAGTTCGAAGCCTGGGCCCCTGTGCACAGTCCCTGCTTAATAATCAATAAGTATAGTCATCGTCAACCTCATCCCAGGTGCTGGGGATACAAAGATAACCTCCAGCCTCGACTAAACTGAGTTATTGGATTCTCTCTTCCCTTCAGAATAACACCCAAATCAAAGCTGGCTTGGAGATTAATAACTAATCCAGATTCATATTATCTTCCCAACTCCCCCCATTTAAAAGCCTCAGAGGAGCCAAATGCTGCATTAAGCTGCCAAGGCTACACCCGTTTCCCACCTTCAATCAGCCGAGGGTTGGGCTCCACAATTGAGGGAAGCTGATTTTCTTGCCACTAAAATGCTAAAGCTGAAATCTTTCTGGTTTGGGAGAGAATTGTCTAAATTTTTCAAAAGGCAGTCAGGGTGTTGTAGTGGCCAGGGGCACAGGATCCTTGGGTTTCAATCTTACCTTGGACATGTGAGAATGGCACGATTGGAGTGACCCTCTTCCACTCACTAAACCTCTGCAGAAACCTGGGGGAGGAGGATCCTTACCCCACTCTGCCTGGGCTGAACAGGGATCATTACCAGAGACTCTGACTTCCCAGAAAGTTTGTCAGGAGTTTCTGTGGCTGAGCTGCCCCCCCCCCCCCCCAGGTCACCTGTCAGGCTGATCCTGTGAGTTCTCACTCTTTCCACTTGAAGTATAAGTTCTTGAGTCTATGTCAATAAAAATTAAAAGGGACTCTTGCCATTTACCTCAGAATCCTCAGGACAGAGCTCACTTCCTCAAATCGGGAACATGTTTAATAAATTCTGTTTACATTATCATCTATCTAAAATTTTTTTATTTTAACTCTCCTGGGATTCCTCAGGATTGGGAACTCCAAGTAAAACAGCTCCTTCTACCAATTCAGGCCAGTGATCTCTCTGCCATCTTTAAGTAGAAACTGGATAATTGAGGTATATTGGAGACCCCAGTTTAGGGCAGGCACTGGATTAGAGGAAGAAGCCATCTGCCTCGAGATGCTGTAATCATCATGACAGCACATGTCTATGGAGGTTTTTCTAAAATTCCCCAACAGCAGTACTGTAAGGTAAGGAGCACATGTTCTAACTTTCATTTTATGGATGGGGGCCCCCCCTGTGGCTGACTTATGGGAGGTCTTGCCCTTGAATCACTCAGGACAGATAGGCATGGATGGACTGCAATCTATGTCTTTGGAAGGAATGTTTCCATTGAAGAAATTCTAATTCCAACGGAGCACCTGAGTATGGAAGAGGAAGAGCCAATAAGGGCTGGAGCATGGGGAGGTCTGAACCTCTAAGCCTGTTTGAGAGGCAGCTGGAGTCAGGGACAAATGAATGAACCAACGGAGGAACAAATGAATTAAAGAGTTTGTCCAGCGCTGTGCTAAGGAAGGCTGGCTTCGGGTGCTGTCTCTGCCATTTATTTACTGACTGTGTGACCGTGGGACAAGACAAAACACTTCTTACTGCACAAGTCACTCTTTAAGATGGCAGAGAGGTCACTGGCCTGTGTGAACCTCCCAACAAGTCCCAAAGAGAGGTGAAGATTTAATAAGATGGAATTTAATAAGATGTCAGCGGTAGGAGCAGCTCCCGATCATATAATCACTTGGTTCTTCATAGGTTTCTGTTAATCCCATAAAGCCTGGCTCAGTCCAGTCCCCACTGCCTGACACTGGCCCAGGAGGCAGGGCCAAGGGCCAGGACACTTCCAGAGACTGCTAAGGGCCCAGCCTCTGCCCCAGGGGCCCTTCCCTGCCCCAGCCAGCCCAGAAACCATCTCTGGAAGGAGCTCTGAGCACTCTAAGCCAAGGGAGAATTCCAGGGCTGCCCTCTGGGACAGAGAAGGAAAGCAGGGCTGACTTTGGAGTAGCAGTTCTAGGTTTGAATCTCAGCTCTGACACTGCTTACCCTGATGACCTTGGGCAAGTGGCTGCCTGCTCTGAACTGCCGCTCCTCGGTCCTGAGAGGTTGAACTGGATGTTCTCTGAGGCCCCTCCCAGATCTGCCATCCTCTTTTCTAAGGCCCCTCTCAAGTCTGTCAGCACTTCTCTGTTTTAAACTTCTCTCCTGTTATTAAAGCCTCTGTTCTCGACTCCCTCCAAACTTAGTAATATCCAAAGCCTGCATGGTGCCCCACCAGCCCATGTAGGTGCCTTCCTGACTCACAGGGGCTTCTCCCATTCAGGCAGGACAAGAACAGTGCAGGCAGCGACCCCCCACCCCCACCCCCAGGAAGCGCATGTCCAGGATAGCTGAGAGGCAGCCTGCCCTGGGATTGCCAGAGAAGGAAGGAGAGTCCGTGGTCTCTCAGCTCCTCTCTATCCCTTTCCCTTTCCGGCTCACACCTGGGTGAATCTCCAGGTGAGTCCTGGGAGGTGCAGCTTCAGCAGCAGTAAGGGGGGAGGGGAAGTGTCTCAGCCAGAAGAGCTGTCCTAGGGGAGCTGAGAACTTCATTTAGATGGAGAGATTACTTAAGACCTGTCTGAAGCCAGCCAGCTCCAAGTGCCAGCAAAGTGAGCTTTCCAGACAAAAGTCAGTGCTCAAGTGTGGCCGACAGCCACTCAGTCAGTCAGCTTACTACATGCTAGGCTAAGTCCTGAGGACAAAGAGAGAAAAGTCCAATAGTTCCTGCCCTCAGGGTGTTCATGTTCTAATGGGGGGAGACAGAGACAGAGGGGAGAGAGAGAGGAGAGAAGAGAGATAGACACAGAGACGGGGGGGAGGGACAGAAAAAGAGACAGAGCCGAGGAGAAAAAGAGGGAGACAGAAAGAGAGGGAGAGTGGGGGGGGGAGAGGAAAGAGCAAGGGAGATAGAACTGTGGTTAGATGTAGATGACAGATAATAGACTGATGATAGATAGACGTAGATAAGACTGATCACAGGCATGGATGGATGGACAGACAGATGAATGGATGGATGGATGGATGGATGGATGGATGGATGGATGGATGGATGGAGACAGACATATGTGCATGCGTATACCTATGCCCACATATATGCACACATATGTTCCCTCATCCATACCTTGCAGAGGCTGGACTAAATGAGCTATAAGGTTCCTGCCAGCTCTGAATCCTATATTCTGGGATTGATATCTGCCTTTTCTGTGAGGACAGACCTCTTGGTATTTCTGCATAATCTGTCCCATCTTAATTGAATTTCCCTCCTTCTTCAGTCCTCACATCTATGGGCCTCAGTTTCCCCATTCGGTACAGTGGAAAGGATCTTGTATTTGAAGTCGGAGGATCTGGGTAAGAATCCCAATCTTGATACCTGCCCCTTTGTGCCTCTCTGGGCCTCGGTTTCCCAGCCTATAAAAGGAGAAGTCTGGCCCAGACAGCCTCTCGGGTCCCTTCCAGACCTAAGTCTATGCACCTGAGACTCATCCAAAGTCACCAGCTCCTCCACAGTCAACCTGGGACTTGGACCTGGGTCTCTCTGACTCCCATGAGCACCACACATTGACCACTTCACTTATTCTGGTCCCAGATCAGCACAGACAACGAAATCCAAGGCAAGCTTTGGGGTGAGAGGATGACAGATCCCACTAGGAGATGAGGAAGACCTCCCTTACCTGCCAAGCCCCTCAGCCTGAAACTTCTCCTTCTCACCCTTCCTCCCTCCCTCGAAGACTTCTTTCCACTGACACTGGGTATATCACATAGGTCCCCCTGCCCAGTACACTGGGAGTTTCCTGAGGGCAGGGGCTGGTTCTGCCCTTCTTTGCACTCTCCACACTTAGCACCGTGCCTGGCTCACAGTTAGTAACACTTATTGTCTGGCTGGCTGGCTGATTTTTGTGGGAGTGATGGAGGAAACAGTCGTCCTTTCCCAAAGATCACAGATGAACCCAATACACACACACATACACAACCACCCCCACCACACCCCTGACCTATAACAACACTGAGCCAAATAGAAAGGAAATACCCGAGCCTGGGTAATAACCTCCAGGATTTTCCATCCTCTCTCTGGTGATAACTGGGGGAAACATTCAATTATGCCTTAGAATTTTCCATGGCAGCATGAAAGGGCTGAGCTGGGAAGGCTCCGGGAGGCACAGCTGAGTCCCTTGGCCATAATATGCCATATTCCTGCCCCTGCTAATTCTCAGTACCAACACTTGCCTGCCCATGTCTAAGCCATACTGATGACGACACACAGTAGGGAGTCTGCCCCCCACCACCAGGAAGCACGAGGGAGCTGTGGGCAGAGCCGCCCCACAAAGCCGTTCTGACCACAGTGCAAACTTGAGGTCCTGGAGCTGCCTCCTCACTCAGCACAACAGAACAGACTGGGGGAGGGGCAAGCAGACTAGCCAACTGCTCATCGTGCAGCCTCGAAAGCTTCCTTCTGCCTTGGCGACTTCAGCTCAGAAGATGGCCCCGGTACATTTTGGAAAAGAGAACCCTGGCCACATGTAGATGCAAGACCAACAGCAATGACCACTGCTTTATGATGTGGCTAGTCCTGGGACCTCTTCATTCCTGGCTTTTCCCTCCATGACTGGCCTTGAGATTCTAGACCTTTAGCTCCTCCAAATGAATGATTATTGTTTTGTTGAGTTACATAAAGGGAACCTGCAAGAGTGGTGCCTGTGTGAAGTTGGGCACTTCACTAACCTTTATGGGCCTCCATTTCCTCCTCTATAAAACCTAGGGTTTGGACTAAGGAGTCCCTTGTGGGTCTTGAGGGTCCCTTGTGCCTCTCAATGACCCTAGAGCTCTATGTCTAAATTCCTAAATTACAAGATTTAAGGAGGAAACATTTTCCCATTCCAAAACACCACAGAAATACAATGCTTGCCCTCATACTACTTAATTTAGGGACTTCAGTCATGTTTATTTTGTTAGGACAACCCAACCATGAGCAGTGAATCTCCTTCCAATTACTTATCTTTGTTTATTTCTGTAAATGTAAATGAGTACTTTGTAATTACATTTATATAACTTCTGTGTATGTCTTGTTAGGATAAGTGCTCTTTCGGAGGAAATTCTTAACCAGGTATGAATGAATTGGACTCAACAGCTTTGAGATCCCTTTTAGGAAAGCTTCAGGGAATCCCATGATTCTGTGAAAGGATTTTAGAGCTGAAAGATTCTTAGGGACCCAAGTCCAAAGTCATTTTCCTCAGGAAAAAATTAAGGTCCACAGAGGACATTCAGAATTTGAACACAAGTCCTCTGAATCAGGATACCACGCAGCCTTCCAATTACGTATTGTCACTGCTACAACTGGGAGACTAATTATAATAACAAGACATGGCTAGAAAGGCTAGTCAGAAGACTAATCAGTTCTAATGGTACTCATGTGGCTTTCGTCAACCTAGTTAATGTCTCTGGAGTTGTTTCCTCACCAGTAAAATGAGGAGAAACTAAAAATCCATCCTGTCCTATGACTCAGAAATCCTGATTCTACCACTTGTTAGCTGTGACTCTGGGTAAGCCCCTTCTCCTCTCTGAAACTGGGTTTCCTCGTCTAGAAAGTGGAGGCAACAGCATTTGAACTCACTACCTCAAAGGCTGTTGTTATTGCTGTTGTTGTGGGTGGGGGGCGGTGCTTTGTGATCTTGAAAGCCCAGAGAAATGGAAGTTGGGGTCAGGATTCAAATCAATAAACATGACTAAGCGCTTCCTAGATGCTGTGGGGTGATAAGTCTATTCTGGAGTCTTGAGAAATCTGCCCCAAAGCACCATGTCAGCAGATTAATACACAAATATTTTGGATTATACCCCACCCCCAAATTACTGATTGCTTAGAACCAAGTTTTATTTTATTACCACTTTGAAGGTGTTTGGGACTTTTAGTTCAGCTCCTTTCTTTTACAGGTGAGGGAACTGAGGCCCAGAGAAATTGTGACAAATTCAAGGTCATGGAGCCAATAGTTAAGCAAGTACTGGAACCATGTTGCTTAATTAGTTCATTTCATTCTTGCAGTAAGAGCTAAGGATTTGATCAGGGTGGGAAATCCCTTCCACCAATCTCCTGAGTATTTCCTGGAGCACCTTTGGGGAGGATGTGCCCAAGGCAAGACTTGAACCCAGGTCAGCCTGCCTCCAAGGTTGGCCACTCTATACACCCTCCAGCAAGTCTCATCTGGCCCTTACACTTGGAGATTCCTGGTTCCAGCCATTGCTGTTCATGCGTCAAATCTTCCTCTTCCAAGGGATTTTCTTAAACCAACACAGCTGAGACCAAAGAACCGAAGGCAATAAAACAAGCCTTTCCAAAAGACCACAAAAAAGGGCATGCTGTTTCTGGCCCCAAATACAACAAGAAATATAATTAAAAACTTGAAAATCCAAGCACCTCCCCTCCTGGTGCCCTTCACCCAATCCTGTCCCTTCTCCATTTCTCCATCCACTGGCCCCAGGCTCATCTCTGCTTGGTAATTCTGTCTCTGTATCTCTGTCTGTCTGTCTCTCTGCCTCTATCTCTGTGTCTCTCTCTGGGTCTTTCTCACCTATCTGGGTCTCTATCACCTATCTTTTTGGATATTCCTCCTCTCTACGTTTTCATGACATTGCCCTCTCCTCTCACGCTTCTGACTGTGTCTTCTCATTCCCTTTTACTGGTTCCTCTTCCACAGGGTACCCACAAACTGGGAGTGTCCCCTAAGGCTCTGACCTGAGCCTTCTCTTTTCTCCGTACACTCTTTCTAGGAGACTTCACCAACTCCCATCTCCATGGTCTATAGACCAGCCTCTTTCCTGAGGTCACATCTCCAAGACTGCCAGACTTTCCAAAGTGCATGTTCTCTGTGTTTCTCCAAGTCGACATGCCCCAAATAGAACTCATTGGCTTTTCCCACTTTTCTGAACGTCTCAGCTTCTGCAGAGGGCACCATCACCATTGCTATCACTGAAATTCAGAGCCCCCTGAGACATCCTCCACTCTCTCCCTCCCCCTCTCCCTGAGATGACAAAATCTGCCCATGCCACTTCCATAACATCTCCTGCATTTTTCCCTTTCTCTCCTTTCACTGGGTCTACCACCCAAGTGCACCAGCACCTACTTCAGACTTCATCAACTGGGCTGTTGCACCCTAAAAGTACCACATGGGGAAAAAGTCTTTTTACTCTTATAAACTAGATAATGGAATGGAGACTTGGAAGGGATCCAGTAGACCACCTTCTCCAGCCCTTCATTTTATAGGGGAGGGAACTGAGCATAAGAGAGAGTAGGTGGCTAGCCCAGAATTACATAGCTCATAAACCTAGAGAGACTACCCGAGAAATGCAGAGGGCTTCCCACTGCCTCCATGGAACACTGGCTTGAAGCTGTCAAGCAAAAGGACTTAACTGGCAAAATTATGAAAATGATGCTTGATATCCTTTGACCCAGCAATACCACTACCAGGTCTGTATCCTAAAGAGATCATAAAAAAGGGGAAAAGAACCTATATGTGTAAAAATATTTCCAGCAGTTCTTTTTGGTGGCAAAGAACTGGAAACTGAGGGGATGCCCACCCTTTGGGAAGTGGCTAAAGAAGCTGTGGTATATGATGGTGATGGAATATTACTGTGCTATAAGAAATGCCAAGCAGGATGCTCTCAGAAAAACCTAGAAAGACACGAACTGACCCAGAGTGAAGTGAGCAGAACCAGGAGAGCACAGTATATAGTGAAAGCAACATTGTACCATGATCAATTATGAAGGACTTAGCTATTCTCAGGAACATAATGATCCAAGACAATTCCAAAGGTCTCACATGGAAATTTGTGACATCCAGAGAAAGAACCGATGAACTCAATGCAAATTGAAGCATACTTTTTTTTCACTTTTTTTCATTTTTTTCTTTTGGTCTGTTTCTTCTTTTACAACATGACTAATATGAAAATATGTTTTACATGATTGCACATGTATAACCTATATCAAAATGTTTACTGTCTTAGGGAGGAGGGAGGCAAGGGAGGGAGAAAATTTGGAACTCAGAATTTTCAAATGAATGTTAAAATTTCTCTTTACATGTAATTAGAAAAAATAAAATACTATTAAAAAGAAAAGAAAAGAATGCTTGAGCAAAGCATCCACAGCAGAAGGTGGCAGAAGAAAGTGGACGTGGCAAAAAGAGCAGCCGGGTATTTCCCCCAGCCCTTATCTCCCAGTGCTAACATAGTAAATATCTTGATTGGAGGGAGCCGTGCCCTACAGAACCAAAGCACGTGCTATTTAGATTAGATAGCCAGAGATAGCCGGCCCAAGCACATGGGCCCACAGCAGCTATCACCGGGCTGAACAAGCAAAGGTGGAGAAAAAAACCCCTCCCCCACCCCGCCATGGCCCTGCCCCCACAGCCCCCACCTCCACCCGGACATGTCAACACTTAGTTAATCTGTTTTGGCACAATCGGGAGCGATAAAATTGGCTCTTTCTTTCCCCAGGTTGGATTGTTTTCCACTAGGTCTAGTATTCCTTCCACTTACAATAACATGTTTTTAACTGAATAATTAAAAGTTGATTAAATTTCCACTGTTTGGGGGAAGGAGCTTGGCATTTCCTGAGGACCTACCATGTTCCTGGTCCTGTGGATGGTGCGGGAGTAAATGCCCTCCAGCCCTTCCGAGACTCCCATCTCCTCCAGATGCCCAGCTGAAGTTAGGACACTGGAAAGGGGAATGGGATTTTTTGTTTTGTATCCACAGAACCAAATACAGACTTTGCCTGAAGAAGAGATTTGAAAATGGACTGAACTGGAAAACAAAGTTTCCTTTCCTAGAGCAGTGTTCTCCAAATGATTTTGGCCAGAACACAGGTCAGCGATTTCTGTTTTCTGGTAGATGTGCAGCAGGAGGAATTTTGCCAAGCAGCTCCAAGGATGTCTAGGTGAGGGTAAGGGTGTGACTTCCCTGAGGGACAGAGAAAGGGGGAAGCTTGGGACGAGGGAGGGAGAGGGGGAGCAGGAGGCTGTAAGGAGTGAAGGGTGGGTTCGGTCCAGAGCCTCATGACTGACCATCCAGGGAGGTGGGATGTGCCCTCTCCTGTCTGAGAGATCCCACACCCCTTGGGCTCACTTAGAGAGCACAGTACTGAGATGTTCTGGAGTCTCTGATTAGTGACATTTGGGACCTGTTATAAGCCCCTGGTGCTCTGCCCAAATGACACTGGGTGAGTCGCTAAGCCTCAGTTTCTCTATCTGTAAAATGGAGATAATGATACCTTTAGTACCTTCCTCACTGAATTGTTGTGAAGTTGAAGGATGTGTGTGTGTGTGTAGGTAAATAGATACAGACATATATAGATATCCATATAGTTATACATATACATCTATATGTATTTCTATACATACAATCTTCCCAAGTCCTCAGACCAAGATATAGAGAGCTCTATCTACCTATGTGTAGACACACACACACATATATATATGTATGTACATATGAGGGAGAGCATTGCATATCGTAAATCAATCTAGAAATGTCAGTCCTTATCTCTCCCATCTGCCAGCTTCAGACAGAGGACACCAGCTGCCTTCCTCTGGAAAACCTGGGCTGTCTCCTCTGATGATTCACACTCCCTTCACTCTCTCACCCATTCCCAGGTCCCATTCATTCCATTTCTCACATCCCTGCCCTTCTTTCCCCAGCCCAACACCTTGGCCCGATCCACCATGGCACCAACAAGAGGGCTTCCCTTTGTCACTCTCAGTGCCCCCATTCACCTGACTGAACCTACTTTACACACACACATGGTCAAGTGGCTCCTCCAGGGGGACCCTCCCCCCTCCATCCTATAAGCTTGAAACCCCAGAATCATCTCTCAATGCTTCCTCTCTTCTTCACTCCCCCCACACCCCAGTCCAGTCTATTCTCAGATTCAGGATTCACTAGAGACAAGAGATGGGGCAAGGGGGAGTTCCTTGGAGGTCCTGGGGTCCAATACCCATATTTTAGGGAAGAAGAAATCAAGGCCAGAAGCTAAGGGGGAGCCTTGCAGATGTGTCTGCTCATGGGGTTCTGTAGTTAACACACAAGCCTAAGAGTGTGGTGGAGCCCAGCTTGGGAGCTGGTTGTTGAATTTTCAGTGTGAATATTCACACCTCAGAAATGGGCTCATGTTACAAATCACAGCTTCATTTACTGTTGTGTTGATTGTCTAGACTCAGGAGGATGATGGAGAAAATGTGAACAAGAGATTAAACCTAGAAGAGTGTCCAGAGTACACTTCCCCCTCCCTGCCCAGAAAGCCGGTTGTCAAACGCCAACTACAGCTTGTAAGCGCTCTTGCCCCCACATCTGCTCCCTGCCACCCCTTTATGTTCTTTATCATTCAATCCCTTCTCCTCCCTCCTCAGCCCCTGATTCTTCCTCTTGCCTCCCACCCTATAAAGGTTTAGGAGGCATTGGCTTGGTGCTGGGGCACAGGAGATGTGGCCCAGCCCCTGAGTTCAAGGAGTTTCTGAGCCAGTGTAGAAGGCCGGCTTGGCTTCTGCCTCCCAGTTCACACGTCCTCCCTAATTTCTCAGCCCCAGGAAAGCCGCCTTGTCCCTCTACCTCCTCTTTTTGCTTTTGCCAGCAGGATAATTCATGTTCCTCTAGCCAGCCAATCCCTGCTGGCCTCCTCCAAACCAAATGAGCATCTCTTTCTCTCTCCAGCCCTCCCTGTGCTCTCTGTGCTTTTTGCCTGCATTGTTCTCTAGGGTTAAATATCCTCCCTCTCACCCTTTTGTGACTCTCTTATAAAAAGTCCACAAGGTAAAGTCCAAGTCAATTAGTAGAGATTTAGAGTTGGACCTCCGAGGTCACTGAGTACAGCCTCTCCATTTCCCAGATGAGGAGACTGAGGCTCAGGAAAGAGACATGGCTTCCCAAAGGCCACACACACAGAAAATCGTTCTCATGACAAAGTCCTAAGCTCAGTCCAAGAATTCATCAAGGCAAGTACATCTGATTCCATCATCGGGAATGACCTTTGAGTCCCCTGAGGCTTTGCTGCTCCTCCCTAAGGACCATGGGACCTTTCCATCTGACTGGAGGCTGAAACCTTCCAAGGGTTTCCTAGCTTCCACTAGAATGGGAGCTCCTTGAGGGCAGGAACTGTCTTACTGTCCCAGGGCTTTGCACTGAGTAAAACTAATAAATGCTTTATTCACTCACTCAGCACTCATTCATTCCAGTATCAGGATATATTCACACCTGGATCCTGACTCCAAATCTGAAGTTCTTATACTACACACTGCTTGGTTGTATTGTGTTTTTCCAACAGACATTTGCTACCTAACGCTTTTCCTATGAACCTTTGGACTACAGTTCCATGCCAAGGATGAATAAGAAGTTTTAAAAAAAATGCCCCTGGGGCCATGGACAACAAGGAATCGAGCCTTTCCAACAAGAAATGTATGGATTTTTTCCATGCACTCTGCATGTCTGATAGCATCTACCTCTGTCCGAATCTGCATGGCTGGCAGGGGTGGCAAGCTTCCCCTGCTGGGCTCCATGGAGCTCGGCCACCATGAAGCAAACCACCGCCAGCCACCTCTGCTGCCAAGACTCCCTGCCCGCCAGGGCCACGGCCGTGGCCAGGCTGGGAACAAGCCCAGTCTGTCACTAACAAGCTTTCCTCAACTGGTCTCAAGACTCACATTTCCCAACCTGCTCCTGCGTTCTCAGGCAGACTCGGATGGCTTCCTGAAGCTGAGGAATGTTGGCTCTACATGGAGAACTGAAAACCATAGCGAAGGCGCTTTCAGAAGAAAGTGGCCCCGAACACCAGAGGAGTGGTCCGCCCCTTCAGTCGAAGGCAGCTAGAGCCGATCGGCCACGCCCCCTCCTTCTAGCCTCCGAAAAGCCGGGGCAAGTACCCTGAGGAACAGGAACGACCCAGCTTGGTCCTAAGGAACAGATGAAGAAACACCCCTCCCTCTTCTGATGATGCAGAAGGCTACGCACAAAGGCAAACCCATGTGGCCTCGGGCGGCTTCTGCTTCACTGGTTTTCTCTGTTACAAGGGAGGGGTGGGGGGTACCGAGGAGCAATGACACGTCAGGAGATGCATTCGACGTAAGATACCAAAGGCGTCCATCAGACTTTAAAAATAAAAATGGGCAGCAATATCAAGGCAGTGGTCAGAACCTGGCCCCCAAGGGAGAGGGAAAGCCTGACATCTTCCATAGACCTGTAGGGTCTGAAGGTCAGGAGCTCTGAGATCACCTGGGACGACCCGTTGTTGACTGCAGGTCAAGGGGCAGGGAAGGAATTACAGACTTGCAGGCCTGGCTTGGTTTTTCCCTAACTGTGGGACCCCAGGAAGGTTCACTGGCCTTCAGTTTCCTCAGCGGTAAAATTGAGGACTAGGTGGACCCTGAGGTCCTGTCCAGCTGGAAATCCCCAGCCCAAAGATCCAAGAGGCAGGATTGGAGAATCTAAAGCAGCTCCCAGGGCCGAGCAGACAGAGGCCCAGTCTTGGCATCAGGAATCCAAGTTCTGAAGATTCTTAACTGGGCAACCCTGGGCAAATCCCTTCTGTTTTTTGGACCACGGTTTCCTCGACTATAAAATATGGCCAAAAAGCTTTCCACTCCCTCCCTCATGGGCACATGGGGAGGAACATCGAGAGAATGTGCAGAAAGTCCTTTGTAACTAAACCCCCAGATGCCGTCATTACAAGTGCTAGACTTCCCTAGACAGAGCGGTTTTTATTTAGGACAAATAGCCTGACCCGGGATCCTCTGAGATCCCCTGAGGCCAAGGGGGGAGGCAGACAAAATGCTTCAGGAGCATTTCACCCCCACGATCAGAGCTGACCCTTCTATACTAGGGGGTGTAAAGTTTTCTTCACTAAGCTTCACTGGAGTCCTGTGGCTGAAGTAGATGAGCCCTGTGAACTAAGGACATCACCTTCCTCATCTTACAGGGCAATAAACTGAGAGTCAGAGAGGGAAGGGGATTTATCCAAGGTCTCTCGGCTTATACAAGGCAGACGGGAGGGTCAGTCTGGGTCTCTCCAACCCAAGGCACAAAGGACACTGATAGAAGCCACTGAGAAGGAGGACTTGGGGGCTATCTTCAGTTCATGTTTGAAACCCCTTGGCCTTCAAAACTTCTAAGGCATTGAACATCAGGCACAATCCGATCAGTGCCTCAGGAACACAGACCTTCAGACTCAGAATCAAAGGGTCAAGAAGTCAAAGGGGGCCCCAGGACACCTAGTCAGATGTCACCCAAAACATCGTCAACAAGAAGTCACATCCTCTCCACTCAAGACTTCAGTGAGGGGGAACTCATCCAGGCTCCTGACTGTCACCAACTCTATGGCTCTGGTTCTGTCTTACCTCATCTGTAAAATGGGCAGTAGCTAGCATTGGATTACCAACAGCTCTCAGAGTGGGGTCTGGGGACCCCAGGAAGCCTCTGAGCCCCTTTCAGATGTTCCTCCAAGTCAAATCTACTTTCATAATAATGCTGTCATAATTTCTAGTGTGCATCAATAGATAGGATCCACACAAGCTTTGGGAAGCCCTCAATAAGTAATTTGCAATAGTGTAAAGGTGTTCTGAGGTCAGTCTGAGAACCTTGCACCAGGCTGCCTCTGGGGGCCTCCACTGGCCTGGCCAAACCCACCTCCAGGGACTGCCCCCCCCCCCCCAAGTGCAGCATGGCGCTCTCAGTGAAGTCAAGCTCGCGTGTCAGTGCAGCCGCACGAAATCCCCTGGCTTTATATAGTAACTGGGGTTACTATATAAAGCTGCACAGCCAGAGGTGTAAGCAAACTGAACCCAACAAGGAATGAGCTAATTAGCACAATTAATTCTCTGCTGGGGGGAAGAGCAGAATCCCTCCGAGGCCACTCTGGGCTTCAGAGCAGAGCCAGGAACTCAGCTGGCCTCAGTTTCCTCACCTGTAAAGTCGTGGCCTTTCCAGCTCTAATCCCCTACTATGCTTCTCTTCCTCAAAAGATGGCTTATGGCGGCCAACACACTGCACATGACTGGGCACCTGTGTACTACCTTTGGGCTTTCTTGCCTTCTCAGGGGGTGGGAGGGAATGTAGAGCTAAAAATAAAAGTACATTTAATTTACAAAATAAAGTTGGCCTATTTTACCAAACTGTCATCATCTCACGTTTCTGTTCTAGTAACCCTGAGTCTGTTTGAGTCCCCTCTCAGCTCTGACATCCTCTGTTCCAAGGCCACTGATATTCCCTGTTCTTGGGCCCATTCTAGTTCTGACCCTCCCTGTTCTAAGGCCCCTCCCAGTTCTGACATCCTCTGTTTTGAGGCTCCTTCCACACCTAACATTTTCTGTTTTAAGGCCCCTGGCATCTCTGACCTTCCTTGTTATCAGGCCCCTCCCAGCTCTGACCTTCTCTGTACTGAGGTCCCTCCCAGCTTTGACCTTCCCAGTTCTAAAGTCCCTCCCAGCTCTGACATGCCCTGTTCTAAACTCTCTTCCACCTCTGACCTTCCCTGTTCTGAAGCCCCTCCCACCTCTGACATCCCCTGTTCTCAGGACCCTCCCAGATCTAACATCCAATCTTGTGTATTCTAAGCTTCCCAGCTCTGCCATTCAGTGGTCTGTGTTCCGGGTCTTTTCCCTCCATCTCAGCTGGGGCATGGCCACTTCTGGCTTCAGTGACAGCCATCTGAAGTCATTCTTGGGATGGGAAGCCATGGCCTAGCACAGCCCCCCTTCACTCTCCCCACCTGATCTTGCCTGGGGCCCTTGATGAGCTGCTGGAGGCTCTCTGGACACAGTCTGTAGGGACTAAAGAAGATCTAACAACTAGTCCAAGCCCAAGGATCTGATCTCGGCTCCACACCTTCCCCTGCCTTCTCCCAGCTGTTCCTCTCAAGCACCTGCCATTGCCAGGGGTTTCCCTTCTCCTTTGAAGGGCACCGAAAGGGAAAGGCGAAACCCAGTCTGGCAGACGGAAGAATCAGGTTCTAGTCCTGCCCTAACATTCATGAGCTAGGGGCCCACAGGAAGCTATTTTACCACTCAGCCTCAATTTCCCCATCAGCAGAAGGGGCATAATGACAATCTCTGCCCGAACTCATCAAATGAGATAATTAATAGCTGAAAAATGTTCTGACAAGTGTGAAGTGTCCTTTACCAAGTCACAGGACGGTTCTTCTAATGACGATCTTTCCCAATCACACCCAGATTCACCCTTTCCACAAGAGCTTCCTCCATCAGCCAGGATCATATCCCCATTGTACGAATGGGAAAGCTGAGGCTCAGACAAGGTCACACCATTGGAAAAGAGAGAGAAGCTCCTTGGGGGCCAGAACTGCTGAGTTTTGTCTTTGCATCTCCAGAGGCTAGCACAGTGCCTGGCAAACAGTAAGTGGCTAATAAATGCTTGTTGATGGACAGATTGATTGGGAGTCAGTCAGTGGGAGCTGGGCTGCTCACTCTGATCTTTGGACTTAAGGGAGGCCAGCTGGACCTGAGGGAGCTCCAGACTCAGCCCTCCCTTCCACAAGGTTGCACCTTTCACTAATTGGCACCTGGCTATGGAAAGCAGACCTGTGATCTTTGAGGACAGACCCAGCCATGTGTCTCACAACTAAGGATCTCCAAGCACAAAGCAATAATCTCAGGCCTGGGTGGTAGCTGGGAAATGCTCCTGAAGAGAGGGAAAGGAAGCAAGACTTGGGCCCAGCAGGCCTTGGGTTCCAATCCTGACTCCTGATACCACATCAAGCCTCAGTGTCTTCATCTAAAAGTGGGCATAATTCTGGTGCCATACCCAGCAGCTTTGCACAGCACCTGTCACAGAACAGGTTAATGGACTGAAATTCTGAAGAAATCCAAGTTACCATAATCACTACATTGACCAATTTTGACTTCAAAGTATTTGTAATTAACAAGGGCTGGTTTAGCGATGCCAAAAGGGACCCCAGGGCTCCCAAGTCCAGCCTCCACTGACGCCCAGGGAACACAGATGATTCAACCATGGTCTCACACACGTAGAGTGAGAAGCAAGGGCCCTGGAGAAACATGAGGGGCCCTGAATGCCCACCCTTTAGTATTTCTCCTTAGCGAGAATAGCTCACACTTATATCAGGCTCCCAGACAGACCAAGGACCTTCCTTCTCAGAACCAATCCCAGGAGGAAGAAGACCAGTTTACAGGGAGGACGACTGGCCACACTGAGGACCCTCTGACTCTGAATCCCCAGTGGCCCAGGCTGAAACAGTGGGTAAGAGTGAGAGCTGGGAGGCCCAGCCCAGTCTGCAGCCTCCAGAGGCAGGACCTATCCCCACACTCTGGGCTGGCCTGGCCTCCCCTGCATAGGCTGGCAGCAGCCTACCTGCCTCTGGTGACACCACAGCCCCCATCCCAGAGAGCACTCAACAGAACCTAAGCGCCTGGCCCAGGCCTCAGCAGCTACCAGCTGAAGCATACCTGGCAGGTCACTGCCCATCTCTGGGTGCAGGGGCCTCGACTCTCCCTCCCACCCCTGCTTGGCCCCCATTCTTACCTGACACTGACACCTCCATGAGGGCCTCCAGGGGCCGGTTGTTGTCCAAATCTCGGCTGAGCTGCAGCTCCCCGGTGTCCGGGTTGAGCAGGAGAAGGTTCAACTCATTGCCCTGCAGGAAGGTATAGTTGAGGCTGTCGGAGAGGTCAGGGTCATGGGCCGGGATGCGGCCAATCACTCCCGTGGGAAAGCTGTTGGATTTGTTGGTCACGTAGTTGTTGAAGAGGACCTGAAAGTCGGGGAGCACCGGGGGGTTGTCGTTCTGGTCCACAAGGCGGACGTAGACGGTAGCCCGGCTGACCAGCGGAGCCGAGGTGGCCTGAACCACCAGCACGTACTCCCGCCGGCGCTCAAAGTCCAGCTCCACCAGGGCTCGCAGGTCCCCGCTCAGTAGGTCCAGCTGGAACACCTCAGGAGCATTGCCCTCCACGATCTGGTACATGATCTGGGCATTGGGGCCCTCGTCGGGGTCAGTGGCCCGAATCCTCGCCACCACCGATCCAACCGGGCTGTTCTCCTCCACGAACAGCTCCAGCTCATCCTGGTCAAACACTGGTGGGTTGTCATTGATGTCCAGAACTGTCACCTGGATCTCCACGGAGGCACTGAGTGGGGGGCTGCCCCTGTCCACAGCCAGGGCCCGAAGAGTGTACACAGCCACATTCTCCCGATCCAGCCGGCGCTGGGTGCGGATCACCCCAGAAGTGGGCTCAATATAGAAGTCGCCGTCGCCATCCTCGCCCCCCTGGAAGGTGTACAGGAGGCGGCCGTTGGGACCCGAGTCTCGGTCTGTGGCAGACACCTGCAGTACGCTGGTGGAGGGCGGCGCGTCCTCGAAGACAGAGCCCTGGTAGAGATCTCTCAAGAAGTGAGGTGCATTGTCGTTGGCGTCCAGGATGAGGATCTCCAGGGAGGTAGTGTCTGATTTCTGGGGGATGCCATTGTCTCTGGCAGTGATGGCCAGGGTGTAGGCTGCCTGGTCCTCATAGTCCAATTCCATCAGGGTGATGATGGTCCCAGTGTCTGGATGAATGCGGAACTGGGGCACCGGGTCCTCCAGAATGTAGGTGATGCGGGCATTCTCCCCTGTGTCCTCGTCTGTGGCACTGATGGTAGCGATGGAGGTGCCCACAGGTTTGTCCTCGCGGACGCTCACCGTGTAGTGGGAGCTCTGGAACACAGGCCGATGGGTGTTGGCATCTGTGACATTGATGAAGACCTGGGCCGTGTGGGAGCGGGTGCCGTCAGAGGCCGTCACCCCCAGGATGTACTGCCTCTCCTGTTTATAATCCAGGGGCAGGGCCAGGGTGATGAGCCCCCCGCCACTCTGGCTGCTCAGGGCGAAGCGGTTCCGGGTGTTGCCACTGGTCAGCTGGTAGGTGATGACGCTGTTGGCATCCCGGTCTCGGGCCCGCAGGGTCAGGACACTACTGCCCACGGCTGCGTCCTCATTCAAGCGCAGCTCATAGACTGGCTGGGTAAACACGGGGTCGTTGTCATTCACGTCCAGGACTGTGATGGCCACGCTGGCTGAGGAGCTCATGACAGGGGAGCCATGGTCCACAGCCTCCACCCCGAAGCGGTAATACTCCACCTCCTCACGGTCCAGCTCGGCACACACCGTGATCCAGCCAGAACTGTTGTGGATTTGAAAGGGGAAGTCATTCCAGGCCGAAGGGTCGTCCTCGGCTGTGCTGCCCGCCCCGGTGGCCACGTCCACCAGGCGATAGTGCAGGCGGGCGTTCTCCCCAGAGTCCGCATCCACAGCCTGGATGTGCAGGACCGAGTGACCCAGGGGCACGTTCTCCAGCACAGCGGCCTGGAAGGGGCTGCTCACGAAGATGGGAGCGTTGTCGTTGACGTCCAGCACCTGGATGTTCACCAGGCCGGAGGAGTTGATGAGGGGGGGCCGGCCCCCGTCCTGGGCCTTGATGCGCAGGGTGTACTCCCGGATGGCCTCATAGTCCAGAGGGTTGATGACATCCAGGCCCCCGCTCAGCGCATGCAGGTAGAACTGGCCCTTCAGGTTGCCGCTGACGATGCTGTAGTGTAAGGCTGCGTTCTGGCCCTGGTCGCGGTCAGTGGCCTGGACTCGAAGGATGGCGGTGTTCACGGACACATCTTCCGGCACCCGGACCACATAGCGCTTCTCACTGAACTGCGGATAATTGTCATTCTCATCCTCCACCAGGATTCGAACCGTGGCGGTGGCGCTTCGGGGACCGGGATTGCGGCCCTGGTCATTGGCTTCCACCAAAAGTTGGTACTCAGCGACTTCCTCTCTGTCTACAACAGAGCGCGTCCTGACCACCCCAGAGCGGGGATCGATCTCAAAGGCCCCGTCCGCGCCCTCCAGGAGTCTGTATCGCATGTTGGCGTTGGATGGGGCATCGCCGTCAGTGGCGCGGATGGTCAACACCTCATAACCCACCTCCAGGTTCTCCCGGACAGTCTCCCTGTACTCGATCTGCTCAAAGACAGGGCTGTGATCATTGGTGTCACTCACTGTCACTGTGAGGTAGGTGGCCCCTGAACGCTGCGGGGATCCGTGGTCCGCTGCTGTCACTTTCAAGACGTGTGTGTCTTTGGTCTCCCGGTCCAGGGGCCGGCTGGTTGTAACTGCCCCGGTGTCTGGCTCGATGTGGAAGTAACCATTGGAGCGTTCGTCAAACAGTGCCTCCATCTGGTAGGTCAGACGACCCGCCTCGCCCTCGTCTGGGTCCTGAGCCCGGAGTTCGATCACAGGAGTGCCGGCTGGCTCGTTCTCAGGCACAGATACCTGGTAGCTGGGGAGCGGGAACTGAGGGCTGGTGCCTCCCGCCGCTCCTCTCCTGGCCCTCCTGGCCCCCGCAGGAAGTGGCCCTGACGCTTCCAGAGTCAGCTCCAGCAGGAGCTCGGGGCCCCTCTGCAGGAGCAGGCGCCGCCATGGGCCTGGGCCTGGGCCTGACCTGGGAGCACACACCAGGAGCAGGCGGGCCTTGGCCCCCGGCTCCAAGCAGATGGGCTGGAGGGGGAAGGCGGGGCGGCTGCTGCAGCCTCCGCTGCTGCCATTCTGCCCGTCCGTGCTGAAGCTTTCGACGCACCTGCAGTCGGGGAAGCTGGTCAGGGCCTCCAGGGCTGCCCACAACTCCGCGGAACCGCGCCCTCCTCCCTCTGGGTCCGGGAAGCATAGAGGGTTAGAGGAGGGAGAGGCGGGGCCCGGGCTGGCTCCCAGGACCGTGCGGGCGGCTAGGTCTGGGATGCGTTCGGGATCTCCTGCAGCTGTGGCGAGCGAGCCCCTTGTACACTGGCCCCGCACAGCAACTGCCAGGGCCAGAGCCAGCACCGTCGGGGAACGGCGGGACACGATGTCCACGCGCAGGGGCAACTCACAGGGCCGGGCTGGCTGTCTCAGTTCCGACAGCCACAGCCCTCGCCCCAACTGGCCCAGCCGCAGCCGCCCATCAGAGGTCAGCTTCGGCAGCTGCCGCAGCCCCAGGGCCGTGCGCTCCCAGGTCAGCGCGTATCTCCAGGCGGGGCCCAGAGACCGGTCCCTCAGCCAGGGGCCGCGGGTGGCGGCTGCCGCGGGGTGCCCGGGCAGCCCCTCGGAGGCCGAGGCCTCAGGCAACAGGACCAGGACCAGCAGGGAGCTGCCTCCGAGCAGGAGGAGGGAACGCAGCAGCATCTCGGGCCCCGGCGGCTGAAGCCGCGGCGGCATGGCCGCGAGCCCCAATCCATGCACCCGCCGCGGCCGCCCGCCAGGCTCCTCATGCGGCCGGCCCCGGCGGCGCGGGGAGGCGGGGACCCCGGGCTCCGCTCCCAGCCCGCCGGGGCCCAGGCGCAGGCAGCAGCCTCTTCCCGGCCCCGCTGCTCCCTCCGCGCGAACCAAAACTTGCCTCCAAGTTGCTTCCAAGATGGCTTCTGGGCGCCCCCCGCCCCGGGAAGGCGAGAGAGCAGCGGCCGGGGCCCCGAAGTGGCGCCCGATCCTGGTCCGGGTTGGGGAAACCGGGAGGAGAAGAGAAGGTGCCGGAACTGCTCGGCACGTGGGTGTCGGCCACGTGCTGCGCCGCTGCCGCGGGGGAGGGAGCGGGTGACGGGAAGGCAACCCCCCCCCGCC
>NW_027186297.1:637863-670621 GCF_028583685.1 Petaurus breviceps papuanus
GGGTTCTCTGTGTCTCTGGGCCCAGGGTTTCCTCTCGGGCTCGGGCTCTCAGGCTCACATGGCCCAGCCCCGGCGAGCAAGCAGCCAAGCGATCTAGCCAGCTAGCGTGGGAAGCCCAGTCGACCGAGCCCTCGGGGCCCGGAGTGGAGCGGGGCGGGGTAGAACGGGGCGGGGCGGGGCGGGGCGAGGCGGGCAAAGGCTGGCAGACCGTACCTCCCCTGGCTTCCCTCAGCCAGCCAGGACTTAGCCCAGGCCGCCTGTGGCACTAGCTGGGACCCCGGTGTTCCTCTCTCCGGGGACTCAGAGTGGGCGGCTCAGTGACCCGCTCTCCCGGCCCCCCTGGTGGCTTCCTCGGCCTCTCTGCCACAACCCCCTTCCTCTCCCCTCCCACCCAGCCTGGTACAACCCCCTCCCCACCTCCACCCCGCCCTCGGCTCCTCCCAGCTCCCTTCCCACGGCCCCCGAAGTATTGTTCCTGGAGGCGGCCCCGGGGGAGAGTGATTGAGAGGTGCGGGTTGTTCAGATCGCTATGGAAACCTGAGGTCTCTAAAAGCGGCCCCAGCGGGGGAGGGAAGGGGTGGAGAGCCTTTCCCCCACCGCCCCCCCCCCCCCCCCCCCCCCCCCCCCCGCCTCACCCGCTCTGCCCCCCGGCAACCTGAGAGGGGCAGGGCCCGGGGCGGGGAAGGGCGGGAGGAGATAGGAAGAAGGGACCGGCCAGCCGCTGCTGGGGTTAGGTGACCGAGCTCTGTCGTCAGGGAAGTGGAGCGAGCCCTAATAATGTCGTGCGCGGGGGCCTCGAAGGGGAACCGAGCCGCCCCGGAACATTTACTGGTGGCTGGAGTCAGGACCCCCTTCCTAGATTTGACGGGAGACGAAATTCCCTGGTCTGGAAGAGGTCTGAGAATAAAGAAGCTGGGGTGTCTGACGGAGCTGGGGCAGGTCTGGAAGGAGCCTTAGAACAGAAAGTTACAACTGGGAAGGAGCTAAGAACGCACAATGTTGCAACCAGAAGGGCCTTAGAACAGCGACACGGTTACAATTAGAAGCAACTTCCAAATACCAAGTTAGACCTGGAACCAAACTTGGACCGCGATGCCTGAACCACACTGCCCCCGTGTGGAAGAGCCGAGCAATGGACTGGGGGAGTTCACAGGCTCTCCCGGCCCGGCCCGAAGGGAAGCCCTGGCAGCTCAGCGGGTGGCGCTGGGAGCCAGAGGCTAATCGAGCCGGCGGCCCTTCTCTAGTGCAAGGGAAGCGAAGCCGCCGGGCTGGGACTGGTTCCCCTGCAGCCCGCTGATCTCCTTTCTCCCTTCTCTGGAGGAGCGGATGAATCGAAGCCAGGAGAAGCCCAGACGGGTTAGGGCTGCCCCCGAGCTCCGCTGCAATGCCCCTTGGGCTGCCCTTGGGGGTGCTGGGAGCCCTCTGTCACTTTGGGGGGCAGAGATAGCTCCGCCTCCTCTTCCTCCACTTTTCCCCTTCCTCCTTCTCTTTATGCTTTCTCCTCCTCACTTTCTCCTCTCTGCTTTCTCTCCTCCACTTTCTTCATTGCTCCCCCTTTCCACCCCACCTGCTTCTCCTTCCCCCTCCCTTTCTCCTCTTCTTCCTCCTCCCTTCCCCTTTCTTTGCTCTTCTCCTTCCCCTCTCCAGTCTCCCTCCTCCCACCTAATGAGGCTGCGTCCCCACCTAAAGGCCAGTGTCATTCCTGGCCTCAATGACCCCTGAGCTCAAAGAGGCCCTGGTTGGAGCTGGTTAAACATTTATCTCCCTGAGTAGCCTAGTCTAGGAGATGAATTGTTTTCCACCAGCTGGAAGGGGGGGAAAAAAACCCACCTAAATCTTGAATACAGGGAGCCAATGACTGGGACTTTTGCCCATTCAGTGGCTCCCAGGGCCATCAGTCAGGAGGCAGTCAATGAACAGTTATTAACCACCTTCTATGTACTAGACTTTTCAATAAGTGCTGGGGATGGCATGAAAGGAAAAGGACGGCCCCTGCCCTCAGAGGGTTCACAGTCTAGTGAGCAAGACTACGTGCAAATGATTGTGTGCAAACAAGATATAGGTGGATGGCCTGGAGATGCTTGGCAGAGGGAAGGCATTGGAATGGAGGCTTGGGGAGGCTCCCTGTGGGACTGGAAAGAAGCCGGGATGCCAGGAGGCAGAGCTGGCAGGTGAACAAGGGCAGGCCTGGGGTGGGGGTAGAGAGGGCAGGTTCTGCCTTCTGCGGTGGGAATTTCACCTCAACTTCCCCTCGGAAGCCACGATTGGTTGGACAGCTTGGGCGCCTCCCTGCTTGGGGAGAGGATTTGGGGATGTGCTCTGAGGGGGCGTGAGAGCCTCCTAGCCTGGGGAATTAACTTCATGTTCAGCAAGTACCAAAGCCAACTAGACACGCTCCAGGCTTCTCTTTCCTTTTCCAAGAAAATGACAGTTTACAAACTCCTTTAAAAGCTCTTCCTTTCATTCTACCTAAGTACTGGCTTTTGTGGGGCTTAATGCTGGAGGGATCTGAAAGACACAGTCAGATCTCCACGGGATCTTCTAGGCCATTAGGGAAACCGAGGTCCAGAGAGGGAACCAGAATTGGCCAGTTCCTCAATGCCTGGAAGCAACCCTTTTTTCACAGGACCAGCTGAAGCCATCTTCCCAGAATCTCAGCTAGAAAGGACCTGAGAGATAAAACAAGTCTCTTCTCCCCTTTTACAGAGAAGAGAGGACAAAGGCAGAGGAGTCAAAGCTATCTCTCAGACAGTAAATAACAGAACTTGATGTCAGTCTAGCGCCACTTCCAGGAAGCCAGGAGTATTGTAAAGATGCTGGGTGTGGGGCTAAGCCCAGCTCTTCTACGTACTAACATCCTCCTCGGCCTCGGCTTCCTCATCTGTGAAATGAGGGCCATAGTACCCGCAGTGTTCACCTGACAGCATTGTTATTAAGGGCAGTGGAGCTCCTGTTGCTGAAGCACTTGTTCAGTCTTCGAGTGTTATTTCAAGGTCAGCCATCATCATCACTTTCTTCCTGACCACCATGTCAGCCATAAGGGAGACCATTTGGAGAAGATAGTTCTCAGGTCATTCCTGGCTCTGAATCAGATGGGCCTGGGACTCCACTCCACCACACTGTGGACAAAGTCCTCCTTCCCTCCCCGGAAATGGAATGAGGTTTCCAGTCTTTTTTATCTTTGTGTTTTCTTCAAATGGGCACAATGCAATATGTGTTGGTTTTCAGTCTGCATTATTAAAGCTTTCAGTTGAATCTTACTGGGACTGTTTCTTCCCAAGGATTCCAATCCAACAGGATGGAGATTCTGAAACAGCAGGTTACTAGGAAGTGTCTGCCTACACTGCCCAAGCTTCCCAGGTCAGGCAGCCAGCCATTGGGCTCTGAGTTAGCTAGACACAGTCTTTGAGAATCAAATGCATAGGTGTTAAGAGAGCCCTGGAATGTTATGGAATCCTAGCTCAGATGCTATATTCTCCCTCTGTGATTGTTATCTCTTCTGAAAAATAGAGGAGTCCTAAGGGTCCTCCCACCTCTGGCCTTCTCTCTGTCTCCGTCTAGTGTATGTCTGTGTGTGTATGTTCTGTGTCCTAATGGCTTGTCCTTGACCTGATAGTCCACATTCTGAAATCATCGAGCTCTGATAGTCTGTGTCCTGCATTCTAAGGGCCTTCCCCACTCTGACACTCCATGTCCTGAGGCCCTTAGGGAATCCTAAAACTCTGTGGTCATGTTCTCATGTTTACTATAGTTATTGGTGATCAGTGTAGAGTTATTTGTGTATTTGCATTGTCTCCACTTATCAAGTTCTTAACATTTTTGTGTCCGGCTTTGGCAGCCTGGTTATCAGAACAATGATCTTAAATGCAAAAAAAAAATTTATGTGCAATTCCAAAGGAAACCAAATTCTATGGAAAATAGTTATTAAAATATTTTAAAAAGACAAACTCACAGACCCCAGCTTAAGAAGCCCGCATTAGACTGTAAGCTCTCTGAGGGCAAGAGCTGTGCCTTAGTTTATATTTTTGTCCCCATTTCCTGGGGCCAGAGCCTTGTACCTATAAAGAACATAATGAACACAGCCTTCCCGAGTTGAATTGAGTCTGCCTTTACTAGAGCCTTGGGGTGTTTCCTCTCCTGTCAGTGACACCTAGGACTCCCTGGTGGCCATTGGAGGGGATCCCATCCCCCCATCCTTTGGTTGTGTTTGTTTGTTAGCTTACCAACCAACCAACAGTAGAAACAGAGAAGCCCAGATGCATCCCAGCAAAGAGATTTTTTATTTCCCCCTCCCCCCTCCCTTCCTCCCTCATGGGCTGTGTCTGAATGCCTATAAATCAGGAAGAGACAACCACAGATGCTATTTTCTTAAACCCTACCAGCCTGCATTACTGCCCATGTCCGGACACATGTTTGCACATATGTGTATTCCTGCAGTCCTAAGAAGCAATATTAAGGTCTGATTTCTAGAGTGTTTAAAAATGTATGCAGCTCTTTCCCAACTTCTCCCAGTCAGATGTAAACTACCTGAGGACAGGGATTGTTTTTTTTTGCCTGACTCAGGTAGGTGGTTAGTAAAGGCTTATTGAACAGAATTGAGAGCACACCTGTGTAGAAGGGAAGGAAGTATTTTATCATGAAGAAACTGAGTCACAGAGATGCAACCAAAAAGGCAGTGTAGCATGGTGGAGAAAGCCCGGAACCTGGAGCTAGGGTAACCCCGCTGGGAGGCCATGTGTAGGAAAGAAAGGTGATTGGCAGAGCTATGCTTGAGGGGGAAAGGAAGGTCGACTGGAGGCAAGTGGTGAGGGGTCTCAGTGCCAGAAGAAGAGCTTGGATTCGTTCCTAGAGGCAATGGGGAGCCACTCTTGCTGTTTGCCCTTCGTTCTCAAAGAGGACCCTGACATCAGGGAGGTGATGCCATGACATGCAGGTGAATCAGATGAGGGACTGTGCACAGTCACCAGCCTCATTCTCTCCTCCAGAGCCATGTGGACCCGTGGCCAGATATGGATCAGGACAATGGGAGGTGGCCTGGGATGCAGTGATTTGTTTTGTTTTGTTTTGTTTTTCTCTTAAAGGACCAGTCCCAACCCCAATCACTCTGGTCCCAGACCAAGCCCCACTTGGTCACAGCTTGGGCCCTGACTGCCTCAAGGAGTCACTTTATTAAGCAAGGTAGTGATGTGATCAGACCCATGTTTTCAAAAAAAATCACTTCTGTAGCTGTGCAGAAGGGGGCTGGAGAGGGAGAGACCAGTCAGGAGGCCATTGCTGTAGTACAGACAAGAGGTGATGGGCACCTGCCTGAGGGGAGGGAGACTGCACACAGCAGGACTGACTCTGTGTTCCCCTTACCCTGTGAATCAGAAACGGTCCTCAGCCACTCCTCACCTCAGACTCTCCAATACCCCAGCTCCAGAAAGCAGTTAAGCCATAGGGAAGGACTGTTGATATCCCAAGCTCCTGGCTCTACCTGTGGCCCTTCTTCCGTTCCAGCCCACTGACCAAGGCTTAACTTATTAACACATGCAACCCATGGAAACTCCCCAAGGTATGCGACCCCCAAACAAACCTCTCTTAGGTCAGCAGTAACTTCTTCAGAAAGGTGCTAATAGGAAGAAAAGATTCATGCTTGGCCTCAGCCGAAAGGCTTCCTGTGTGTGTGTGTGTGTGTGTGTGTGTGTGTGTGTGTGTGTGTGTAAATATATGTATGAATACAGACCGTGTGTGTGTGTATACGTATCTATGTATGTGTATACATGATATCTTTGTTGTTGTTTGATTGTTTTAGTTGTATCCGACTCTTTGTGACCCATTTGGGGTTTTCTTGGCAAACGTGCTGGCTTACTGTTTCCTTCTCCAGCTCACTTTACAGATGAGGAAACAGGAAAACAGGGTTAAGTGACTTGCCCAGGGTCACACATATAGTAAGTGTCTGAGGCCAGATTTTAACTCTGGTCTTCCTGATTCCAGGCCAGGTGATCTATCCACTAAGCCACCTACCTAGCCACCCCCTCAATATATGTACTAAGAGTAGTGTTGGGGGGGAGGGTCCCCCAGGCAAGGAGGAGAACACTGAAGAGGGGGAGGCAGATGTTTCAGAGAAGCTGCTGCTGTCAGCCGGACAGGAAGACTCTTTCACATGTAGCTAGAGCTTTACAAAGAGCAGCTTCCTCGGTCCTCACAATGACCCTGGCAGGCAGGTCAAACCAGCACTGTTAATGAACCACATGTTACAGATGCTCAGAGAAGCAGAGGCAACTGTGCCCTCCAGGGTGAGCATCGCACTTGAACCCAGCTCTTTGGCCCCCAACCCAGTGCTCTCTTCACTATAGCGGGCATTTGGGTTTTAAACAAGTCCCCTTTCTGGTGAGGCAGCATGGGGGTAGTAGAGCACCGTTCTGGGAGTAAGGAGGCTCTGAGTTCAAGTCCTGCCTCTTGTGTATTCCTTGGCTGTGTGGCCACCAGTGAATTTTCCCCCTCTTGTTGCCTCTGCAACTTCCTGGGAAGGCAAGACATCTCTGGGCTGCTGGAGCCCCAGGACCTTTGCCTGTGGAAGCAGAAACCGCGGTTTCCCCATGGAGAAAAGTGACCATTACCGTGGGGGGGGGGGTAGATGTATGCTCATCAACACCCAGCATTGGCTTGGGTGGCTCTTTCTGTGTTAGCTTTGGTGCTTGGCTCTGGCCGGGGGTCAGCTGCCCAGGTCTTGTGTACTCATGACTCACGAGAACACTGAGAAAGAGCTTTGGCCAAGCCCTCCCTTCCTTCGCCCCCATGTTTGCCTCTTACACTAGGAATTGAGCCCCACCTGTTGCTTTGTGTTGCTTCTTCCAGGTTCAGGGCAGATTCCTGAGCTCCCAGGTCATGGGATCAGAGGTTTGGAGCAGGGAGAAGGAAGCCTAGAGGCTGCTTGGTCCAACCCTCTCTTTTTGCAGAGGAGGAGACTGAGGCCCAGAGAGGGGAAGGGACTCTCAGAGAAGAGGCAGACTCCTTGGATTGGAGCCCTCTTCCTCCCACTCTGGAGCTGGCATGTGCACTCCTGTAACTCCACACTGCTTCCCCCGGCCACAGCAGATCCAGCCACAGCAGTGAACCACTTCTGGCTGCGGTCTCATTCCAAGCTTCTCAAGGTAGCAGTTGGGCTGCTTGGCTGCTGTCCAGCTCCAGGGCTAGCCCGTGTCCTTCTCCTATGAAGTCACCTCAGGAGGTATTGATACAAGGAACCAATGTTAGGGCTGCTGATAAAGAAAGAAGAGAAAGAGGTGAGGATGGAGAGGTGCAGGAGGAAGAGGAGAAGGTGAAAATCTTTAGCTTGAAGCAAAAGCCACGATTTCCCAACATTAGCATATTTTTAAGGGTCCTGGGAAGCTGGGGAAAATTATCTCCCCAGAGAAACTGGGTTTTGGAAAGGTGGAAATAAATGACCCAGGGAACAAGAAGAGGCCAGTCCTTCCTGCCCTCCAACATAGGCATTGGGGGGGGGGGGCAGCAATGTACAGACTTGTGTCTGGCAGAAGCCTTCCATGTCCTGACTCCAGCAGCTTCTGGTGGCTGCCCCTCCATTCTAGTCTTCTGGGGTGCTGTGGGGCAGGAGTTCATAGGTTAGTATGGGGGTGGGGAGTGGGAAGGCACCCCATGGGAGGGCCCAATGAAGTAATTTAGCCAGGGGGAATGAAGAGATGTGGGGGGGCTCCCTTTAAATGGAGGCTTGGGGAGGAGCTCTCTCCTTCACTGCCTCCCAGTCAGAGGCTGCCTGGAGCAGAGGGTGGTGATGAGTTGTGAGCTCCAAGGCTAAAGTGATCCTGCAGGAAGGTGAGGTTCCATAAAATGAAACCTTGACCTGAAGCTCAAAGTCTAGAGGGATGGGAGGGTTCCTTGTCTCTCAAAAAGAGGGAATTCTTGCTCTAGCTAGACTTGGGTTAGAGGCCCTTGGGCTCCCTTCTTTGAGACCTGGGGCTTCTATGAACTCCTGCCCCACAGTGCCCCAGAAGGAGAAAAATGTACGGGCTAGTCACTAGTAAGACGAGCTCACAGAGAAGAACATGGACAAGAATCTTGAAGGACAAGAAGGCTTAGACTGGTCAAAATGTGCACCAGTAGGGGCACTGTTCAGACTGAGGAGAACACAGATCTGTTGGAGAAAATTTCCCAGAAACCTTCCAAGAAATATCTAGTCAACTCCATAGAAGGAGTCGTGGAGCTGTCCACCTGCCATCCCTCAACTGTATGACAAATCCAGGCCACTTCTATTTCCAATCATCCTCCCTATGAATACTGTCTTCTGCCTAATACCTTCCTGAGCAGAAGTTTTTAGGGGCACGGGCTGCAGCCATGCTTCTCTCCATGGCTTCTGAGGCTGCTATAAATGGACATTCTATGGAGAAGAGTGTTAGAGGATTCATAGTCATATAGCAGCCCCAGAAGCATCCTGCTGTTAAAGATAGGTTTTGTTCCTGGAACGACTTACATGAACTGATGCAAAGCGAAGTGAGCAGAACCAAGAGAACATTGTACACAGTAACAGCAACATTGTAACAATGATCAAGTGTGAGTGACAGTTATTCTCAGCAATAAAGTGATCCAAGAGAATCCCAAAGGACTCATGATGAAATATGCTATCTGCCTCCAGAGAAAGAGCTGATGCTGTCTATATTCAGACAGCACTGGAAGAGAACTCAGAACAGGACAGGTCAGAGCTGAGAAAGACATTAAAATCTGGAATATCAGATCAGATGAGGGGCTGGGAGGAGAGAAGCACATTTTATAACTAGAAACTGACATTAAAAGGAACATCAGAACCTCGCGCCCAGTTCTAGCCCTCCTTTGAAGGACCTTAGCCCAACCCCCCCCCACTTTATATAAGAGGATAGTGAGGCAGTGGCTTGGCCAAGGTCCCACAGATAGGACGTAGCAGCAGCAGAGTCAGATCATGAATGCCCCAGGTCTTGGGACAGCAAGCCCAAGCCTTTGTCCCCCCTCCCTCAGGTCCTTGAGGCCCAGGCCCTGAAAGCCTCATCTTGGGTGGGAGGTTGGTGGGCTGATCCTGACTCATGGGCATTCCTGCTAGGTAAGGAGAACAGAATCAGGGAGCACCAGGGAAAGGGAGCTGGGTTTGGCCCAGGTCGACCGCCTTGTCCTGGGCTTTTAGAGCCCAGAGCAGCAGCAGGCCCAGAGCCAGAGGCCTCAGAGGGGAGGGGAGTGCCTCTCCCCAGCCCTTGAGAGCTCAGTGACTCACTCTCAGGAGTCTCTCCTGGATGGGGTGCTTCCCACAGCCCTGATCACAGCCAGGCCAGGGCTGCAGCTCATCCAGGGGTTCTGACACAAGGCGATCTTTGTGACTCCCCCATCTCCACTCCAGGGCAGGAGCCCCTGAGCCAATGCACCAGGAGCAGGAATTTGGAAAGTGTGCAGAGATCCCCTGAGAGCCTGATGAGACTGGGCCCTTCCTCCAGGACTGAGAAATGGACCAGAGCCTTCCAGGCAAGAGACCAAGGCCATTCCGGGGCTTCAGATACTGCTGGAGGTTTGCTTTTTGTGTGGCAACAAAAGCCCACTGGATGTGGCATCTGAAGACTGGGCTCTGCCACTTACTACTGGGGTGACTTGTAATCACCTTCCTTCCCCAGGTCTCAATTTCTCCATCTGTAAAATGGGTCTATTGGACTTCCTGACCTCTAAAGCTCCTACGTTCCATGATCTATGAGCCTCTGACTGGAATTTAGGCTGACATAGAGCTCTGCCTCCAGGTGCCCTTTACAGGAAAAGAACTGGAGTGGTTTGCCATTTCCTTCTCAAGCTCATCTTGAAGATGAGGTAATTAAACAGGGTTAAGTGACTTGCCCAGGGTCACACAGCTAGTAAGTGTCATAGGCTAAATTTCAGCTCAGGTCTTCCTGACTCCAGGTCGGTGGAACTGTATTCACTGTACCACCCAGCTGCCCAAGCTTCTGAGTTACCACCCCCTTAACCTCACTGGGACTCAGACAGAGAAACAGAGTTCCAGAGAGATCAAGAGAGTCAGCCTGGTAGAGAGGGAAAGAACCTTCTGTGGCGGGGTTCAGGGGAGACGGCTCAGAGTTCGGCTCCCCTCTCTGAGCTTTAGCCTTCTGACCAATGAAATGGGGAAAATCACGATGCTTAGCACCGGGGTGACCCTTAAAGGTTCAGGAACCAATTTACCAATTTACTCGTGTGATCCTTGGATCAACAGCCTTGGAGGAAAGTCTGATCACCATCACTATTTTACAGTTGAGGAAACTGAGGAAGAGAAAGGTTGGGTGACTTTTCCCTGGTCACACAGACACTAAGTGTCTGAGGCAGGATTTGAACTCAGGTCTTCCTGACTCTGGGCGCAGTGCACGCTCCCTCGTGCCTGTCCCCGTGTCACCAAGATGCCCCGGCACCATCTACCTCCTTTGGTGATTTGGAACATCTCATCCTTTCTTCTTGCGCCCCAGACCCCCCCCCCCAGCAGCCTGGAGAAGCCTCCACACCGAACCAGGATCACACTCCACAGTTCAGAGCTGAAGGGAAGGCTCATTTTCAGGCAAATGTCAGTGAGAATTGAGATCTTTCCCTCCGAATTCACAGAGCACCTGGCATCCACTCTCACCGCAGTTCTGGCTAAGAACCACTGATTTGGAGCAAAAGGGCTTGTGAGGCCCCAGGTGATTTTAAAAAATGGTATTTGTGGGTGTGATTATTCCCCACATCGAGTGACCTCAGTCTTATGAGAAAAGCCGACATCTGATCATTTTACTTTGCTTTGCTATGGTTATTTTAAACGTTTAATCCACCGGTCTTTCCTCTCCTGCAGTATTCGGTATATGAAGAGGGTGAGTAAGAAGGACTTGGCCTAAGGGTGAGGAAATTTCAAGGGCCTGATTCCACTTTTGCTCTGGCAGCAGGTAGAGATGCCAGAGATTTGCCCTGATTTAGCAAGAAGAACAACTTTAAAAGCAAAGTTTTAGCCAATCGCTGTCAGGCAGAGGATTGGAGGATTACTTTCATGATGATGGCTCCTAGACACATGTTGTGGTGATTGCCCCAGGCACCAAAAGAGCTTGATATGGCTCTGGGTGTAGCAGAAAGAGCCCAGACTAGGAGTCAGGGGACCCCCTCATGACGCTAGCATGGTGGCCTGATCAGGATTGTGGGCTTAGCGGTGCCAGTCCTCCCTGAGCACAGAGACAGCCTGTAGCTTGCTGGGAAGAGGATTGTCCCAGAAGATAACTAAGAGCATGCCCACATGATTGACCACAAGGTGAGGCATTCCAGAAATGACTCTGTTCTGACAGAATATCCCCACCAGTGCCCAAGTCCTGGCAAAGGGGCAGCTGGCCTTCTCCTCTCCATAAATCAAAATGGCACCGGCTGGTCTGTTCTCTCCTCAGTGATACCTTCTCTCTCCCTCCCTGCCCCAGGTACTCCAAGCCCAGGAAGTGAATAAGAAGGGAGAGTGCATGGGTAGCCTGCACTTCCTACCTGTGTCACCCTGGGTAGGTCATTTCAACTTCCTGAGCCTCAGTTTCCCCATATGTAAAATGAAAGCATCAGTCTCAATAGGATAGGATCCAGGATCCTATCACCCTCTGACCCTCTTCCCTAGGGATACCATTCTCGCTTTTGTGAGAATCAATGCATCTGATTGTATTTCCTTAGGAAAGTAGAGGAGATGCAAGATCCTTCTCTCTTGGGCCAGCCTTGATTCCCCAGTGACTCCATCAGAGGCCTCCTCATCCACAGATAAAGAGATCAGACCACATGGTCTCTGAGACCTTTTCCAGCTTTCAGTTCTATGGTCCTTTTCTGACTCTGTAATGAAATCCCAGTGCTGTAGACTCATGGCTTTGGAACTGGAAAGGACATCAGAGGCCATCTCACCCAATGTCTGCATTTTACAGATGAGGAAACTGAGGCTCAATGAGGCCCAAGGTCGCCTAGGTAGTTGTTGACAGAACTGAGATCTGAACCTTGGTTGTCTGACTCCTTCCAGCCTTATAAATGTACTTTCTGATACCTAGCCTGGGCTTATGGACTTTTAGGCTGGCCACTGTGCTTTGACTACACCCTGTGAAACCTCAGCTGGTGTCACTGCAGACTCCAGGCTGCCCTGCATCTTGGGTGCCATCACCTGGGTTCTAATTCTACCCGTGACACTAGCAGAAGGGCAGCTCACTTTCCAGTGTTTCAGTGGGGTTCTAATTCTACCTCTGCCACTCACTAGCAGAAGGGCAGCTCACTTTCCAGTGTCTCAGTGGGGTTCTAATTCTACCTCTGCCACTCACTAGCAGAAGGGCAGCTCACTTTCCAGTGTCTCAGTGGGGTTCTAATTCTACCTCTGCCACTCACTAGCAGAAGGGCAGCTCACTTTCCTGTTCTCAGTGGGATGGTCCTTCCATTCCCCATCACTGAAGCTGTCTGGTCTTAGACCAGATGACCAACTAAGGCAGTGTTGTTCAGGCAGTTCTTGCGCAGGTGTGCTTTGGGCATCAGTGGCAATTTCTGAGTACTTGTCAAGATTCTATGAGGCAGCTCTTGGCCTGATGGGAAGAAAACCTCCTTAGTTCTTTGTATTCTCAGGTCTCTCGGAGCTGGAGGGGACTGCAGAGGGTCCCTAGTCCAGCCTGGGAAAGACTCCCTTCTCAATGTTCCAAACAAGTCACCAACCAACTATACCTCTGCTTAAAGACCTACTGAAACAAGGAGCTCACCATTGTAGCAGCAAGCACCCCAAGCGCGTCCTCAGGGTTTGCAGCTACCATAGGTTCTTGGATCTGCTTTGTTGAAGGAAAGCAACTCAAAGTGGGTTAACAAGCTTACTTTAATCAGTCAGACATATATCGTTTACCTTGTTCAGGAGAAAAGGTCAGCACCCTGAACCTCAAAGTATACAGACATAATTATCAAGACAGAAACATCAAGTAGACAGATTTCCAAACTGTCCAACCATTACATCCATACCCAGTCAACATCTGGGTTTCCACATTCTGGGTTTTTCAAAGCCGGGGGACTCTCAACAACGGCTTCCCAGAATTCAGATCAAATCACAGAACATTTCTCAAAGTGAGTCCCAAAACAAAGCTACACTTCAGGGCTTATATAGCCTTCTCCTGGCTCAGAGAATGTAACAACCTTATTGACTCACTGGCCAATCAAGAAGTATCTACTGAAAAACAAGCCTCCCCCACCCCAGGCTTCAGGTGCACATTAGCCTAGGGGCAGGGAAGATCTTTAAAATTTACATTCTTATTACATTCGGCCCCAAGATCTTTCATGCCCATAGCATAGACAATTTACTTTTGAATTAGCACTGAACATTTCTTAGGTCACATTTTCAAAGTACAGTACTAAAGTTACCAAAGTGGCCACTGGCCCTTAAACAAACACAAAGTACATAGCATTATCACTTCAATTCAGAACAAGAGTTCAAATAAAGTTCTGGGGGGAGGGGAGTGTCCTTCCCCTCACACAGCTCCAGCCCCAGCTTCCAAGCACAGAGAGGGGGCTGGGCAACAAAACCAACAAGGTGGGGTCCCTGGGGATCCAAGACACTTCATCCCACCCACCATAGTCACAAGTCCATCCTCCCCCTGGGTCCCAAACTGTGGGATGCAGCCAGGAAACACATTCAGTGCCCCTGCTTTGCTGCTCAGTTCTTATCTTTTCCGGTGGCTGAATTCCGAACTCCTGGGCTCCTTCTCCTCCCGCAGGCAGCAGCCGCTCCTGGCTTCTGCCTAGGTCCCGTTGCAGGTAGCTCACCATTCCCGCTCTCAGCTCAGTGAAGTCCGCATGCAGGCCATTCTTCTCTCCTACTCCACAGCTCCACAGAGTCACAGCTACCACAACTGGGAAACAAAAGATTATCCCAGCCCCCATACTTTCCTTTTACTCTGCAGATCCTGTTCGTGACGCCATTTTGTAGCAGCAAGCACCCCAAGCGTCCTCAGGGTTTGCAGCTACCACAGGTTCTTGGATCTGCTTTGTTAAAGGAAAGCAACTCAAAATGGGTTAACAAGCTTACTTTAATCAGTCAGATGTATATCATTTACCTAGTTCAGGGGAAAAAGATCAGCACCCCGAACTTCAGAACATACAGACAGAATTATCAAGACAGAAACATCAAGTAGACAGATTTCCAAACTGTCCAACCATTACATCCATACCCAGTCAACATCTGGGTTTCCACATTCTGGGTTTTTCAAAGCCGGGGGACTCTCAACAACGGCTTCCCAGAATTCAGATCAAATCACAGAACATTTCTCAAAGTGAGTCCCAAAACAAAGCTACACTTCAGGGCTTATATAGCCTTCTCCTGGCTCAGAGAATGTAACAACCTTATTGACCCACTGGCCAATCAAAAAGTATCTACTGAAAAACAAGCCTCCCTCCCCAGGCTTCAGGTGCACATTAGCCTAGGGGCAGGGAAGATCTTTAAAATTTACATTCTTATTACAACCATCTCTCCAAACAGCCCGTTCCCTTTGGGGAAGCTTTGATGGGAAAAGCTTAATGTGGGAATTTTTAAAGTCCCATGGGGTCCGGTCACGTGGAAGGGGTCCCATCTGGGCCAGGGGCCTGATGTTTCTGCCTCCGCTGGCCCCTCAGGCGCTCATCTTTTTCCTAGTTGAATGATTGCCTCATTTTCTCTTCTGCCAAGGAAGGTTTTGGTCACGTACTGTTGGGTACCTCCCAATTGACCATCCCCTTTTATCTTCACTGGAGCCTGGAGAAATGATAAACTTGGGCAGTGGCCAGGCCAAATCCCCTGCATCATTCTAGAACAAATGGGTGTGCAGGTCTAAAGGCAATAGGCTGGCATTGAGGAAGTGGCAGCTCCCTAAGGCCAAGTCCAAGGAAAAGTTAGCCACATGGGCACATCTGTCAGGCTTAATGAGGCTGCCCTCCTCACCCCCACCCCCAGCTGGCAGTGCCAGAGCTGTCCAAGGTACTGATTGAACCCTCCTCAGTTGGAGGGCAGGAGAGCTGTCAGCTGAAAAACTCCTACCCAGCTCCGGATTGTAATCATTGTGACATCAAGTAAGAAGCTGGGTGGATGAGCCTCAGAATATGCCTCATTCCCCTTTAAGGACTGGCATCAGAATGGAGGGAATTCCCAGATAAGAAAATCCCCTACACTAAAGTGGGTGGACACTTCCCAGGGCAGTGAGACATTAAGGGGCACAGCCAGAATGGGACTGAGGCAGGGCTTGAACTCATGTCTTCTAGGAGCCAAAGCAAGCTCTAGATTCACTAGGCTGCTGCCTCAGTTTCCCATTTCCTAGTTTTTTCCCACAAAGACTGGGTGACCCTACATAGCACATCACTGAGGGGATTTTTGTTCACTTTTCACTGGACTAGGGGTCCCTGAGTCCCTTCTCTGGGAGTTCTGGGGTTGCAGTCAGAGGTCCTGGGTTTGTACCCTGATTCTGCCTGAGTTCACATCTGGCCTCAAACACTTCCTAGCTGTGTGACCCTGGGCAAGTCACTTATCCTGTTTGCCTCAGTTTCCTCATACGTAAAATGAGCTGGAGAAGGACATGGCAAATACTCCAGTGTCTCTGCCAAGAAAACGCCCAATGAGGTCAAGAAGAGTCAGACAGGACTGCAAATGCCTGAACAACAGAAATGACATGCCAGGACCCCTGTCTCCTGTCATCTCTGATGTCCCCTCACTCTGAACCATTTTCTTTCCACGTCGGGCACCTTCCTGTGATACATCCCAGCAGCCGCACACAAGCACACGTTCTCATGGGCAATGGAGCCTTGGAAATGCTACTAATGAGTGATTATCCCCCTGCCCCAGCATTCTGAGGAAGGAAATCTGTTCTGCTGCCCACCTTGGCCACACCTGCTCGAAGACTAAGTCCCGTTTCTCTCTTTTTTTTTCCCCCAATTTATTTATTTATTTTTAGTTTTCAACATTCATTTCCACAAGATTTTGAGTTACACATTTTCTCCCCATTTTCCCCTACCCTACCCCAAAATACCAAGCCTACTGAATAGCCCCTCCCCTAATCTGTTCTGTTTTATATCCTCCCCCACTCCCACCCCTAATTTTCTAGTAGGGCAAGATGGATTTCTATCCCCCAGTGCCTGTATATCTTATTTACCAGTTGCATGTAAAAAAAAACAAAACATTTTTTAAAGCATTTGTTCCAGATTTTTTTTTCCCTTCTTCCCTCCTCACCCACCCCCACTGGGAAGATAAGCAATTCGATATAAGTTGTACATGTGTAGTTATGCAAAACATTTCCATAGTAGTCATATTGTGAAAGACTAACTATATTTCCCTCCCTCTTATCCTGCCCCCCACTTATTCTATTTTCTCCTTTGACCCTGTCCCTTTTCAAAAGGGTTTGCTTTTAACTACCCTCTCCCACAATCCTCCCTCCCTTCTACCATCCCCTCTCTTATCCCCTTCCCCCCTATTTTCCTGTAGGGTAAGATACCCAATTGAGTGTGTATGTTATTCCCTCCTTAAGCCAAATTTGGTGAGAATCAGGTTGTCCCATTCCCTTTCACCTTCCTGCTCTTCCCCTCCATTGTAACAGTTTTCTCTTGCCTCTTTTATATAAGATAATTTACCCTAATCTATCTCTCCCTTTCTCCTTCTCCCATTATAGTCCTCTCTCACCTCTTAATTTTATTTTTGAGATATCATCCCTTCCTATTCAGCTGATCCTGTGCCCTCTGTCTATGTACACATGTACACACATGTACACACTCACATATGTATTTATACACACCTACACCCTCCTGTACATACATATGTATTCCCTTAGACTATCCTCATACTGAGGAAAGTCTTATGAGTCACGATTATCATCTTTCCATGAAGGAGTGTAATAAGTCCCATTTCTTTAGCACTTCCTAGGTCACAGTGTGCCCCCCCCCCAGCAATGTCATCAGGGATCTAAGAAAGTTACACCCATTTCCCAGATAAAGAAATTGGGGTGGAGGGGGTGGGGACCAAGATGCTGGTGTGAACTTGCAGGATTTTGCCACCCCTCTCCTTAGTTGTGTGTGTGTGTTTTTTAAAAAGAATATTTAAAATGAAATGAAATCATTGTTTTTGTTTTTCATGTCCAAGACATTAACCAAAGCTTCTCAGGCCTGAAGCCTGGCTGGGGTTGCAGATGTTGGTGGGGGAGCCTCCTGAGTCACGCTTCAATGCCCCACCTGGGGAGGCCTTTGTCCAGCTTCCTGGGCTCTCCTGGGTTGTTCGGCCCATGTCTCCCAAGCTGTGACTTTCTCTTTGGTGAGCACTTTTGGTCTGAAGCAAAGTGCCTTGCGTGCAGTTGGTCTGAGGGCATCTCCCTTGACAAGAGGAGCCATTCACTGGCTACCAGGAGGGGCCCAGAAGAATATCCTGAAAGGAGACTTTTGTTGGGAGGTTTGGGTTTCGGGTGTGCGTGTGAGCGAGCTTGCTGGATGAGGCACCCACGATTAAGCTCATTTAAAACCTGGTTATTAGCCCATTCAATAGATCCCACTGCTATTGAATTAACTCAGTCCCAGTTATAATTTGGTGGCAGGAACAGTTAAACACAGAGGCGTGTGAATTGGGAAATTCAGCCTTTGTTTCTTCTTCCTTTATCTTTGAACCTAAAAGCTGAAAGGCAATCTCTGAGCTCTCTAGTACAATCTCTCCTTCCGCCTCACCAACAAATAACTGTCCAGTCTCCACTGGAAGATGTCCTAGGAGGGGGCACTTACCCCTGCCAAGGTAACCCAGGCCTCTTTGAGATGCCTACATATAAGGCCGGGGTGGGGGGAAGGAGGAGGGGAGTGTACATAGTTTGTCTGAAAAATATTTGAGAGTTCAGTGGACCACAAGCTCATTATGAATCAACAGCATGCCCTGGGAGCCAAACACACTAACATGACCAGTGCTGTATTCAGCACAGGGGAAATGCTGACCATGCTGGACTCTGCCCTGGCCAGGGGAGGCTGTGTCTGGAGATCTGGTCTAGGCCAGGGATGCATTTTGGGAAAGACAGTGAGAATGCAGAGAATGCAGAGGAGAATGTCCAGAAGCCAGTGCCCAGGATGGGAGGAATGGGGGGTTGAAGGAAGAACACTGGAGGTTTAGCCTGGAGAATGGAAGATTCAGCAGACTGAGCTGTCTGCAAAGGTGGGTCTTATCATGTCTTAGTGTCTTATCATCTGGAAGAGGAATGTGCTCATTTTGCTTGGCCCCAGGGCACAAATCCAGAAGGGCTGGGGGTGAGCTGCACACAGGCAGGTTTAGTCTCAAGGGAGAGGGGTTGCAAAGTGGAATGGAGTGTTTGGGCAGGTAGAGAGTTCTCTGTCACCATAGGTCTCAGAGAGGCTGGATGGCCACTGGTTGGGGGGCTGTAGAGGGAAGTCTGGGTGCTCCAGACTGCACTAAGTGATCCCTGGGATCTCACCGAGCACAGAAGGGCTGTGATTCTATTTTAAGAGGCAATTCTTCAGGCTCTTTTTAACACCACAAGGAGCTGGCTGGTGGGTCTGCCTTAGTAACCCAGATCTGGGGAGACTACTGTCTGAGGGCTACCCCAGTGGTCCCAATAGCACTGCAGGCCAGCCAGAATCACTCCCTTGGTACTTTCCTGGGGGCTCAGGCCTTGAAGCCCAACAAGTTATAACACCCCAAGCTGCAGCAGTGGGCAGGTGGGTGGAGGCCTGGGGTGACTGCCAATGAGTCATTGCCTTTCTGCAAAGGCCCAACAGAACGCCTCTGTCAAGACAGAACCGAGTATGTAAGTACCCTATCCATTATCTCAGACAAGTGAGGAAGGCCCTGGAGGGACCTGGGCGTGGGCTCGGCCTCCCCTCTCCTCCCCTTCCCTTCCTTCCCTTCTTCTCTCCCTCCCTCCCACCCTTCTCCTTTCTCCCTTCCCTTCCCTTCCCCTCCCCTCCTTCCCGACTGTCCCAGAACTTCGCTCTCTCCTTTTAAGAGTCTGTATAATGGCTTCAGATGCCGCCTAGAGGTACCTTCCTCAACGCTCCAATCCCTTCCCTTTCCCCCCCTCCCCTTCCCTCCCCTCTCCTTTCCTCCCCTCCTGTTCCACACCCTCTCCTAAATGTTTGTCCTGGATGGCAGACCCATTTCTTTGCACAGTGCCAGGTACCCAGTGGGTGCTTAATAAATGCTTGTTGATTCATTGATTTCAACTTTCAGAAACCTCCCTCTAGGCTACATCTGAAGCCATTATACAGACTCTTAAAAGGAGAGAGCGAAGTTCTGGGACAGTCCCGGCTAGAGCGGTTCAGAAATGGGGGTACTGAGCTCTCCATCAGTGGAGGTCTTCAAGAAGAGGTTGGACCACTTGTTGATCACATTGCAGCAGGCAGGATGTTGAAATACAAAAATACAGGGTGGTTTGGAGGGGAGAACAGGGCGTTAGCAAATGGGAGAGAGGGATTAGGAGAAGGTGGGGCTTGAAGGGACCTCCAGATTCTAGGAGATGGGGGAGAGGCATTTGGGTGTTCCAGCCCAGAATTGGGGATAGTGAGTGCAAAGGCACGAAGGCCATCCAGGAGGACGCTGCCCAGGGAGGCTGCAGCGGGGGCAGGACCATCCCAGCCTGGGGATTCTGGAAAGAGCCTCGTCATCACCCATTTGGGCAGGGCTGAGCCCTGCCCCAGGACATGAGATCTGGGCTGGGGGAGGGGCAGGAGGACGTGTAGACACAGGCTCTCTCCTGGCTGCTGAGCAGCTTCAGGGAAGAGCTGAGCCTTGGCAACATCTGGGACGCTGCCCAGGAGGAGCTGCCGAGTCTCCTCCGGTGGACCTGGGTCCGCTTCTCTTGGGAGTAACCCAACCTAGCCCAAGCACCAAGGCGGCTGGTCTAATTATTCACCTGAAGCCAGTGACCTGCCTCCTCCGAAAAAGGCAGAAGGCAGGACTATGTGGGGAGGTGGGAAGGAAGCTGATTCAGGCTTGGTGTGGAGAGAGCAGCTCCAACGCGGGATGGGTAGTGAGCTCCCTGTCCTTGGAGCCTTCAAACATGATTCGATGAAAGACTTGGTCAGGGATGCCTCTGGAGGCGGCCCCAGCTTTGAAATTTTGGGGTCCTGTGGGGGTGTTCCAGCCCCCACTGCCTCCACACAGCAACAGAATACCTCCTGAACCTTCCAACTTGGTCCCCCCCCTCCCACCTCACAATGTGGATTACAGAGCTAACTCTCCAGCCAGTCAGCTTACAGAGGCCACTTCTAATCTTCCTCTCTGCCAACAAGTCTGGCCATCTGTACTGGATCCAAGCCCCCTCATTCTGGGCCCCAGGAGTCGATCCATGAGCTAGGCAATCATTTCAACTCCAGATGACTCAGTTTCCTTATCTGCAAGATGGTAATAATAGCCTAGGACATCCCCTGAAGAAATAAGAAAAGGTCCTCCGAGTTCCCTTCCAGATCTGAACCCCAGGCTCAGTGGGCTTCTGGCCTGATCCCACCCTGCCCAGCTGGCTTCCTGCCCTGACAGGAGGCTTTCCTCCAAGAACTTTCACACTAAATGTTCAAAGGATGCCACAGGCTCCCCAGCTACCCATCAGAGCTCTAGGTCATACAACTTCGGGATGCAGGAGCACCATTCGGGGCTGATGGCTGAAGGTGGCCTTCTTCTCAAGACTCATCTTCCTCAGTTCAAGTCTGGCCTCAGACACTGGCTGTGTGATCTTGGGCAAGTCTGCCCCTCTCTGGGCTGCCTCTGTAAAGTGAGGCATCAGGAACAAGATCCCTTGGCCCTCCTTTGAGCCTCCTTTATAAGATAGGGATAACAATACTCACATTACACACCTCAGTGAATTATGAGGCTGAAAGGATTTTGCAAACTTGACGGCGTCCTACAAATGTGAGGTGTTATTTGTGGAAAACGAGCAAAGCACAGCAGGGCGGGCTCTGACTGCTCTTGATCCTTTGTGAACAAAGACTGCTCCCAGCTGGCAGAAATGACTCATCTCGGCTTCCCCAGCACCAAGGGCAGGGCCTCCTGCTCTGGAGACGAGTAGCAAGGCTTTCTTGAATGAATGTGGGGGTAGAAGGCACACAATCCACCTTTTCGAGGGAAGCGTCCTCCCAGCAGCTCCAAGGGGAGGCCACAGCAGAAGAGAGCACGGGGCGTTTGAGGCTGCCAGAAGAGGTGGCTCAAGGAGTTTCTGCTGCTGGGGATACTGCGGGCCAGGCACGCCCACACCACCACAAAGGTGAGTGACCCAGGAGCCATGGAGCCATCAGCAGCTGGGGCAGGTCAGCACATCACCCCCAGTGACCTGCAAGGAAGTTGTCCAAAAGATGGCACCAGGGGTGTGTGTCCCCAGAAAGGGAGGGGACCGGTCATGTAGAAAGAGGCAGAAGCTGCATCTGGACAGCGGGAGAGGAAGCCCAGTCCTCCTGCAAAGTCAAAAGACCTATGAAGATGAGACCAGAGGGAAGAATTCTCCATGAATCAGAATGGTCCAGGAGAAAGCTCTGGGGAGGGAGAGGACGGGCACAGATGACCAAGGACCTAGCAGAATACTGAAGCTGGAGTCCCATCCTCAGGGACCATCATTATTTTTTTCAGTAGGTCCCATGACAGGGTCAGGAATTTGACCCTCCTTGGCATTTGTTGATCTCCATGTACATCCATAAGACAGGGCTTCATTGGTACAGCACCAGTTCAGCATCCAGTGCCCGGCCATCTAGTCTAACCTAAAACACAAATACCAACTTTAGTGTCCGTGACACAGGGTCAGCCGACCTCAGCCTGAAGATGTCTGGGAAAAGGGAGCTCCCTCCCTCCCTCCTGGGCAGCCTGCACTAGTGGGAATTGTTCCTGGCTCTGCTCCCTCCTCTGTGTGACCTGACTAAGTCACGCCCCTCCTTGGCCTCACGGGCTTCATCTTCCAAGTCAGGGGATTGGACACCATGACCCCTCAGCTCTCTGTGAACCCTCCATATTTCAGATAAGGAAACGGAGCATGCGAGAGGTCAAAGGACTTGGCCGATAGTTCAGGGGCAGCAAGACAAGGCTGTAGCCCAGACGTCCCATTGCTGGCATAATGTCCTCTCTAGCACATCATGAGGCTTCATCTGAGGACTGGACTCAGTCATCATTTTCCCTTCCACCTCTTTGAAACTGAATACTGGAGTGTGAGCAGACAAAGCATTTGCCGGAAGAGCCCACTTCTCCCTCAGAGATGCGCTTGGGATGTCAGTTCTGGGCTGGACCTTGGAAGGAATATCCATCTTACAGAAGAGGCCTTTGGGGAAGGGGACTGCCCCAGGACATCTGGCCACTTAGGAGGCCAGGGAAGAAAACCCTCGTCCATAGGGATCTACATAGTCTGCCGTCCTGTGGGACCGCCCTTCCCTTCAGTGACTCCCAGGCTCTCAGGATGAAGGAGGGGGCTCAGCCACCCTGACCTGGGGTGGGTGGGGCTTCCCTCAGAGAAATGCTCTTCCTTGTGTAGCAGAGACACTCCCAGAGGCCCCGAGAATGTTCCCAAGATCAGCATGGGAGCAGGGGGGGCCTGTGGTAGAGGGAAGCAGGGAGAACCCTCATCCCCCTCCTATTTCCCTCAGCATCCCTTGTCATGTGGCAGGAGGGCTCAGCTCCTAGAGGCCCTGGGGGCTGCCGCTGCTGGAATTGAGTAAGCAGGACGCTTGGCATAGAGGCCCAAAGTGGGAGGTTGGTTATGGTTCTGCTCATGCTGCCAGCCAGTGACATCATCCCTAGCCTTCAGCCAGCGCCTGCTGATCCCGAGTGTGGGAGCACAGACAAGTCTCTCTGTGAAAAAGGAAATGGGGAGAAGCAGAAAAAGCCAGAGCTTGGACTGTGTGACCTTAGACAAATCACTTCCCCTCCATAAACCTCCATGTGCTCATCTGGGAAATGGGGACAATCATTCTTGTACCATCTCCATAGGTGATCACAGATAAAAAGCTGGAAAGGGGCTCCGAGGCCACATTTTACATCTGGAGAAACTGAGGCCCAGGAAGGTTAAGTGCTCCAGGCCTCAGGCCATGGTGATGAAGGGTCTCAAATATCTTACACAGCTGCAGAAATGGAAGTCATTTGGAAGTCAATGGAAGGTGCTAGCCATCATCAATAGCCACAGCCAACGATTAAATGGCCAGTGAAAGCTGCCGATGAGGCTTACAAGACCTCCCACAATAATCATGGGGGGGGGGGGTGCTACGACCGGGCCCATTTTACAGATGAGGAAATCGAGACGAGGAGGGCTAGGAGGCTTCTTGCTGTGTCTCCTGCCTCCTGGCCTTGCCTCAGGGGCTCCACCCACTGGCAGCCCTGGCTCTCCCTTCTCCAGGGACTTTTCCAGCCCCCAGTCACTGCCTGCCCTCTCAGCTCACCTCTATTGGTCTTCTCCATACTGAGGTCTTCGCTTTTTGTCTCCCCCATCAGACTAGGAGTGCCGGGGAAGAAGGCGCAGTCTTTGCCTCTTTATATTCACAGTGGCTTTGGAGGCCAGTGCAGCACAATGCCTGGTACACAGTGGGTGCATAATAAATGCTTGTTAGCTGACTGACTCACCCAGGGCCACAGGTAGTAAGTGCTTAAGCTAGGATTTGCACCCAGATCTTGCTGACTCCAGGTCTACCCACTAGGCAACCTAGCCACTTATAAAGGCAGTCCCAGAGGCATGTAGGGGCCCGATATAAACAAGCCGCAATCACACCATCAATCAGGGAGTTAGGAACAAGTTGAGACCGAGGAAAACTCACCTCCCTCCATTCTAGGTGAAAGAAATTGCCTGCTGTCCATGCAGAGTCTGTCTGACCCCAAAGTGAAAAACACTATTCCCTACGGCGATGGTCAGCTCCCACAATGGGAGAGGGACCCAGAGGGTCCACAGACCTCCCCCAGGCTGCTGCCTCTGCCCACAGTGACCTCTCCAAAGTCAGGGTTAGGAAGGCAGGACCATGGCTTTCATGAGGATTGGGATCAGCCCAGCCCCTTGCCAGGCACTAGGACGGGGCAGAGAGGTCAGCAGGGCACAGGACAGTCAGCGGTCAGGGACCAGCTGACCATGACCAGGTTACCGGAGGCTGTGCCGTAGGAGCCTGGGAAAGAGCTCCACGCGAAGCCAGCCATGCAAGCCAGTGCTTGCCCTCACATGAGCTCCTTGTATATAACAACATGTTTATCAATACTCATGGTAACTGCTGCGCCGTATGTCCCAGGTTAGGACTGTTTCTTCTCTCATTTTATGGTCGTTTACTTTGTATTCAACTTTGTTAACATTCTCGGTTTTGCCGTTAGCTATGTGCACATATCTATCTGCTGTTATAGCCTCCCAAGGTTATTAGTGCTTTGATTTTAGTTGCTTTTAGATGGATAGATTATAGATATAGATATGCCTGTGCTGCTGAGACATATGCAGGTCATGTGTCCTACCTGCAGCCAGTGAAGCAGCCTGCTGAGAGATGCTCCACATTGGCTTAGGTCTACCTCGTGTATTATTGAGAGACATTTTTGCTAAGCGGTGCCCGAAGGTAATTACGCAGTCTGCTAAGTTAACCGTCTCTCTTGTGTCAGATGCTGGTGTCATCTGATGCTCTATCTGATGATTCCAGGTACTTTCAAGTGTCTTCAACATTCCAAGCTCAGGGAGGAATGTAGCAGGACTTTGAGAACCGATTGCCATCCTGGGATTTGCCTTTCACAGAGCCAAGCATCTCCTCTCAGCCCTGAGGATGATTTGGGACCATAATGATTTTTGAGCCTGAATGTGAACTTGAGTCCTCAGGAATAGGGACAGCAAAAGCTGAGCAGCACCAGAAGTGGGGAGGCAGCCTGAGCAGCCCACCCTGAGGCTTCACAAATCAGATGTGAAGGGTGACAGCGCAGAGGAGGGTTGAGACGTTTAAGAAAAGAGAGAGATCAAGGTGAGTTATTGGGACCCTTAAGCATCTCAGAACAAAACTCGTTCTGGAGCTGCCGGTGGCATTCACCTCTTCAAGGAAGTTTCCCCCAAAAGGTCACCTCTTCCACTGGTTTCCCTTCCTTGTGTCTGTCTGTTCAGTAACAGATGCTGTAATATATTCTGTTCACTTCTTTTACCTAAAAATAACCTTCCCCCCCGCCCTGATTTTTGCCTCAAATATAAATATAAAGAGGTGAGGGCTTAGCTAGAGGTACACAAAAATTGAAATCAGAGAAGAGATCCAAAATGTTAGAAATCTTTCTAACTGGGGGCTCTGAGCTATTGTGATTGCAGTAATGATTTTTTGGTCTGATATAAAATTCCATCAAATAGATAAACCTTAAGGCCATCTTGCTATTTCCTCTTCAGCTAAAAGAATTCTAATTAAATATTTAACAAGGAGGCAGGCATGGGAAAATATCATTATTATTAAATATTATTAACCATATCCCTTCCCTCCCAGACTTGGGAGGATATGACTCTGCCTCTATTAGGCAGAGACGAGGGAACAGAAAGGATAAAGGACCAGTCATTATTACAATATCTATTACTGGACAGGCTTAGGGAAGGAAAGTTTGGGAGAGAACAGAGCTTTAAAAACATTAAACTCTCTGATCCTGAGTTCTCTCATCTGTAAAATGGGGATAATCATTTCTGTACTACCTACCTCACAGGGTTCTGATGAAGAAGGTGCTTTGTGAACCTAAAAATGCCTTGGAAATGATTTGTCTAATTTTATTAACTTTTCTGAGTCTCAGTTCTCTCATCTGCAAACTGAAGATTAGAACATATGTACTCTCTCTCCCACTCCAAGCAGGAAAACACATGGAAAGTCTTAGCATGCAATAGAAAGGACTCAAATTTTTGGATATAAATAAAAGTTTGTATTTATTTTGCTTCTTAAATGTCATTTTCAGTTAATTTTCTGTTTCAAAACAGGAGGGAAGAACTATTATTTTAAATTCAATTTCATTTTATTTTCAGTTCCAAATCCACTGTCCTCCACATGTCCCCCACTCATTGAGAAAGTAAGACATACAAAACCCATCACAAATATGATCATGAAAAATAAATTTCTGCATTAGCCATGTTCCAAAACAAAATAACAAAGCAAGCAAAAAGAGAAAGAAAAACAAATATGTTTCAGTCTGCACTCCGTGCTCTTCTGTTCTCTATTTAGAGGTGAATAGTATTTTTCATCATGAGTCCTTTGGAATTGCAGTGGGTCATCATGTTAATCAGAGTGACTTAGTCTTTCATCATTGATTATGCTACTGTTATGATGTAAATTGTTCTCCTGGTTCTGCTCGCTTCACTTTGCATTAGTTCATACAAATCTTCTCAGGCTTCTCAGAAACCATCCTTTTCATGATTCCTTATAGCACAATAGTATTCAATCACAATCATATTCCATGACTTGTTCGGCCATTTCCAAATTGATGTTCACCTCTTCAGTTTCCAATTCTTTGCCACCACAAAGATAGCTGCCATAAATAATTTTGTACAGATGGATCATTTTCTTCTTTCTTTGATATCTGGGGAGTATAATCCTAGTAGTAGTATTACTGGGTCAAAAGGTATACACAGTTTAATAACCTTTTAGCAGGATTCCAAATTGTTCTCCAAAATGATTAGACTAGGGGGTAGCTAGTGGCACAGTAAATAGAGCACTGGCCCTGGAGTTAGGAGGACCTGAGTTCAAATCTGGCCTCACACGGTTGACACACTTCCTAGCTGTGTGACTTTAGACAAGTCACTTAACCCCAATCGCCCTCCAAAAAAAAAAAAAGCAAAACAAAATGATGACTAGATCCACCAATAGTGTGTCTGTTTTCCCACATCAACTTCATCATTTATCATTTTCCTTTTCTGTCATAGTCAATCTGAGGGGTGGGAGGTGGTACTTCAGAATCACTTCAATTTGCATTTCTCTAATTATTAGTGATTTAGAACTTTTTTTTCATATGACTATTGATAGTTTTGGTTTATCCTTTGACCACTGTTCAATTAGGGAATGGCTCTTATTCTTATAAATTTGGCTCCATTCCTTAGAAATGAGACTTTTATCAGAGAAACTCATTGCAAAGGTATTATTCCAGTTTCCTGAATTTCTTCTAATTTTAGCTACATTAGTTTTGTTTGTACTAAAAGGTTTTAATATGCAATCAAAATTATCCAACTTCTGTGTCCCTTTTTTGGTCATGAATTCTTTCCCTATCCATAGATCTGACAGTAAACTTTTTCTTTGCTTCTGTCATTTGCTTGTGAGAGCACTCTTTATGTCTAAATCAGTACCCATTTTGAGTTTACCTTGGTATACGGTCTACACCTAGTTTCTGCCAGGCCATTTTTCAGTTTGCCCAACAGTTTTTGTCAGATGGTGAGTTCTTGCTCCAGCAGCTGCGATTTTGGGGTTTATCCAACACTAGGTCACTGCGTTTATTTGCTTCTGCATATCATGCCCCTAATCTGTTCTGATGATTTGGCTCTCTATTTCTTACCCAGCAACAAATTGCTTCAATGATTACTGCTTTATTTTACACTTAGAGGTTGGCACTGGTGACCAGATCTGATTATTGTCAGTTTCTCTATCTGCAAAATGGGGGTTATTATCTGTTTTGCCCCAGGGTTGTTTTATGGAGCTATGGGGCTGGGAGTTGTCATTCTTCAGGCTCAGCAGTCAGCCAACAGAGCTCTGATGAGAAGCCAACTCCTCCCTTTCCATCTCATCTGTGGCTGGGCGCTGGTTCCTATCAAGCAGGTACATGCCTACCCAGGCTCCATAGACAGGGAGGCTCCAGGGCAGGGGCTGTGGGGCCAGGCTGCGTGCGAAGAGAGGCCAAGGGACCATGGAAGGGGCCGGATGCAGGGACACTTGGAGCCCCCGAGTTTGTCCAGGAAGATTCCAAGAGGAGCAGATAGTGGGGACGGAGAAGAGCTCCTGCCTCCAGATGGCACCGAGGTACTGAGCATTCAGCACGGGATCCTGGAGCCAGAGCTGGCATGGGCCTTCAGAGTCACTTATCTACTCTCATCTTCCAGAGGGGGAAACTGAGGCCTCGGGAGGGAAAGGAAGCCCCCAAACTCAGGGTTGTCAGGTCTAAAGACTTGCTGCGTTTCCTTAGCACTGACCGTGTGACCACGGACAAGCTATTTTACCTCCACGGACTTCAGTTTATCAATCAGTTGATATTTATTAAGCACCTGCCCTGTATCAGGCACTGGGCTAAACTCTCAAGATACAGAAAATGGCACAAGACAGTCCCTGCCCTCAAGGAGCTCACAGTCTAACAGGGGAGGCAGGAATCAAACAGATCTATAGAGAAAGCTCTGGATGGGGACAGACAGAAGAGAAGCTACAGAGGGAAGGGGCTGGCGGGAAGAGGGCATGAGGAAGGATTCCTGGAGGAGGCAGGATTTTGTATGGGACTTCCAGGGAAGTCAGGAGAGGGAAGTCATGAGAAGGGAGGACATTCCAGCCAGAGAAACTGCCCAGAGCTGAGAGATGCAGGGTCTTCCACTGACTCAGCTAAATCCTGACCCTGGCTGGGGAGCCCACGGACAGCATAGGGGCTGCCGCTGAGCCAATTCAGGGCACAGGGCCTTGGGCACTGGAGGGACTTGGTAAAGGTTAGCTCCTTCTCTCCTGGGGGCTCCTTCGGTCCATTTTGGAGAAACAAAGCTGCCTGCCTACTTCATGAAGCCTCCTGGCTCCCTGAACAGCAAAAGACTTGGTCCTTGGTGACCTGTTGGGTGGCTGGGTTTTATGCGGAGGGGGCCTGAAGGGGTGGAACCTCTTTCTACCGTCCCACTCTGGGTAAAGGAACTTCCATCCCTCTCTGGGTAGGTGAGGAAGGCCTGGCCCAGCCCCAGCCTCGGCAGAGTGGCTTTTGGGGGCAGGCTCTCCCATAATAAATCACCAGCTTGTCCCAAGCTGGCTTTCCCTGCAGGGCCTCCCTGAGGCAGGGGACTGGTCTAACCTGCTCAAACCAGCAGCTTGGAGTTAGGGCTTTGATTGTTCCAAACCAATGCTTTCATTGTTATAGAGAACCTCCAGTGGGCGAAGTCCTCTGCCCATGCAGGCTCCTACCTGCATGGTAACTTAGGAGTCCCAGAGCAACCTGGAGCCCCTCTAGGGTAAAGTGACCTGGCCAGGGTCACACAGCCCACAGGGGAGAAGAGGCAGGGCTGGGACCCCGGCCTTCCTGACTCTGAGGTCTCTAGACCTTTCCCCCTTCACCCCTCCCTAGTAGGGCCCCCTCCTCACCTCCCCCCCAGGCAGGCACCCCTTCTCACCTCCCCCCCTCTTAACCTCCCCCCATAGGCAGGCGCCTCCTCTCCTGCAGCCTCAGGGGCAGCATGGTGCCAAGGATATGCTGGATATGGAGTAGGGAACCCCCAGGTTAATCCTGCCTCAGGCACTTGCTGGTCTCACTATTGACATGCTACTAGTCAAGTCATCTGATTCTCCTTGGCTTCATCTATTAAATGGTGGGGGGGATTGAATCCATGACCTCCAAGGTCATCGCTCTTCTGCAGATGAGACCCTCTATAGTCTTTGCATTGGCTGTGCCCCCTGCCAGGAGTGCCGGGCCCCCTCCCACTTAGGCTCCATTGCTTCCCTGGTTTCCTTCCAGACTCAGCCCAAAGCCTGCTTTGCAGGAGGCCTGTCCAGTCCCGCCCCCCGCCTCTGCCCCCCAGCAGGTGCCTTCTTCCTGAGGTGGCAAGTACAGCGTTGTTTGCAGGCTGTCTCCCCCTAAGACTGGGAGCTCCCTGAGAACAGGGACTGGTTGGGCCTTTTTTTCTATCTACAGAGCTTCCCACAGGGCTTGGCACATAGTAGGTGATTAATAAATACTTTCTGACTCTGAAGGACAGTTGTGCAGAAGAAGTGTCAGCCTTGCCCTGCAGAGGGAGACCCAGGTGCCATGGGCAAGACCTCCCGATGGGGATCCCTAGATGGAATGGGTCCCCCTCCTAGGCTAACAGGAGCCAAGTTGTGTTTGTGAGTGTATGTGAGAAGAGTGTGTGTGAGCGTGAGTGTGTGTGAGCCTGTGTTAGAATGTGTTTGTAAAAAGAGTGTGTGTGTGAGAGAACATGTGTGTATGTGTGAGAGAGTATGATGTGAGTGTGTGTGGGTATATTGTGAGTATGTGTATGAGAGTCTGTGAGTGTTTGTGAGTGTGTGAGAGTGTGTTAGAGTATGTGTGAGAGAATGTGTGAGTGTGTGTGTGTGAGAGAGTATGTGTGAGTGTGTATGTGTGTATGTGTTTTCAGTCTCCTTTCTCCCCCCTCCTCCATCTTTTCTTCCTTTGTTAGTCTGGGCTGACAGGTGGTGAGCTCCCCATCCCTGCATGGGCAGCCTGGTTCTGTGGTAGGGGTTCGGGCTCAGGTCGAGGCTTGAGATTCTGTCATTTTCTTTGCCTCCATGATCTTCCCCTGGCCAAGGGAACTTGGCCTTCCCAGCCCGCCTGGGTCCCCGAGGGCCTCAGCTGTTTTCTCTTCTCTCCTTGTCTCGCTCAGCTTCCCCAGGATGTCCAGCAAATGCTCCCACACCCCCTTTGCCAGCCAGATGGAGCCATGTTCTCCAGCCCACCTCACCCCTCATTCTAGCCTCCCTTCCCCTTGGGGATGTGGGTCTCCCTGTGGTGGCCACCAGGTGGGGCTGTTCCTTAAGCTACAGAGGCAGCTGCTGTGCCCAGCCTTAGACTGGTCAGCTTGTAGGATAGCGGTTCTGGCCATTCCAGCCACTAGGCTGGTTCAGTAGCACCCCCCCTCAACTCCTGTGCTTGCAAAGGGGTGAGCCTGAGAGAGGAGTTAATGAGCTTGGCTCCATCCCCAGGGGCCAAGGAGAGGGCCCTCAATGGCTGCAAAAATGAGGGAGAAGGGTCCCTCTCTGACTGGGAATCAGGACACCTGGGTTCGGAGCCAGCTCTGTCCCTCCCCCCCACTCCTGTGTGACCCTGACAAAGTCTCTTCTCCCCCCTGAGCCTGCTTCATCTTCTAAGACTGTATGAGGGAGTGGTACACAAGGGATGGAGTAGTGGCCATTAAGTGCCCACTGAGGGGCAGGTGCTGTGCTGGGTGTGGGGAAGAGTCCAGAACAGTCCCTGCCCTCGAGGATCTTAAATTCCATTGGGGGTGGGAGTGTAACAAGTTATACTAGGTCACTAGAGGAGGAAGGGAACATTAACACCGGGAGTCTCAGAGAAGGCTCCTCAGGGAAGATGGCGCCCGACCCTAGCCTGAAAGGAAGGGAGGGACCTGAGAGGCAGAGGTGGGGAAGGGGTACAGTCTAGGCACAGCCTGTACAGAGGCAGCAGGGGATGGGAAGTGAAGGCTGGGGAACAGCAAGAAAGTCAGTTTGGCTAGAGAGAGAACAATGTCCAATCAGCTTGGAAAGGTCAGCCAGATCGAGAAGGGCTTTATATGCTTGACAGAGGAAACCCTGTATTTGGTCCAGAGGCAGTAGGGAGCCATGGAAGGGTTTTGAGCAGGGAATAGCACAGGCTTGAGCCAATAAGAGAATTCTCTAAAAACCCAAATGTTCTTTGCTAATGTGAGGGATCATTATTACTGATGACATAATTCACCGTGAAGCCACAAGGGCTAACTTCCCTAGGAGACTTCTCAGGGAGCAGCCTCATATGGAGAATGGCGCCTGGCCTGGAGCTTCGATCCCCGCTCTTCTCCAGCACTGCCCGAGTTTGGTGCATGGTATAGCAGGAAGGCTGCCCCATCCCCCGACCTGCCCCCCACCCCATGCTTTTGGCCAGGTGGCCTTGGAGATGTCACATCCCTGCAAGAGCCTCAGATTTTCAGTTTAAAGTGAAGACAACTCAGTTCAATACATATTTATTTATTTATTTAAAGCAATTAGGGTTAAGTAACTTGCTCAAGGTTACACGACCAGTTATTTCTGGGTGTGGTGCTAAGTATCAGAGCCCAGATTCGATCCCAGGTGATCCCGACTCTGGGGCCGGTGCCCTTACTCACTGCGCCACCTGGCCGCCCCTCAATAAATATTTATTAAGTGTGTACTTTGTGCTAGGCATTGTGCTAAGCTAGGAATGCAAATACAAATAAAAAGAAAGGCAGTTCCTGACCCCAAGGAGCTTATAATCTAACCTGGAAGAAAATACCCAAAAAGAAGAAGAAAGGGAGTGAGCCACAGGTACAAGGGACGCATGATGGGGGAGCCCCAAAGCCTGCTGGGATCCATGGAGGAAAGCTGTGCTGAGCCCCCTCCTATTTATAGATCTATATATTATATATATTATAGTATATAGGCTCTATTTATAGAGCCCCCCCATTCCCCCCCCCCCCCCCAGTCAGAAGGCCCAATCAGAGGGGGCCTGGAGGATTCCATCTCGGAGCTTGAAGAGATTCCCCAACAATGTATTTCCTGGGGCAGGAGGAGGAGGGGGAAGGAAGGCACAAAGTCCCTGAGCATGGGGTGGGGGAGATACTGGTCCCTGTCCTAGGACCTGTCAGTGGCGTCCCTCGGGGGCCCTAGGAGAGGGCCCTGACCAGGATAGCCGCTTGGCTTTGTCTCTTCAGAGCTCACAATAGACACTAGCATTTCTTCATTTCACTCCGGCTTCTGATGGGGCCAGCCTTTTAGAGAGACATGTGCAGAACCCAGTCCTCTGTCCTTCCTCCATTGAGCTAAATGCTGGAAAAACTGGGAAAGGCAAAAGGCCACACTCCCTGCCCTCAGGGAGCTCGCAGTCTAAGCGAGAAGACAACGGTAAAACAAGATCCATGCAGGATAAATGGGAGGTGATGGGGGGGGGGGGGGATAGAAGGGGCTAGGGGGCAAGAGTGAGGAAGGA
>NW_027186297.1:670721-684602 GCF_028583685.1 Petaurus breviceps papuanus
GGGGGGGGGAGTGAATAAAAAAAGGGGGGGGGGGGGGGGGGTTAGACGGCCTGGAGAGGAGAGAGATCTGAAGCCGACGGACCCCCTAGCGGCTATCGGACCCCCCACAGCTATTGGACCCCGCCCCAGCAGCTAGTGGACCTCTCCAGCGGCTAGCCCACCCCCTAGAGGCGAGCGGAGCACCAGCAGCTATCACCATGGTCCAGGCCGAGGTGCTGAGGGTCTGCCCCAGGGAAGGGCAGTGTCACAGGAGAGAAGGGGACCTGTTGGGGAGATGGTGGCGAGGTAACATGGACAGGCCCTGGCAACAACTTGGGCATGGTGGAGGGGAGAGCAAGGGGTCCCAGATGACTCCTGGGCCCCGAGGCGGAGGGATGTGGGGGAGCGCTCAGCAGTAGAAAGGAAACTAGGGAGAGGAAGGAGGGAGAAAGCTCATGAGTTCCGTTTTGGACCCGTCGGCCCTACAGGGCACGTGGCTCGAGCCAACTCCGCACTTGGAGTTGCGAGCCGGGAGGCCAGTGAGGAGAATCCCCCCCCCCCCCCCATGATTCCCATCAGGTTGCCCCTCCACTAGACTGGGCTGGGCTGGCGGATTCCAGGCTGCCGGTGCGTTAGACGGGTCCCAGGGGGCGGGGGCGGCGCTGTCAGCCAGGCCCAGGGGCTTTCCTCCGGCACTTTCTTCGCTCAGACTGAGGGACGGCTTGGTCTCAATGCTGCACCTTCAGCCCCATCTGCCTGGTCTTTTGTTGCTGTTAAACGTTTGGTGTGGTCAGCTATCCAGTCAGAGGCTTTGGGGCTAAGTCCCCTCGGCCACAGCCTGCAGAGCTCTCTGCTGAGGCTGGGGAGGTTCAGACGTTGGCCTTTTCCAGTGCCTTGTACTGAAGAGTAACAGGAATTCCTCTGGGCTTCCGAAGACCCTGCCAATTAAGCTAACGGACAGAGAGCATGATGCAAGTTTCTGGGGGTGCCCCCGCTTAAAGATAATCACAAAAAAATGAGGGAAAGAAAAGCAAGCCTCCCCCCATGGAAGGAAAGTCTGCTCCTCTCTTTATGGGGTTTAGGGACCTGCCCCCTCCCACTCAGGTGAACAGCCAAGCTATTCTGAATGAGAATCCCCCATGCTTCCCTTCAGCATAAAGGGCTGTCCAGCTGGGCTGTGTCTGGGCAAAACCTTTCTGCTTAGGGCACACCTAATGTCTTTCCCACAAAGGCAGGTGGTGCCACAGAGGATAGAACACTGACCCAGGAGTCAGGGAAACGTGAGTTCTCAAATCTAGCCTCATATTTTACTAGCTGTGTGATCCTGGGCAAGTCACTTAACCTCTTTCTGCTTCAGTTTCCTCAACTGTAAAATAGGGATCATAGCAGAACCCACTTCCCACGGTTGTTGTGAGAATAAAGTACGGGCAGGGAGGCCTTAGCACAGCGCCCAGTAGATGGTAGGTGTGATGTAACAGCATATTCCCGCATAAGGCAATCTTCCCCCACCCCCAAGACCAGGTCAAAAATTTCCTGGATCTTTTCACTAGAGGGCACTTGAATCCTCCCCAAACAATCCCTCCCAATGCCTGGAGGAATCCCAACGGAGTTTGTAACTCATCCCTCAAGGATAGGGCAATCAGGTTAACTTTAAAAAACAAATTCAGAAAAGCCCCAAAGAGGCACAAGTCTCCCTAAAAGGCAGTAAGAGTGAAGCTACTCATGCAGGGTTTCTGGGCCAGCAGACTAATCTTATCTGATGGCCTTTGGGTCTCCAAGACCTGGGACCAACCGCCTCAGCCCAGGGGACAAAGAAGGCAAGGACTCTGGGTCTGCTCAGACCCTGCAAGAGGGAAAACAACCGCTTGTGAGCTGTCTGCAATGAAATAGGCAGGGGGCAGTGGGCTCCTGCCAGCAAAAACCAAACCTGACCAGTATCAAGCATTCAGACCAGCAAAGCAAGCTCCGAGATACTGGTCTGACTTAGAAGGAAACATAGGCAGGGGAAGAAAAGAAAAAAGCTCTTATTTTTCACTCTGTGGATTGCTGAAAATTAGGGTATCCAATAAGGAGAGATGAAGTGATGACTGAGAGAGATGAATTTCTCCAGGGGCTTCTTATAAATGTTGAGAGCCCCAAATTACCCAAGGGGAAGCCTGTGGGGGTGTGCATGTGTGTTTGAGTGTGTATGTGTGAGTGTGTGCATGTGTGCATATGTGTGCATACATGCACATGTGTGTATGTGCATGCATGCACATGTGTGTTTGTGTGCATGTGTGTTTGAGTGTGTATATGTGTGCATCTGTGCCCACGTGTGTGTTTGACTGTGTGTATGTGCGTGTGTGAGTATGTGTGTGCATGTGTGTGTATGTGCACGTGTGTGTTTGACTGTGTGTGCATGTGTGAATGTGTGTATGTGTGTGAGTGTGGTGTGCGTGTGTGTGTGGGGGAGGGATGAAAGTTCCAGATGGTGGGCCTCTGATATTTGGGTGTAAAGGAATCCTCTCCCTCAGAAGAGACAGCTCTGGCTGGGCCAAGACAGGGCAGTGTGGTGCCCTTCAGCCGCCTTGTGCCAGTTACATGGATACTCTTAGTAGCAGGGGCCAGTTAAGAGCTTGTCTACACTGACCTTTCCTCCGTGGGAGGCGGCAGCAGGAACAGAAGAGCTGAGTTGACAGTAATTGACCTCTCCCCCAATGCCCACACACACCACTGACCTGGAGTCACGAGGCAGCTCAAATGGCATGGGAGAAGCCCTTCTTGGGGCTTGATATGCATCTGGATAGAATCCATTTGGATCCAGGCAGGAGGGGGGAGCACCCGCACATTCCCCAGCTGCATCTCAGCCAAAGGTTTTGTTTTTTTTTTAAGCAATTGGGGTTAAGTAACTTGCTCAAGGTTACACGGCCAGTTATTTCTGGGTGTGGTGCCAAGTGTTTGAGCCCCGATTCAATCCCCAGGTCATCCTGACACAGGATGCTCTTACTTGTTGAGCCACCTGGCTGCCCTAAGCAATTGGGGTTTAGTAACTTGCTCAAGGTTACACAGCCAGGTGTTTCTGGGTGGGTGCTAAGTGTCTGAGCCTGGATTCCATCCCAGGTCATCCCAACGCTGGAGCCGGTGCTCTTACTTGCTGTGCTACCTGGCTGCCCCACAGCCAAAGGTTTTGAAGCTGGTACAGAGAGAGACAATGTTTCCTTCGGGTGCCTGGTTAGGAGTAGATACAGTCCTGGCCTTCTTCCTGTGGAAAACTGTGAGCAAGGTCGTAGCAGAAACCTTGGTATCTCAGCAACATTTGAGTGTCCCAGAAACCAGGGTAAAGAGGGTAGTAACCCCTCTCATTGGTACAAGTGCAACTGGGTAGCCCATTTCTTCTGCAGCCTAAGTCCCTTTGGAAAGAAGCAGTGACTGATGGATCTTCCCCTGGACCCCTCCGCTGAGATAAATGTTTAAAATGTTTCTTTGAATTACCTATGTATGTGCAGGAAGGTCTGGGCCTCAGGACCTCTGTCTGTCCAGGTTTCCAGCTTGCAGGATTCATGGAAGGGCTGGGGGTGGGAGTGGCAAGAACATTACCCTCCTCCCCCATTCACTGGCCTGGTTCTCCATCTTTAGGGAATGTAAGAATTCTAAGGGACAGGGGTCACAAAGAGGCATCCTCAAGATAGAGGCTGGTCTTGCAAAGGCACGGTGGCTGGAGATCAAACACATGGAGAACAGTCAGTAGGGCAGGGAGCCGAGACCTCTCCAGCTGCTTCCCAGATGAACTCACTATTCAGCCGGGAACAGTGATAATATCATAATAATATCTGTCCCACTCTGAGCACACCATGGAGCTTAGGCCAATGAGCTCTTCTGTCTAATGCATTAATATTTAGCTTTTTCTTCCATTAGGCTATAAGCAAACCTCACCACATGATTCTGACTTAAGTAGCAAGAGGCCTCATCAGGCAGCTGGCTGGGACCAAGGCAGCCCTAAAGGATGGAGCCATCACCGGAATCTGGGGCCTCTTCAAGTTCATTGTTCCTTAGCAAGGAGGCCAGCATTAAAAGATAAATTAGAAGATACATGGCATCCTCAGGTCAGAGACTGACTTTGACTCTCCAGAATGCTTCAGTGGTCTGGGGCCAGCAAGAGTAGCCCAGGGTTAGGGGCGGCCAGGTAGTACTGTGAGTAAGAGCACCAGCCCCAGAGTCGGATGACCTGAGATCGAATCTGGGCTCAGACACTCAGCACCCACCCAGAAACATCTGGCCATGTAACCTTGAGCAAGTTACTTAACCCCAATTGCTTAAAAAAAAAAAAAAGCGAATGCTAAAAAAAAAAAAAAAACTCTCCACTTATATTGTAAAAAAAAAATATTTTAAAGAAAAAAAAAGAGTAGCCCAGGGTCTCTGTTGGGGTCTCCCTGCATATAATCTTACCCACCAGACTTCCTTTGTATCAGTCAATGAAAGAATCAACAAAGGTGCTTAGGTCCTACATCATAGGTGAGACAAAGACTCATACAATGTCACACTGGGATGGCTTTTAGAACATGGAATATCAGAGATGGCAAGGGTCCTAGATGGAGAGCTTAGATTGTTGGAGCTGGGAGAGGGCGTTTGAAAAGGGAATGTCTGAGCTGAATGGACCCTAGAACAGAGAATTATCTCTCTGTCTTGGTCTCTCTCTCTCTCTCCCTTCCCCTCTCTCCCCTTCTCCTCCCCCCCTCTCTCTCTCTCTCTCTCTCCCTCCCACCCTCTCTCTCTCCCCTCCTTTCTCTCTTCTCTCCCTCCCTCTTTCCCTTCCTCCCTCCTCCCTCAATTCCTCCCTCCCTCCCTCTCTCCCTCCCTCCCCCCTGTCCCCCCATCTCTCTTTCCCCTTGTATTGCTTTGTGTCTGCTTTGTACAGACAATCCTCACCATTTCCAAGTTTGACTTTCCCGACTTCAGGCATTGGTGTGATTTTTTAGTAACCTCACTTTCCCTTTCGCAGTAGTACTTGTGTGCATTCGTGGTTGTACACAGCACACACAAAAAAAGAAAGGTGCAATGCCCAAGTTTGTGGAGCTACTGTGTGCTTCCCTGGTCTTGTTCACCCTACTGTTGTGGAGTAAAGAGCTCTCCAGCCATTTGTTGCCTATTTCCATTGTTTGCCTTTCAAACTCAAACTTTTGTGTGGCAATTATGCCCCCAAAGCTTAGTGCAAGCCCTTGGGGCTCTAAGCCCAGGTTTGCAAAGTCAGCGATGGGCTAAGTGAGAAAATCAAGGGATTAGATAAACTTTGGGTGGACAGCTGCTGTCACTCTAATGGACCAGCTGGCTAGAGACACGGAGGCTGCCAGTCCCATCAGGGCAGCCTCAAGGTTAAATATCAATTTGCCCCTGCTATTCTAACATCCTCCAAGACCCTTAAGGATCTCAAAAGGCACGTGAAGCAGACGTCTCTGATGGATTCTTTCAGGCTGGTGTGTCCTTCACAACCTCCAAGACTACCCAACAACCATGAAGGGCAGTGTCAGAGATGATGCCAAGTGCTTTCCATTCTTGGCATCTTCTAACAGTAGTGAACAAGTCCCAGAAACACCTCCCTTGGTTTGCAGACTTCCTCATGCCACCATCAGACAGCTCTAGAGATCAATATCAAGACCAGAAGAAAAGGAAGGATGAAAATGAGAAGCTTGGCAAGCAGGTGAGGCGGCTCCAACCTGACCTATTCAAAGGCACTTCTGGTTCTGAAAAAGGAGCTGACATTGACACAGACTATCCCCATTTCCTGAGGAAGTTCAAACAATGTAAATTGGTCACCACAATGAGGAGACCCAAAGCACCTCGAATCCACCTCAGCCAGCAAATCCTTCTCTTCCCAGTCGGTGATGTTAAACTCAACACTCAAACCATGCATCTCTATGGACCACATATCACCTCAGTTTTAAAGCATAATGTGTGCTTCATAGTCTTTTTATTTATTTTGTTAAACATTTCCCAAGTACATTTTAATCTGATTCTGGTGGCACTCAGGAGTCTGGAGGGCCACACATATGTTTGATACCTTTGTCCTAAGTCATTGTACTTCTCTTTCCTCAATTTCCTGTCTTCTCAATGTAGGAGAATGAGCAGAAATGGACTTGGCCAAACAATCAAATATTCATATTCATTCCCCTTAAAAAAACAACATCTGAGACTTGCATAGCTTGTTGTGGTTTACAAATCATTCCCTATAAAAGACCACACTGGACGAAGTCATAGAGCTCACTCATAACTGAGCCAGGACATGGGCTCATGATCACCTAAAGGGACTGGAAGTGCCTGCCCCAAAGAAGAAAAGACTCAGGATACATTATACATCCATATGCTATCTATGTTATATATCTATATGCTACCTGTACATTATATATCTAGGATCCAATGCATGGAGGCCCGGTCAACGTGGCGGCAAGTTGAGACACCAACTGCAAGGGCCATTCCCAGGCCTATCACTGCGGAGCTGGGATCTGATGGAACAGGGCAAGAGACAAATGTAGGACCTGAGGCAGCAACTACTCCCGGGACCACCAACCCACAGCCTGGAAATTTAAAAAGTGCCTATCTGAACTTCCAGGGACCAGGGTGGGAGAACGAGCCCCGGCTGCTCCAATCCCCCTTCTGACCCTGAAAACACAGTAAGTATTGCACCAGAGCAAAACTTTAAACAGTAAAGGGTTAGGAACCCTAGAGGAAGGGCATGCCTAAGGCCCTGCCTCAAAATGGGTAAAAAGCCAACTGCAAAGACAAAGACTCTAGAATCCTATTATTGTGAAGGGGAGGAACCAAATTCAGAAGGAGACAGCGTTGACTCCACATCCACAGCTGAAACATCGACAGGGAATATGAACTGGTCTCAAGCACAGAAAGCATTCTTAGAAGAGCTCAAGAAGAACTTGGAAAACCAAATTAGAGAGGTAGAAGATAAAATCAATAATTATTTTAAAATCGAAATTGTGAAATTAGAAAAACATTACAATGAAGAAAACAGCCCCCCACAAAGAAAAATGTGTGAACTAAAAATGAAATCTGAACATATGGAAAAGGAGCTTCAAGAACTAACTGAGGAAAATAATTCACTAAAAATTAGAATCAACCAAATTGAAGTTAATGACTCTATGAGGCACCAAGAATAAGTCAAACAAAACATCAAGAATGAAAAATTAGAAAAAGTGGTAAAATATCTCAATGGAAAAATAACTGACCTGGAAAAGAGATCCAAGAGAGATAATCTGAGAACTATTGGTCTATTGGAAAATCAGGATGAAAAAATGAGCCTGGACAACATCCTCCAAGAGCTCATCTGAGATCCCAGAACTAGAGGGTAAAATAGAAATCAAGAGAATCCACCAGACACCTCCTGAAAGAAAAGCCTGCAAAATGTTGTGGCCAAATTCCAGAACTATCAGGTAAAGGAGAAAATACTACATTATACATCTACACACTATCTATGTTATATATCTATATGCTACCTATATGTTATGTATCTATAAGGATCACACATGTTCAGCTTCAACCGAGCAGCAGAAATAGAAATTCTGAATGCAAGTTACTGGGCAGCAGATTTTGGCTTGATGTAGAAGGATGTGGGTTCCTATTGTGGAAGGTCTTCAAGGAAAGGTTAATGACCATTTGTCCAGGGTGTTGTAGAAGGAATTTCTGCCTGTGTATGTGTTAAAGTATATGTCCTCCCAACTCTGAGACTATGGCTTTTGAACCCAAAGGTTCATCCAGAAGGCATCTGCAATGACTTGGAGATGAATGTTAGGGATGTTAGGGGATTTCTCACAGAGACAGAACCAAGGTGGGATAAACTGAATGTCACCCCAGGCCTTCAGCTTAGAGACAATGCAGATATGGCAAGAGGAATGATGAAAATAGGAAGCAGGTCCCCTCCTGGCCCTCCCTCCCCACTCTGAGCACACCCCAAGTGAGCTTCCTCCCTGTTTTGGGTCTTGTAGGTGCAAAAATGGCCATTTAGGATTTTAATTGCATCCAGTTCCCTCCTTTTACAGAGAAGGAAACTGAGGTTGAGGAGTCCAGTGACTTGGTCCAAGCCCCCCTCGTTGTAGAGCCAGGGTTGAAGGCCATGATCTCTGACCCCGAGGATCTGGTGTCTCTCTGAGTTTTTTGTATTTACAATCTCAGGGAAACGAATCCCTGAGATGTGGGGCCTTGGCCAAGTCCCGACCTATCTGAGGCTCAGTTTTTTGTTAAGATGATTTTCAGAATATTGTCCAGGTCTAAAGTTTTACAGCCTTCTGTGAGAGGTGGCAAAGGGCAGGGCTGGGTCAGTAGGCAGCCCAGGCTGTTCTGAGCACTTTCATCTTTGATGGGAAGTTGGGGTAGTCCAGGACTATAGTTTCCATGAAACAGAGGAAACAGCTGGGCAGAGTCATGGCCAAATCTGGGAGAAGAGATGACCAAAGTCCAAGGTTTCAGCTAAAAACAGCAAAGAATCCCAAGCCTGAAGGGAGAGACCTGGCTTCCTGGGGCCCTAGGGAGGAGGGCTCAGTGTCTCTTTGGGGTGACTGAGGGTGCTGAAGGATTCCCCAGTCCCAGATCTGAGGCTGTCCCCCCACATCAATTTCATGGGCCCTGTTAAGGATCCAGTAGCTTCTCAGTCAGAACCAGGGGAGGGAGACAGAGCTCAGGGTCCCACTGGAAAGAGAAGATACTCATTAAATTATCAGAGAACAAGAAAGGACAGGAGGGAACAAGAGGGAGCTGGGCTGTTATGCAGGTTCAGGGGCAGCCAGGGAGGTCAGAGGGAAAGATCATTCTCTTCCATTTCATTCAATCGAATGCAATAAGCGTTTGTTAAGCACCTACTGTGTACTCCACATCCACAGCACCCAGTGCAGCTTAGTGGTGAGTACTGGGAGAGATGCAGGGAAGACCCCCTGAGTCCTGTCTCCATGAAGTTCATCCTCTAAAAAGGGGCCGAGACACGGAGATGTCTCATCTTGGCCCCAGCTGCCTCCTGTGGGAATGGAGGGTGAGGAGCCCCGGTGGGCTCTCCTCTCTGTCTCTGTCTCCCCCCACCCCTCTCCCCACTTCTATCCCCCCCACCACGGAGAGGCGCTGGGCTCCCCACTTGCTCCCCTGAAGAATGATTCCCAGGCCTACCCAACGTATCCATGCAGGTCTTTACCATCTCACACACCCTGGTGCCCAGTACATATCCAGCCAGCGTTGACTGATGGGCTGGCTGACTGACGTCTTTTCTATTTTTTGTTCTGGGAATGTGATTTCACAAGTGTGTGGCACTCCCTGGAGAGAAAGCTCCTTCCCCTAAGACTGCTCAGCACCAGGACTGAAGCTCATAGGAATGGTAGCTCACATCTGGGAGGCACGTGAAGGCTGGCAAAGCACTTTACACACAGGATCTCGCTCCACCCTCCTGACAACCTTGGCAGGTGGCACTATGCCCTGTTTGACACAGGAGGAAACTGAGGCCGTGGCAGCTGGGTGATTCACCCAAAGTCACACAGCTGGTAAGTGCCTGAACTCATTGTCAGAGGCTCTGAGGCTCCAGAAGACCCAGGTCTTCCTGAACTGGGGCTGCCTCTCAGGTTGTACAGCTGGTAAGTGTCTGCGGCAGGGTTTGAACTCAAGTCTTCCTGACTACAGGCCTGGAGCTCTGTCCATTGTGGCACCAAGCCCAGGGCACAGCTTGAGCAAAGAGAGGAGGCAAGAGAATACAGGGCCCAGACAACTGACCCTTTGTGGAGTGCTGTGTGCTTAGTGGGGAGTAATGAGAAATAAGGCTGGAAAGGCAGGGCAGCGCCAGACGTTGGGAGGCTTTGAATGCCAGGCAGCAGCATGGGAACCTGATTTAGCAGGGAAATGGGTTTGGAGCAGCCCCAGAGGCAGCCTGGTGGAGGAGATAGGAAGGCCTGACTGGGACTCTGGAAGATGGAGCCCGAACCCAGCTCTGAAACCTGCTCTGTGGATCTGTGGCTGTGGGCAAGCCATTTCACACTTCCACACCTCAGGCTTCCCATTTGTTGGATGGAGACCTTAACTCCTTCTCTGCCCCAAATCCTGCTGGGGTTCCCCTTTGCCTACTGAGAAAAATGTAGTTTTTAGACAGTCTGTGAGGCCCCTCACCAGCTCCAAATCTTACGATTCTGCAGCTTTATATGGCAACGTGAATTCTCCCTCATGCATTTCCTGAAGTCAGAGGCAAGATCAAACCTTATAGGCTGCTGGACCCAGTGCTTCCTACATTCTCAGAGGGAGAGTGCTTGTTCTCTCTCTCTCTCTCTCTCTCTCTCTCTCTCTCTCTCTCTCTCTCTCTCTCTCTCTCTCTCTCTGTCTGTCTCTCTCTCTCTCCTCTTTTCCTTCCTCCCTTCCTCCCTCCCTTCTCTCTTCCCTCCTTCCCTCCCCCACTCTCTTTTTCTCACTCTTTGCCCTCTTTCCCCCCTCCCCCACAGGTCCAGGCCACATCTAGGTGGAGAAAAGTCAGCAGCCCTGAGAGTCCCAGCATGTGAGCCATGGATCATTTACATCGAATTTGAATAAAGTGCCCTAAACTTACTGTCCATGCCCTGGTGAGTTTCATGTTAGAATAATTTATGGATTCCCTGGTGGTGTCCATTTTTTAATAATTTGTCTCTTTTTCTCCATTTCTCTCTGCACTGTCTCTGACCTGGAGCCCTCATGTCTACAGAAGGGAGGCAGTGAAGGCTGAGAGGAGGTGCCTAATTGGAGAGGCTGTTGAAAACACTGCTCATCCAGGTTGGAGGCCATTGGACTTGGTGGCCTCCAGGGCCTTCCGGTCAGATCCCCTGAGCCAGCCCTGGTGTTGAAAGCAAGAGCACAGCGGATGCCTCTGCCCTTTGTCCGGTTATCTAGACACTGGCAGACCCCTGGGAACCAACATTGGGTCGGAGCATGGAGGGTGCTTAGAGCATAAGGCAGGAAACTTCAGAGACCAACAGGTTCTTAGAACACACTCAAAAAGGATTTGGAGCAGGGAAGGACAGAATGTCAGAAATGGGGCAGACCATGGAACCCAGAAGGTCAGAGCTGGGAGGAACTTTGGGCCCAGAATGTAGGTAGAAGGAATGTTAGAACACCAGACACAGATATCAGAACTGGAAGGCTTCTTAGAACACAGAGATGTCCACTCTGGAAGAGATCTGAGAACAATGAATGTCAGAGCTGGGAGGGAGCTCAGAAGAGAGAATGTGAGAGCCCCGAGCCCCGAGGATGCTGCCAGGGGCAGCATCAGCCTATTCTCATGGCCTGGACCTTGGCATCCCAGAGGCTCTGCCAGCTGAGCACACTAGCTCCAGGCAACCCTGCCAAGCTAGCAAGGCCTGAGGCTAGGCCTGGGTTGGCCTGGGAAGGTCTCCTGAAGGCCAGTTCAGCTAAATGCATGGACGCTTGACCCCAGAAGACTGATCTTGGTGATCATGGTGAGTCTTTTAGCCGCAGGAGCCCCTGAAGGACCATCTCCCAAGGTATGGAGAGGCCTCTTACTCCCAAAGCACTTTCCTCCCAACCCCTGCTAGTCCCATTGCTAGTCCCATTCTACAGAAGAGGAAACTCACAGAAAGCAAGCATCTCCACCAAGGTCACACAATGATGTAAAGATGAATAAGAAACCATCCGGTCTGTCCTCAGCTTGCTCCTAGGCGAGCAGGGGAGATAAGGCAGAGGAGGAGGAGGTGTCTCCAAGCCCACCCTGGTGAATGTATCTATGTGGAGATAGAGGGGAGATCAGTAGGGGCACCAGGGCTGAGCTGATGCTGTGGGGCTGGGCCTTGCCAAGGAGGGAGCTGGGATGGGAGGGAGGAGTCCAGGCAGAGGAAGCAGAATGAGGAGCAGTCCACTTGAGCCAATCTGTGGACGGGGTGTGGGGGAGTCAGGGAAGGTCAGCGGAGGCCAGGAAGCTGAGGACCCTGCAGGCCTGGCCAAGGAGCCTTGAGCGAGCCAGGGGTATCACCAGAGCTGCCCTTGTGGGAGATTAGAGGCTAAGCCAGAGGCCCAAAGAATAGCACTTAACTGAATGATTTAGGGGAATCCATGGTAGGCTCCAGTGGAGTGCCCCAGGGATCTGGCCTTGGCCCCGAGCTGGTGAGTGTTTACCTCCATGATTTGGATGAAGGTATAGACATCATGCCTTTCACGTTGGTGGATGATGCGGCGTCTGGAGGGGTAACAAACATATTAGAAGATGGAACCAGGACTCAGAAAGATTCCAACAGGTGAGAAGACTGGGCTGGCTCTCTTTTTTTATATTATAATTAATCTTTTATTTATTTATTTTTAGTTTTCAACATTCATTTCCACAAGATTTTAAATTACACATTTCCTTCCTGTCTTTCCCCTACCCCCACCCCAAGATAGCAAGCCTTCCCCCAATCTTATATCCTCTTATATCCTCCCCCATTCCTCCCAGCTTTCTAGTAGGGCAAGATGGATTTCTATACTCCAGTGCCTGTATATCCGATTTCCCAGTTGCATGTAAAAGACAATTTTTTTAACATTTGTTTTTAAAACTTTGATTTCCAGATTCTCTCCCTTCTTTCCTCCTCACTCACCCCCACTGGGAAGACAAGCAATTCAATATAGGTTGTTCATGTGTAGTTATGCAAAATGTTTCCATAATAGTTATATTGTCAAAGACTAACTATATTTCCCTTTATCCTATCTCCCCCCCCCCAACTTATTATATTTTCTACTTTGATCCTGCCTTTTTGGAAAAGGGTTTGCTTCTAAAGACCCTCTCCCCTAATCTGCTCTCGCCTCTATCATCCCACCTCTTATCCCTTTCTCCCCTACTTTCCTGTAGGGTAAGAAACCCAGTTTAGTGCATATGTTATTCCTTCCTTAAGCCAAATTCAAGGAGAGAAAGGTTGACCCATTCATTCCCTTTCACCTTCCTGCTTTTTGCCTTCATTATAACAGTTTTCTCTTGCCTCTTTTTTTTTTTTCTTTTTGGAGGGCGATTGGGGTTAAATGACTTGCACAAAATCACATGGCTAGTAAGTGTGTCCAGTGTCTGAGGTCAGATTTGAACTCAGGTCCTCCTGACTTCAGGGCTGGTGGTCTATTCACTGTGCCACCTAGCCTCCCCATCTCTTGCCTCTTTTATATGAATTTACCCTATTCTATCTCTCCCTTTCTCCTTCTCCCATTATAGTCCTCTCTCATCTCTTAATTTTATTTTTTAGTTATCATCCCTTCATATTCAAATGTGTCCTCTGTCTATTTATACACGTATACACATATACACACACTCACATATGTATTTATACACATTTATACCCTTCTATATATACATACATATGTATGTATATACACACACACACACACAATATATTCCCTTCAACTATCCTCAAACTGAGAAAAGTCTCATGAATTACAATTATCGTTTTTCCATGTAAGAATGTAAATAGTTCAACTTTAATAAGTTCCTTATGATTTCTTTTTCCTGTTTACCTTCTCATGCTTGTTTGCTTCTTGTATTTGAAAGTCAAATTTTCTGTTCAACTCTGGATTTTTCATCAAGAATACTTAACAGTCCTCTATTTCATTGAATGAGCATATTTTCCCTTGAAGCATTATGCTCATTTTTGCTGGGTAGGTGATGCTTGGTTTTAATCCTAGCTCCTTTGACCTCCAGAATATCATATTCCCAGCCTTTTGATCCCTTAATGTAGAAACTGCTATTGTCTCTTCCTGACAGCTTATAATATTTTCTTCTTGTCCTGGGAACTCTGGAATTTGGCTATGATATTCCTAGGACTTTCCTTTTTGGGATCTTTTTCAAGAGGCAATTGGTGAATTCTTTCAATTTCTATTTTGCCCTCTGGTTCTAGAATATCAGGGCAATTTTGAGAATTTCTTGAAGGATGATTTCTAGGTTCTTTCTTTGATCAT
>NW_027186297.1:689602-713070 GCF_028583685.1 Petaurus breviceps papuanus
GGGGGGCCTCCCGAGGCATGGAGGGGAGCCGGCTCCTCCCGGGGCCTCCTGGGGCAGGTGAGCGCCTGCGCACCGGCCTCTTGGAGAAGAGGGAGACCGAAGTGGGAGCTGAGTGCACGGAGGGGGCGGGGCGCACCCTCTTCCCCAACGCGCCTGCGCCGCCCCGCCCCCACCAGCCGAGGCCAGCCCCGGAGGCGGGGCCGGGGCGGGCCGCCCGGGGGGGCGGGGCGGGCGGGGGCGGGGGCTGGCGGCGGCGGCCCCCTTAAGGAGAGGCGGCGGGGGCGGGCCGGGGGGGCGGGGCGGCGGCTGCGCGGCGCGGGCCGGGCCGGGGCCGGGCAGCTGGAGGCCGCGGGGCGGGCGGGCGGACGGGCTGGGCGCAGCGACGAGCCCGCGCAGACCCTGCTGGCACGCGGGGCCGGGCCCGGCCAGGGCAAGAGCGCGGAGGGCGGCGCGGGCGCGGCTGCTGCCTCGGCGGCTGCTGCGGGGTGGCGGCGGCGGGCGCGGGGCCGTGCGGGGAGCGGGGGCGCCGGGGCCGCGGGCTCGGCTCGGCTCGGCTCCGGGGGGCCGCCCCGCCCCCCGCCCCCCCCCCCCCCCCCCGCCGCCGCCGCCCGGGGAGGAAAGGTGGCGGCAAAGTTGGCCCCGCTCTCTGCGCAGGTAAGTCCGGCGCCGCCCCCGCCCCGGCGGGGGGGGGGCCGGCCCCTCCCCCACGGACACGCACGTGGGCCCAGGCGGAGCCCGCGCAGCGGGGGGGACACGGGGAGGGGGGCCCCTCCCCCTCCGGGGTGGCGGGGTCTGCCGCGCTCCCCCCTCTCCTTGCCCCGCGGACACCTTTGTGCGCAGGGGCCGCGATCGGACCCCCTCACTGGGACCCCCTCCGGCTGGGACCCCCCCTCTGCCAGCATCCCCTACCCCCGCTGTCCAGGACCTCCCTCCCCAGGACCTCCTAGGAGCGCCCCCTTCCAGGGCTCCGGGTCGGGATCCTCTCCCCCCACCCCTATGCTGCCGGTGGCCCCCCCCATCCTCTGCTGGCCCGGACCCCTCCCCCCCAGGACCTTCCTCCCGCCCCGCGCCGGGACCCCCGGCCGGGATCCCCTCCACCCCCATCCTGCCAGTGCCCCCTCCCCCGCTGGCCAGGACCCCCCCCCCCCCCCCCCCCCACCCCCGCCCTCGCGGGGGGGGGGCCCCACACGGTGACCTGGGAGTCCTGGGGCCCCTTTGGGCCGAGCCCCGGGGTTGGGGGGGGGGAGCAGTGATTAGGAACCTGCTGTCTCCGTGCGCTGGGTCTGGGCTGCGCTCTGCCCCGGGGCCTGGGTTTGGGAAGCGCGGATGGAGCGCTCTGGGCTCCGGGGCCCATGGGCGGTGCAGGCGATCTGGGCTGGGCTCGCCCGCCGCCGCCTTCCCTGGGATCGTGACCTCCCGGGATCCACAGCTCAGCTGCTCTGAGGCTCAGAGTGCCCGATGCGTGCCTGTGTGCGGGGCAGGAGCGGAGGGCGGGAGGCCCGGAGGCAGCCCAGGTGGTTCTCCGGAGCTGGTTTCCCTCCTCCGGTGAGGGGAGGGCAGAGCTTCTTTCCGACGCGGGAATCTGGGCAGGCTTTCTGGAGGAGGCGGCTCTTGGGCTGGGCTTCAGCGGGAGGAGAATTGCCCCGGCAGAGCAGGGGGTCTGGCCAGCCCGTCCGGCCAGCCGGGCACTCTGGGCACCGGGGACAGGTGTGGATGGGCCCAGCCCCCGAGGCCAGGCAGAGCAGGGGGTCCGGCCAGCCCGCCACACTGGGCACCGGGGACAAGTGTAGATGGGGCCCAGCCCCCGAGGCCAGGCAGAGCAGTGAGCACCCCGCGGGAGCAAGGCGGAGGGACCCGGACATGAGAGGCCTGTTCTGGGGGCCCGGGGCAGAAGTGGGGCCTCTTAGCGGCCAGCGCTCTGTCCCAGCTGCCGTGGACACTCCGGTTCCCTCCATAGCCTTCTCTTGCGTGAACCTGGCCGCAGAGCCGGGGCTCCAGAGGGGGAAGCTGAGGCCCGAGTCCCCCGAGGGAGCCGGGGGCAGAGCCAAGCCCGACAACTTCGCAACCTGCCCTGGACGCCACCCTTCTCCGGGGAGCCCAAGGGAGAGAGGGAAGCCAGGTCAGATGAAGCCCGGGAAAGCACCGGGCCCTGATGGCCTTGCAGGGACCGGTGGAAACGAATTCTGGAAACAGTGAGAGGATGGCGATGGGAAAGGACCTTCAAGGTCATCTGGTCCAGTGCTCTTAGTTACAGATGAGGAAACTGAGGCCAGGAGAGGTCGTGGGACTTGGCCAAGGTCACGCAACAGAAAAGGGTGGAAGAGATGACTCTCAGGCCCCCAGCTCTGACCGAGCCACGTTGAGTCCTCAGCCCCTGTGTCTGAAGTACTCTCAGACCTTTCACAGGGGGCCTTGGGTGGGGGGGGGGGGCTGGGCGCAGAGAGGGGCAGCCACGCAGCACAGGCCTCCTGCTACGGAGGAAGCTGCCCTGGCCCCGCAGCTGGACAGCTCTCCGTTACAAAGTGGTTGTCTGGCCTTCCTTTTGACTTTGGTGGATGCACGATTTCCTGAATGTGGCCGCCTGCCTCCTCTGCCCCCTCCTCCTTTCTTCACCCTGGGATGGCTGCTTTCCTGTGCCTTCCTTGGCCTGCCCAGAGCCCTGGGAGCCTTCCCCTTGGCCATTCGCCGTGGGACGGCACCCATTCTCAATGGAGAGCTTAAACAGCCCCCATCAAGTCATTTTTTTAAGTACAGTTTTCTCAATGAACAAATATTGGTTTTTTCTCCCTTCCATTCCTCACCCTTGAAAAAAAAGAAAGTCCTTGTAATAAATAGGCACAGTCTTGCCTTGGCCACGTCCCCCAATCTCTTCATCTTCTCTGTCAGGAAGTGGGGAGCTTGGCTTCTCAGGAATAAGACTGGTCTGAGTTCCCGCAAGTGCTTTAGAATCCTTTGTTGGGTTCTCCCTTCACAACCTTCTATGGCTTCCTGTTGCTCAGGAGAAAATGCAGTTCCCTCTTCCTGCTCTAGCCTTGTTCCCACCTTCCCTGCCTCAGCTCACCTTTCTCACCGCTTGTCCAGTGAAATTGGGCCACTGGCTGTTCTCTGAACCCGATGCTTCCTCTTCTGTCTGTGATAATGAGGGTGCCAGGCTGGGGGGGGGCTACTGGGAAGCCTCGGACTCTTTCCCTCCTTCCTCATGTCTCCCTGTTCCCCACAGTGGAGGCCTGGTTTGACGGGGCTCAACTTAGGTTGGGCTCTGTGTTTCTCATCCCACTTGTTTGTCCATTGTGGATGGTGAGACCCGTTTCTTTCCTAGTGCTGTGTGTTTCCCTGAGGAATGGTCTGGGAGTTGGTGCAAGGCCTGTTGTCTGAAAATAGGGGCATCTGGAGAGCAGGTGCTTGTGGGGGAGGGGGCTCTCCCGTGACAGTGACCTCTCCCGTGGTGCATCCATCAGTGTCTCATGGCATGGTGCTTTAGATTGGACAGTCATCAAAGCCTCTTGTGCTGCAGTCTTAGAAGTTGCTTTCTCTCTCCAGGTGATGGTTGTCTGGGGTCTGGAGAGAAAGTGGTGCTTTGTGAGGAGAATGTAAAATTGAGTTTTTGGCATCTGTGAGGATGAGGCACAGCGTGGTCCTTCTGCCCTGGGCAGCGTGGGCTGGGTGACCCTGGGCTAGTCACAGACCTCCTCAGGGCTCCGGGGGGCTCTCTGAGCCTGGGAGGAGAAGAGGTGCCAGGCTCTGGGGGCACCCTCCATGCCCTTGCCTCCCCCCCACCCCCCAGATTGCCTCCAGCCGCCTTGTATCTGTCTGGCATGGCCATAGCCCAGGAGCTCCTGAAGGGCAGGACCTGGCTTGGCTCTTCCCAGTCTCCCCAGGGCTCAGCCCAGTGCCTGGCACACTGGAGGTAGCCCCAGCCCCAGGCTTCCTCGAAGGAGGGCAGAGAGGGCATTCTTTTTTATTTCCACCCTTCTCTGACAGTTTGAATGCTTTTGTTGCTGCTTCTCAGGCTTGTTGTGAGAGGCGGTGTGGTTCAGTGGGTAGGGCACTGGCCCTGAAGTCAGGAGACAGCCAGCTTGGAGAGTTGTATCTTCCCGGGACTGGCTGCATGGCTGTGGGGAAGCTGCTTACCCACTCTGATTTGGCTTCTTCATCTTGAAGGGAGGGCAGGTAATCCCTTAGTGCCTTCCTCACTGAGTTGTTGGGAGGGTCCGATGAGGTAATGGGCAGAGTTGGGGCCTTAGGAGCCCCAGGTCCTGGGTGCAGATCCTGTCTGCGCTTCCGCCCTGTGTGATGGGGTCTCAGGTGTCTCCTCTGCAGTCACGCCCCGGGGTCCTGGGCACCCAAGGGACCTGCTGTCATCCTCATCCTCACTGCTGCCATGGGCCCTGACTCAGTGCCAGTCAGGGGAGCCCTCTGGGCTCGGGGGCTTGGCTTGGCACTCCCAGCAGACACAAGCAGCCAGCGAGAGGAAAATGAGAAGAAAACAAAAGGCCCCCCAACCCCCACCTGCCTGCTCTGGCAGAGCTTTTCATTGACTGCTAATCACTGGCACCTCCTCAGCGTCATTGTTTGGCTGCCCCTGGTGGCGGGAACACTAGCATCGTCACCCCTGGATAGCGACTACTCTGGGGCTCAGGGATAGAAGCTTCCTGCCTGGGAGGAGCCCGGGTCCAAGGAGTAGGCAGCTTGTGTGTGCATTCTGCAAATATCCTCAGTATGCCTCACGGTGGGACCCCCACACCTAGCATGAAATTGGGGTCCTCACAAATGAGGAAACTGAGGCCCAGGGTCAAAAGGCAGGATTTGACTTGAGAGCTTGGGCTCATTCCCCTGAACCACTTACCCTCCTTCTGAATGAGGGTCAGAATCATGAGATCACAGACCTTGAAAGGCCATCTTGCCTAGTCTATTCGTTTTACAGTGGGGGAGACTGAGGCCCAGGGACATGACATGACTTTCCTAAGGTCATGCAGTAGTAAGCTTCATAGGCAGGATTTGAACCCAGATCTTTTCACTCGCAATTTTGAGAGGACCCCAAGATCTTGGGTAACCCTAGTGTAGAGACAGCATCCATGCCCTGCTTGGCCACTACTAGTAGCAGTGAGCGGGCAGGCGGGCAGGCCAGTGCTGTTACAGGCTGCTGTCACTGCCCCCTCATTATCACTGATGACTAATCTCAGCTTACACACACACAGTTTTCAGACCATGGAGCCCCTGACACACACGTTCTCATTTGATGTGGCTAAAACCACCCTTATTAGTGCCATCTTTGAGGGCCAGGCTGGGCGTTTGGACTCTTAAACTGCTTCTCTGCCCATCCATCTACAGGTCCCTCCCAGGTTCTTGAAAGGTCCCAGGTCTTGGGAAGGAAGGTGGCCTTGAAGACCAGACACAAAAGAGAGCTTGACTGGACAAGATGCTGGGGACGGGGTTTAGGCACGAGTCCCCCCAGCCCCATCCTGCCCTTGGGAAGGCCTGGCCTTCATCTCACACCAGAGATGCCCCCCCACTCCCCACAGAAGTGGCTGGCCCAGCGGGGAAGGAGCAGGGAAAAGGGAGGAGCAGACACCCTGTCTGAGCCCATGCCTTCCTCCCTCTCCTCCTGGCTTGGGGGCCTCTGGCCCAGGGCTGGTACTCGATGGATAGACAGAGAGGCCCCAGCCCCCAGTGCATGGAGCTTACAGTCCAGTGAGGGTCACAAGGGAGAGGGAGAAAGCTGAGAAGGAGAGATCACTTTCAGCTGGCCCCCTCAGCAGGGGGCCTGGGGAGGCTTCATGGGTCAAGAGAATTAGAGGCAGAGGGCCCTAAGGTATCATCTGAGCTCAAGCCCCTCATTTGTCAGAGGAGGAAACCGATGATGCCCAGAGAAGCCAGGAGGAGGCCGAGCTGGGTGGCTTCTCCATCCCAGGGAGCTCTCGTGGCCATCATGGGAGGGCCACAGTGTCCTCAGGACCACTTTTAGGAACAGCCTGAACCACTCACTGCCGGTAGTAGGAGGGACCAAAGGGTCCCAGAAGGGACCCTAGAATGGTGAATATCAGAGCTGGAGGGGCCTGAGAACAGGGGAGGTCAGGGCTGGGAGGGGTCTGAGAACAGGGGATGCTAGAGCTGGGAAGGACCTGAGAACAAGGGATGGCAGAGGTGGGTGGGACCCCGAGAACAGGGGATGGCAGAGGTGGGTCAGACCCCAAGAACAGGGGACTTCAGGACTGGGAGGGCCCTGAGAATGGGGGATGTCAGGGCTGGGAGGGGCCTTAGATATCCTCTGGTCCAACCTCCTCTTCCATATGGGGAGGTGGAGGCCCACAGAGACAGAGTGGTCAGACCAAGGCCGCAGAGCTGGGCAGCAGGCTGGTTCTCCCTCCTGTAGCTTCCCTTCCAGGGCCCTGCTGGAGTCCAGTTTTTCCATGTCTCTCAATCCAGCCTTCCTGTGATGCTCAGCTGCACCTTGCTGGGGGTTTGATGTTGAGGGCTCCTATCTGATGACAGTGACAGGCCCCTTTGCCAACTGAGACAAGCTTTGACCGGCCCCTTTCAGGGAGAGCTGAAGGGGGGTGGCTGCTGGGCTCCAGAGGCAGGGCTGGGGATCTCCTTGCCCCAAGGATAAAGGCATTTGGAGCAGAGATGAGTGGGGACTGCCTGGCGAGGAGTGGGCTTAGGGAGCCCTCCATGAATTCTGCCAGGGAGAAGGGATGGAGTGGTGCAGTCTGTGGTCCCATGACTGTGACTTCAGGTTCACTCTCTGCCTGGCCACTGTCGCCACTTGGCCCGAGGCCCAGCAGAGCCGAGCCCATGGCCCTGGGGGATGGCTTCTCCCCTGTCGGGCATCCATGGAGGGCACCAGCCAGATGGTACAGAAGGTGACTCCTAGGACCAAGGCCCAGCAGAGCTGAGCCCATGGCCCTGGGGGATGGCTTCTCCCCTGTCGGGCATGCATGGAGGGCACCAGCCAGATGGTACAGAAGGTGACTCCTAGGACCAAGGCCCCAGCTCTCCTGGGCTGTAACTACTGGCCAAGTTCTGTCCCCCTAGACCAGAACATCTTGCAGGCTCTTTGAAGTGCCCTGGGGAGGCTGGGAGCCTTGCAGACCAAAGCAACAGCTCCCCGTTATTGGGGTCTTCCCCTTCATGGGACCCTTCGGGCAGAAGGCAGCATGATGCAGGGTAAAGTGCCCTGGGGCCGGAGTCAGAGACCCTGGGTTCAAATGTCAGCTCTGACACTACCTTCATGACCTTGGGCAAGTCACCTCTCTGGAGCTCAGTCTCCTCATCTGTAAAATGAGGGGGTTGGGATAGATGATCTCTCAGGCCCCTGCCAGATTCCAAGAGAAGGCAAGGAAAGAAGCAGTTAGTAAGCACTGACTGTTTACCAACCTGTGTTGAGCACTGGGCATTTAATTACAAACAAAAGCAAGTTGGTCTCTGCCCTCAGAAGGGATGGGGATGGGCCAGGCGCCAGGGCAGAGGCCTGGGTGCAAGAGTTGGAGCAGAGCAGAGCTGGGTGGGCCTGGGCCCTTCCCCAGGATGGAGGCCCCAGAGGGGAAGGGCCGGTCCAGGCTGAGACTGCACCAAGGCTACATGGCAGAATCCAGAAAGCCAGCCAGAAGCAAAGCCAGGAGGGACTGCCCCACAATGTTCCATACTGGGAGCTCCCTCCCTGGCCCAGCCTCCCTCTGAGCCTGACACTCAGGCTTTCCCAGAATCCCCGGAAACCTTGTGCTTGGGGCTTGGAGACTTTGATCCTGACTTCCACATCCTTCGGCAAAGTACGCTTCTTCCAGATGCCATCCAGGCTAACATCCTGTCTGTCTCTTCTCAGGTCTGGGCTCCAGGGACATTCCCTCTAGAGAGCCTGGTCAAGCCTAGGGACGGCAGAACAGGCCTCCACACCTGGCCAAGGGCCTGCTCATACCGGGCTCTCGGGGGCCCTTCGGCCTTGCTCGGGGCCTTGTTCCTTTAGCTCCACACACAGTTCTAACCGGCTTGTTTTAGGATCCGAGATGAAGAGCCAGACAGACCTTGCAGCTCCTCGTTTTACAGAAGCAGAATCTCCGACAGCTTCCAGTCAGTCAGACATCAAAAGCTGCGCTGCCTCGGGCCCCCAGACTGTAAAGTGAACTTTTGTCATGTTGGGGGCACAAATAGCATAGAGGCAAGAACTCCAAAAGTGTAGAAACCTGCAGTACCGTTGGGCACCAGGGTCGAGGACCTCGGCTGGTCCAGGCAGCGAGCATTTATGGAGCGCCTGCTGTGTACCAGGCACTGTGGTGAGGGCTGACTTACTGGCCAGCACAGGAATGGCGATGCCCGTGGCCACTGACATGGAGTCTGCTGGTGGGTTGTACAAACTTCTCTGAAGGCAGAGATGTCCATTTGTCAATGGAGCAGTAGTAACAAAGCTCATCTCTAAAGAGTTCATGAGAGGCCTGGGTCCGAGGGTCCCTCCTGGCCGTGGGACCCTCCTCTGTGCCCCAGGTGACTCTCCTCCCCTTAATCTGTAAGGGGGAAGGGCCCGAGCTGCCTTGGGAGCTGGGGTTCACTTTCAATGAAATCAGAGGTCTGGCCCAAATACCCCCTGACGCCAAACTTCCTATGCCTAGGAAGCATGAAGCCCGGCAGCCTTGGGAGGGGCAGCCTTGGGAGGGACTTCGGCCAGTTTTTATAATCCCCATTTGATGGATGAGTGCTGAGGCTCAGAGAGCTCTTACCCAAGGTCAAATAGCCGGGCTATGGGGCAGAACCAGGCTCTCTGCTTAATTCGGCTTCAGGATCAGAGAGGAGGCACCTTAGAAATGATCTCATCTGCTCCCCACACTTTATAGAAGAGAACACTGATGGCTGGAGAGACTGAATGGCTTGTAGGTTCATAGCTTTTGAGCTGGCAGGGGCCTTAGAGATGATTGAGATTTCTCCTCCATTTTGCAGATGGGTAAGTTGAGGAACCGAGTGGTAAATTCAGTCTGCTTGCTGTTATGCTGAGCTGCCACGTTAAAAAAAAAAAAAAGAGCAAACAACCTTTCTTACTTCCCAGTCAGAATGTCTTCCTTGATGATTCCGAACAGTTCATCCGCTGGGGTTCTGGAGAGTTGAGCCCTCCAGTCTGGCCCCTTTGTCTTACAGAAGGGGAAACTGAGGCCGCGAGAGGCAGAAAGGGCCCGTGGGAGGTCCAGCAGTGCTTTCCCTCTCACTCATTTTGGAAGTTAGATCCCTCTTCCCGAGCTATTTTTTGCTCACAGGGTTTTCTGTTGGTTTATTAAGACTTGCTCAAGGAATCTCTCCTAATTAGACGTTAAGCCTGAGAGCCTTGAGGCAGCCCAGCCGGCATATGGGAAGCCTGCTTGCAGGGCTGTAAGTGCATGGGAGAGAGGGCCTCATCAATTTTAATCCATGTACTATATTTACTCGATGGAGAAACACCGGTTTCCAGCAGGTCCCCGGAGGGCCAGAGCCAAGGGCCAGTGTTCATCCTGGTATCGATAAAGCATTTGTTTCAGACGTGGGGGGAGGGGTGGTTCCCCTTCGCATCAGTTTTCCTGAGGCTTTTCAAACTCAGCCTAGCTGAGCTCCACTCAGCCTAGCTGAGCTCCGCAAGCGCTTCCTATTGTGGATGGTCATCACCAGAGCTTCACAATCTCCCGATCTCCCGTGCCCTCCACTCCCCACGGCCCAGGGCCATCTGGAGGGCCAGTGGTGCCATCCTCGTATCACAGATGGACAAGGCAGCGGACTAAAGTCTCACTGCCCGAGTCAGAGGAAGGGCTCCTCAGCTCCCAGGGAGAAAGCTGGAGGATACTGCCTTAGAGGTGGCCCACCCTTCATTTTAGGGATGAGGATGTCCCAAATGGCTGTCCCAAGGCTTCTGAATTCTTCTCCCGGGCTCTTTCCATTAAACCTACACTGACTGTCCAAATTGGGGATGTGTAAAGATTTGCCATGATTCCATCCAGCTGCCGTCTTGTTCTGAAGCTTCCTGGTAGATTTGGAGTGCCGTCTATTTTTTGTCTTTTTTTAAAATTTATTTACTTTTAATTTACAACATTCAATTCCACAATTCCTTGAGCTCCAAATTTTCTCCCCTTCCTCTTCCCCCACCCCAATGGCAGAGTGCAATCTGATAGAGGTTCTACATAATATTTTCACATTAAACATTAGTCAAGTTGTAGAGAAGAATTAAAACCAATGGAATGAACAGCGGGAAAGAGGAAACAAAAATAAACAACAAAGAAAGACCAAGTAGTTTGCTTCCATCTGCATTCAGACTCTGCAGTTCTTTCTCTGCATGTGGATGGCCCTTTCCATCAGGAGTCCTTTGGATTTGTCTTGTAGCCTTGCCTTGCTGAGAGGAGCCCAGTCTATCACAGTCAGTCATCAGAGACACATTGTGTCTGTAACTGTGTACCATGTTCTCCCGGTTCTGCTCCCCTCACTCAGCATCGGTTTATATAAGTCTCTCCAGGTTTTTCTGAAGTCCGTCTGCTCCTCATTTCTTATAGCACAGTAGTGTTCCATTACATGCACATACCACAGCTTGTTTAGCTATTCCCCAGTGGATGGGCATCTCCTTGATTTCTATTTCTTTGCCACCACAAAAAAAAAATGGTGTAAATGTTTTTTGTACATATGGGTCCTCCCACTTCTCTGATCTCTTTGGGATACAGCCCTGGGAGTGGTATTGCTGGGTCAAAGGGTATGCACATTTTATAGCCCTTTGGGCATAACTCCAGATTGCTCTCCAGAATGGTTGAATCAATTCACAACTCCACCAACATTCATTAGTATTCCAATTTTCACACATCTTCTCCAGCATTTATCATTTTCTTGTTTTGTCGTCTTAGCCAATCTGACTTGTGAGAAATGGTACCTCAGAGTTGTTTTAATTTGCATTTCTCTAATCAGTAGTGATTTAGAGCATTTTTTTCATACGATTATAGATGTCTTTAATTTCTTCCTCTGTAAACTACCTGTTCATATCCTTTGACCATTTATCAGTTGGGGAATGACTTGTATTATAAATTTGACTCGGTTCTCTGTATATTTTAGAAAGGAGATCTTTATCAGAGACACTGGTTGTAAAAATTCTTTCCCAGTTTTCTACTTCCCTTTTAATATTGGTTACATTAGCTTTGTTTGTACAAAAGCTTTTCAATTTAATGTAATCAAAATTATCCATTTCTTTTTTTTTTTAAGCAATTGGGGTTAAGTAACTTGCCCAGGGTTACAGGACCAGTTTTTTTGTGTGGGTGTTAAGTATCTGAGGCCAGAACCGATTCTGGGTCCTCCCAGCTCCAGGGCCAGTGCTCTTACTCACTGCACTACCTACCCGCCCCCATTTTGCATTTCTTAATGCTCTTTATGTCTTGTTTGTTCATAAAATCTTCCCCTCTCCACAGATCTGACAGGTAAACTATTCCTTGCTCTCCCAGATTGCCTATGTTATCAGCCTTTATGTCTAAATTGTGAACCCATTTAGACTTTATTTTGGTATATGGTGTAAGATATTGGTCTATGCCCAGATTCTGCCATGCGATTTTCCAGTTTTCCCAGCAGTTTTTGTCGAATAGTGAGTTCTTAACCCAGAATCAGGAATCTTTGAGTTGATCAAATAGTAGATTACTCTAGTAATTAACTATTGTGTCTTCTGTACCTAATCTATTGCACTGATCAACCATTCTACCGTGTTTTCCTGATAATAAGACACTGTCTTATTAATTTTTTTGGACAGAAAAACACCAGAGGGCTTATTTTCAGGGGAGGGCTTATTTTAATGAACATTGACAGCAATTTTAATAAACAGGTAAATGTGAACAAAAAAATGTACCTTTATTCAATAATGAATTCAATAAAGAACAGGATGACACGCTCACTGCTGCAGCTCTGATTGGATGCAGGTCGGGGAGCGGCGTGCATTTCACCGGGGGGGGGGAGGGGAGATGGTGCATGCAGAGGGTACCGTAATGTAGCGTGTAGCACAGAGGATCACCTTCACTACAGTAGCAATCTCAATAGGGCTTATTTTGGGGGGAGGGCTTATTTTAGAGGAATCTTACACAGTAAGGGGAGGGCTTATTTTCGGGATAGGTCTTATTTTCGGGGAAACATGGTATTTCTCCCATCTTTTGTTTTCACATTGCCTGTGCTTCCCTGATTCTGTTCCCCTTCCCTTCCATTATGGCAAATAATTTTTCAAGAGGAAGAAAATAAAAAAAATTTCAGTAAAACCAATCAGTGCATTACAATCATCTGGCTTTACATGCAACATTCCATTCCCCTGGGACTCTGCTTGCTTTTTCGGGGGTGGGGTGTGTCTGTGTGTGTGATGTGTCTTTGCATCTCTTTTGGGGGCCAAGCTTGGTTGATATATTTTCACATGAAGTTTGGATTGTTTTATGATGGTGGTGATTCCTTCCCCCTGACCCTCTCCTATTTCTATTATTATAGTTACTTCATATATTGTTTTCTTGGCTCTGCTGTCTTCACTTTGCATCACTTCATGCCAGTCTTTTTGTACTTCTCCGTGTTCATCTTTCTGGTCATTTCCTATAGCACAGGAATATTCCATCACATTCCTGGGCCATTAGTTGGACATTAGTTAGTCATTCCCCACTTGAGGAACATTCATTTTGTTTCCAATTCTTTGCTGTGACAGAAAATGCTACTGTCAGTATTTTGGTGTCTAAGAAGGCTTTCCTTTTGTCCGTGGCCTCCTTGAGGTACATGCCTAGCTGGGGGATTGCAGGGTCAAAGGGTGTATAAATTTTAGTTACTTGATTTCCATTTTCCCAGAATGGTTTTTTTCGGAGCCAGGATTTCACTGACAATTCAATAGTGTGCCTAGCTTCCCCCAGCCCCACCAACATTGACCATTCCTGCCTTTTGTCACCGGTGCCTGTTTTCTGGTGAAGTGGAACCCGAGGCTTGCTTTGCTGTGCATTTCTTCTCTTTGTGACTTGGTGCATTCCGACCTAAGCTTGGCATTCATTTGAGAACCGTTTGTGCATATTGTTGACTCCATCTCTATTGGGACATGGCCTTTGGTCACATGTATTTCTCTTAGTTGTTTCTGTGTCTGGAAGGGCAGACCTTGATGAGAGATATTTGATACAAAACTGTTCCCGAGGTGATAACTTCCCTTCTTATGCCACATGTGTTTATTTTGTTCGAATAAACCCTTTCCAGTTTCATGAGATCAAAATGACCAATTTAATCTTTTGTAATTTTTGTAATCTTTTGTAATTACCTCTCTCCCTTGTTTGGTTAGGAATTCATCCTCAACCCACACCTGTGAGGAGGACACAGAATAGGATTCCCGTGTGACCCTGGGCTGATCACTTGGCCTTCTTGGGCCTCAGCTTCCTTCTGTAAAGTGAGGGCCTTGGATTCAGCTACCTATAAGATCCCCTCCATCCCTAAATTATTTGCTCCTGTAAAACCCCAGGTGGTAGAGAGAGCTAGCTGCTGCATCTTGGATGGAACCTGCTGGTGCTTGCTGAGAGCCTCAGGTCCGGAGGGGTCGGGGCTCAGGTTCTGAGCTTTGACACCCCAGTTTATCTGGGATACCTCCCCCTCTACCCGGTGGCTTTCCCCACTTGCCCCACTGAGGCCATGTTAGTATTCTCCTGTTTCCTGGGAGTGCATAGACAAGGAGGCTGGCAGTGGACACTTGGCACACCTCCCAGACTGTGCCCCCAGACCTCGTGGAAGCACCTACTGCCTCAGGAAGCGTCCAAGGCCAGAAGGTGTTGCCAGGTGAGTCTCCTGTGACTCAGCAGGCTCTTGTTGGAGACCAGGCCAGTATCCTGGCCTGCCCTAGGCCTGCTGGGCTGGGACACCGAAGCCAGCAGATCCGATTCCAAGGGCAGCCAAGGCCGAGGACAGTCACTGGATCTCCCCGCTTATCTTCTGCCCAGAGACCCAGCAGCAGGCCTGGAGGGGGTGGGGTGGTGGAAGGGGGAGAGCTGGGCTCCAATAGGCCCTGAAAGGAAAGGCCTTCTCCTCTTGGCTCTGTTCACCTAGCCGGGCCCTGGCCTTACTACGCCTCTCTTCCTCAGCAGCCTCCCATCCCCCAGTGGCTCACCGGCGCATTTTGTGCACAAAGCTTTATGGGCATGTTTGGTCTCTCTGTTAGAGGATAAGGGTCACAGTAGGTTCTTAGTAAATACTTGTGGACAGACCAGACATGTACTTCTGACTCCCGACAGCACCACTTTCACCAGAAAGGACCTCTCTCCAGGAATTTGCAAAGCTTCCTCCCTCTGCCCAGTGAGGCTTAGGCACAGACTGGCTCCTGGGCTGCTTTGGTGTGTGTGGAAGTCACTGGGCTTAGAGCCAGGGGCCTGCCACTCTCCCTGGAGTCACAGGTTCAAGGCTTGCCCCTGACTCACCAGCTTTGTGAGCAGGGCAGGTGACCTTATCTTTAGGAATCTCAGCCAGCTCTCAAAGGTGTCTCTGCACTGGGAATCTGGGTCAGCGGTCACGGATGGATATTGTCCACAGGGATCCATCCGGCATTACAAGCCAAGAAGGGAACAATCCCTGCCCTCCGAGGGCTTACATTCTCCTGGGCCTCCTTCTGCTCAGCTGTGAAATGGGAATAATAATGTGGCATGACCTGCCTAAGAGGGTTACCTGGTAGAAGACACTGCGGAGATGGGCAGGTTTGAAAGAAGTTTTACTTCTACTTATGATAATAGAGTAGCATTTATGAGCAATTCAGTTTAAAGGCTCAAAAAAATAAACTAAAGATGGATGCTTGCAGCTTTAGGGCCATTCCCCAGGCAGGATCTGGAGACATCATTACCTCCAAATATCTGAAGGCCTGTCTTGTGGAAGAGGGGATGGATCTCTTCTGGCCTTAGGGGGCAGGGCTCAGACCCACTGGGTGCTGGGAAGAATTGGCAGGGAGGCTCCGTGGAAGGAGATGCTTCCTGAACAATCCAAAGGACTAATGCAGAGGTAGTGAGCTTCTTGTCATTAGAGGTCTTCGAGAAGAAGCTGACTGTTAGAATATCGGCGATGGTCCATGTGATGGGGGAGGGGGATGGTTCCTAAGGTCTTGTCCACCTCTGAGTGCCCAGGGCTCTGGTTGGCCAACTTTGTATCTCATATGGCTGGTGCAAAGTCCTGAACATGGCTCCATGGCATGGACCCAGCCACTCACCCAGGCCCTGAGCCCCAGGTAGCGGGGCTCAGAGTAGGGCATCTCATCACAGCCCCTGATACTGGCTTTCCTGGGGAGGGGTCAAGGATGCAAACTCACTCACTCCTCTCTGCCTCTCCTGAATACGCGCCTTTGGTCTCCACTTAGTCTCTGCTGTTCTGCCTGCAGAGCTGACTGTGCCTTTGTCCCACCCAAGGGTCCTTTCTTCTGCCCCCCCCCCATTCTAACGCCCACAACCTGGACTGGTCTTGTGGAGCCCTGAATGACCAAGGTGTGCCCCCCACCCTGGACACAAAGCTGAGCCACCTTGGCTGGAAACTCCTGATTCTGCCACTTGGGCCAGGGTATGGCCTGAAAGCCAGGGGCATCTTGACTCGTGGCCATTGAAGGTCTCTTGGTGCCACTCCTTCATTTTACAGAGAGGGAAACTGAGGCCTAGGAAGCTTGGGTGATGATCCCAGGCTCACACGGGGAGTTAGAAATCTAGACTAAAATGACTTGGAACCTTTTAGCAGCCCTGGCTTAGGGGCTTGTTTATGATTTGTCTAAAGACAGAGGGAGCCACAGCAGGAAGTAGTGAGGGCCCTGTCAGCTCAGATCTGTAAAGAGAAGGTAGATGATTCTAAGTTGGGTATGGCTCAGAAAAGACTTCAGCTCAGATGTGGGTTAGACTAGGTACCTCTGAGGTCCTGTGAAGCTCAGACTTGGGGATACCAGGCTTGAGAGGCTGATCTTACCTGGTTAAGGGAACATATATGGGGGAACAGAGAGAGACAGACAGATGGCAGACAGAAGGAAGAAGAGAGGAGGGAAGCAGCATGAGGCAGAGAATCCAAGAGCTTTCGGTTTGGATGCAGAGGGTGTGGGGTGAGTCCTGGCTTTGTTATTTCCTATCTGCGTAACCTTAGACAACTCGATTTCCCAACTTTGCTTGCCTCCTCTGGAAGAGGAGGGGCTTGGACCAAATGCTCTCCGAGGTCCCGTCCAGTGCCAGAGCTCAGCTGGGCTCTTCCTCGCATGCTGTGGTGGCGCACTAAGAGAAGCTTAGAATGTTTTATCTGGCAGAGCCTTAAAACGGGAATGTCAGAGCTGGGCGGGCGCTTGGAAGCGTCCCATCCTCTCCCACCTCTGACAGATCATCCCCTCTCTGTCCCCCTACTTTATCTCTTATTTTGAATCTCTCCCTGTCTCCCAGCTCCTTCCCTACTGCCTGCAAACATCAATAATAAATAAATACTGAAGTGCCTGTTACGGGCCAGACCCACGTCTCTGCCGCCCTTGACCTGCTCACTATTGTGCTGTATCTTTTCTGCCCTTTGTAGCTAAACTCCGATGGGGGTCTCCACTTCCTGCCCCTCCTTCCCTTCTTAGCTCCCTACAGTCTGGCTCCCCACCTTCTCACTCCACCCAAACTGTGCTCTCTGGTGACCAGTGATCTCTCAGCTGCCAAACCCAGTGGTGTTTTCTCAGTCCTCATTCTCCTGGCCGTGTCTTGCAGACTTCCATGCTTGTCGCTCACCCTCTTCTTCTTACTCTCTTCTCCGCAGGTTTTCAGGCTGCTCCTCTCCAGGTCCTCCTCCTGTCTCTCTGGCGGGTCCTCCTTTGCTGGACATTCCTTTCCTTTGACTAGCGGTGTACCCCACGGGTCTCCCTGGGCCCTCTGCTCCTCTCCCTTGAGAGTACTTCACTTGGTGATCTTATCAGCTCCCTTGTGTTTAATTATAATTTTTATGCTGACAATTTTCAGATCTCCTGACCTCCAATCAACTGCTTCTCGGACATCTTGAACCAGATGTCCAGTCTTTTAGTTGATGAGTCATATTCAACTCTCTGTGACCCCATTTGGGGCTTTCTTGGCAAAGATATTGGAGCAGTTTGCCATTTCCTTCTCCAACTCATTTTACAGATGAGGAAACTGAGGCAAACAAGGTGAAGTGACTTACCCAGGGTCACACAGCTAGTTAATGTCCGAGGTAGGATTTTAATTGAAGTCCTTCTGACTATATTCACTTTGCCGCCTAACTGCTGGGATGTCTAGTAGACATCTTAAACTCAGCATGTCCCAAACTGAACTCACTGTCTTTCCCCCGAAACCTTCCTACCCTCTCTATCACTGTAGAGGGCATAGCCATCCTTTCAGTCCCCCAGGGTCCCACCCTCGTGGCCATCCTGGACTCCTCACTATCTCTCACCCCCCACATCCAAGCTGTTGCCAAGGCCTGTCAATTTCACCTCTGTAGCATCTCCTGTCAATTTCACCCATGCAGCACCTCTTGTCAATTTCACCTCGGATAGCCTCTTGTCAATTTCACCTCTGCAGCACCTCTTGTCAATTTCACCTCTGCAGCACCTCTTGTCAGTCTCACCTCTGCAGCATCTCTTGTCAATTTCACCTCTGCAGCATCTCTTGTCAATTTCACCTACTATAGCCTCTTGTTAATTTCACCTCTGTGGCATCTCTTGTCAATTTCCCACCCCCCCCCCTTTGCAGTATCTCTTGTCAATTTCACCTCTGCAGCATCTCCCCTATAGTAGCCTGTCTTTCCTCTGACCCTTCACCCTGTTGTAGACCCTTATCACCTGGCCATTATCATCACCTCATCATCACCTGGACTACTGCAGTAACTGTTGGGGGTGGGGCATGGTTTGCCTGCCCCAAGTCTCTCTCTGCTCTAGTTCATCCTCCATTCAATCACCAAAGTGATTTTCCTAAATTGGAGATCTGTTCATGTTACACACACCCCTCAATAAACTTCAGTAGCTCCCATCACCTTAAGGACCAAATGCTGGGTATGCAAAGCCCTTTATAACCTGCGCCCTCCTGCCTTTTCCAGCACATACTGCCCCATACACTTTAATCCTGTGACCCTGTGCTCCTGGCTGTCCCAACAATAAGACCCTCCATCCCTCGGCTTTGGGCATTTTCTCTGCCATCCCCTTGCCTGGAGAGCTCTCTTTCTCTCCTCATCCTGCCTTCTGACTTCTTTGGCTTCCTTCAAGGCCCAGCTAAAATCCCATCTTCCTCAGCCCCTCTTAAGCCTTCCCTTTATCCGGCTTGTTTGTTAGCCTTCCCATGAGATAGTGAACTTCTTGAGGGCAGGGACTGTATTTTGCCTCTTTGTGTCCCTAGTGCTTAGCACAGTGCACGCCCATCCAAGACACTTAATAAATGTTTACTGTCAGAGATGAGGGGAGAGGGGATTACGGCATAGAAGAACGGCGTGGGGGGGACCTTATAAAACAGGTTATCAGTGAGGCCTGAGGACAGGGGATGGCAGGGCTGGGGGGGGGGGCCCTTGGGGGGGGGGGGGGGGGGGGGGGGGGGCCTAGAGGAGGGGATGGGGGGGGTGGGGGGGGCCTTAGAGCAGGGGATGGCAGGGCTGGTGAGGGCCTTAGAGCAGGGGATGGCAGAGCTGGGAGGGGCCTTAGAGCAGGGGATGGCAGAGCTGGGAGGGAGCACTTCTATGTGATCCCAGGTTAACCTCTGCTATAGCTAGGTTGTTTGCCAACTTTTTCCTGGCACATGATTGTCTTGGGATCTCCCAATGATACAGTTGGCTCCTTAACACCCAAGTAAAGGGTGTAGCGGCAAGAACGCTGGTCTTGGAGTCTAGAATCCTGACTTTCTTCCCGCCTGAGTGAGCTTGGGCCAATCATGAAGGCCCTGAGCTTCTCACCTATATAATGGAGCTCATACTGTGATGGGTCCTTCCTTCCTTCCCTCTCAGGGTGATGAGTGTCTAGTGAGAGAGACAACACATGGGCTGTGCCTAGTGCCCTCTTTTAAGCCCTCTCCACGCGTTGGCCATTGGTGACCCAATGTGTGATGTGACTGGACACGTTTCTCTGCCTAGGCAAGGAAACGCCTGTGGTTCTTAACCAAAAGAAGGCCAAATTCTGAATCTGTGACAAGCCTGCCCCAGAGGGTGGTGTTGAAGATGGGACATTTTAAGACTTTTCAGTAACTGCCCTGACAGTATGTGCTGGCTGTGGGCTGGAAGCCCTGCGAGCATCTGCCCTGGGGATGTGTTTGGATTAAGAACGAAGGCTGATTTGCTGTTGGAATCAGCTTGGTAGTAAAAAGAACTCACTAGCAGAATCAGACTTGACCACACCAGCTCCCTTCCACCTCGTTCCAGTCTGTGCTCCACACGTTCCCAAAGCACAGCTCGGACCTTCCGCCTCTGAGCCCTCTGGCTCCCCAGGGCCTGGCCCTCCCTTCACAGTCTGCTGGCTGCTGCCCTTGCAGTCTTCCTGTGCTCATTACTCTCCTCCGCACACTACGGACCTGTTGGCGGTCCTTGTAACTGACACTTCATCTCCTGCTTCCTTGCCTTTGCCCATGCTGCCCCCGGCCTAGAATGCCCTCCCTCCTCACCTCCACCTCAGGCAGTTACCTCACCTGCAGTTTGCCTGGAGTCTCACATGGAACTGTACGTTAACCTAGAAATTCAAATGGTTTAGATTAAAACAAAGCATGGTGTGACAACAGCAGCAACAAGGCCCCATTGATTTTTTTTTCATTGTATACAAAATGCCCGGAAAACAGCTTCTTGTCTGAAATCAGGAGGTCTTCTTATTAAAAGACTATTTACAGGACTGATTTGCTCAGTCCGCTGGGGCAGGGAGTGTAGAGGTCACCTATGGCAGAGCTCCAGTCCCTCAGCACATCCCAAACTGACTTCCTTATGTCCTCCCCTGGCCCTGCCTGACCCCCTCCCCTGGCCCTGCCTTCCACAGTCACTGTTTCTGCCTTCCTTCAGTCCTTTTGACTCTCACATCTAATGAGATCTCACCTGTCATATCTAATGAGTCACCAAGGCCTGTCATCACACCTTGGAAATGTTTTTCCACCCTGTCCCCTCCTCTTTTTTCCTGCAGCTATCACTCTTACCAGCCCTCTGCCACCCACCTAGCCTGGTCCAAAAGACTCCTCTGGCTTCTGATCTGCCCTTTACATTGTTTCCAGAATAAGCTTTCTTATGTATATATTTAGTCATTAATCAACAAGCATTTTGGGGGGCCTACTATGTGACTGGGGCTGGAGGTAAAAAGGCAAAAATTGAAACCACCTTACCACCTCCTGCCCCCAAGGAGCTTTCATTCCCTCCAAGGGGAGAGCAGGCACACGGAGAAGAAAATAGGAGCAGATCCAGAGTCATCTCCATGCAGGCCCCAGCCTTCTTTATCTCACCACATGGCCGTGCGATGACCATGGAAGGAGAATCCCAGGGACACCGTCTAGAGCAGTCATTGACTTGGACCCCTTCGGCTCTTCCTCTCTCCCCTCCCCTCCCCCCCCACCCCCAGGCAGGGCTTCTTTGCTCTGCCCAGACTCTTGGCCCAGTGCTCAGGGCAGCTCATGGGTCAGCTCTTCTCTCCGGATTTCTTTGTGGTGACTTCCTTGTATGTATGACTCCCTGCCCTCCCAGTAGAATGCAAGGTGCTTGTTTCCATATTTATTTTTTGTCGCGCCTAGCCCAGCGACTGGAATGTATGTAGTAGGCATCCAGTGCGTGCTTGTGGGATCCCCCTGAATCTCATCTGGTTATTTCATTCTTAACAAGATCCCCCCTTGGAGGCCACAGACACCGATGTTTGCTAGCTGTGTCCCCTTCTTCAGCCTCAGTTTCCACCTTTGTAAAGCAGGGCTCGTAGATGATGCCAGCCTTGCGGTGCTGGTGGGAGGACAGGGTTCACCAGTGCTAGAGGAGGGGGCAGGGCCGGCACCCCCGGGTCACGGTCATAGTCTGTAGTGATGTGGCCGCGGCCCCTTGGCTCTTTCCATGTCATTGAATTGAAAGCAGCACAAGAGGAATAGTTCACTGAATAAACCTTTACCAAATGCCTGCGCTGGCTGCTCTGTGTTGGGGACTGGGGCACAACCCAGCCCCTGCCCCACCGGGCTTACAGTCTACTAGTGGGGCTGTGGCACGGGAGTTAAGGGAAGGCCAGATGTGAGGGAGGGAGGCCACTCTCTTTCCATAGCTGGAGAGGAGGGTGGTCCAGGAGAGCTGCCTAGATCAGAGGGTGGCTTAGAATGTCGCTGTGGCCCGCCTTCAGCACCAGCCAAAGAGGAAGCCTGGGAAGTGCTGTGAGCAGCTGAGCCATGTGGGCACGTCGGTGAGCCGTGTGGGCAGCTTCGTGGAGCCGTGTGGACACGTCTGTGAGCCGTTTGGGCAGCTTTGCGGAGGTTGGGCTGGAGAGGGAAGGACGACTGAGGAGCTTGTTACGAAAGCCCAGGCAAAAGAGGGTGAAGGCCCGAACCAGGGCTGCAGCCGTGAGTGGGAAGGGCATTGTGAATGGAGGGAGGAGAAGTAGAAGCCCTGCCATGGTTAGGCCGGGGGTTGGCCCTGGATTTTTTGCCCAAGTTGCTCACCTGCAGAGACTCCTGTGGCCTCCTGGTCAGCAAGGCAGCTCCCTCTCCCTTCACCAAATTCTGGTTGCCAAAATAAGCCCCAGCATCCCATGTGGAAAGAGATCAGGAGCCACCCTTCCCTCTGCCCTCCAACCTGTTAGTCTGGTCGAGCCAGGTAGGCCAGGAGGTGGCCCCATCCTGTTCTTTGATTCCCTTTTGGTGCCTGGCTCAGGGATGGGCCTGCCAAGAGTACCTCTGATGTTGGAGGTCAGGGCCCTGGCAGGCTGCGCCCACCTGCTGCTTGGGATCGGCCTTTGTCCCTCTGAGCAGCCGTTACTCAATCAGCTTGTGGTGACTGGCTCCCAGGTATGGCTGTTTCCAGCCAGTTTGCCTTAGTTTAGTGTTTAAAAGACTGGGCTGTCACTGGGAGACTGGGAGCTGAAAACCATTGAGGCCGATGTGAACAGAGAGGATGTGGTGAGTGGAGCTTCATCTGAATCAGCAGGAAAGGTTGTGTTGAAGGGATTCTCTCTGAGGCTTTTTTAAAATGTTTAAATATTAAAAATCCAGTGGTGTGTAGCCCTTTCTTTCCTAGCCCTGATTGGGGTTTGTGTGTAAGGTGCAGACTTTGAGGGACCTTTACTGCCTCAGGGGACCCTTACTACCTTCAGGGGGACCCTCACTGCTTCCAGGGAACCCTTGCTGCCTTAAGGGGCACTCTCACTGCCCTAGGTTTGCTCAGCGTTGCTTCTAGAACCTACTGGTGGCCTCTGGGGGAAGCGTCAGTTAACAGAGGGGTCAGGGAAGAGGTAGATGGGCTATTTCTTTAATGCTGCTTTGCTGGTGTGACTGAGGGGGAAGTTCAGCCCTTGTTGAAAATACTTGGAAAGGCCTCCGCTTTTTTTCCTTCTGTAGTAAGCCCAGACAGTCTTTTGGACTGTTGATTCTGGAGACAGCACATTAGACGGCCTGTACCGCCATGGTGACCAAGAGGTCTGAACTGGAATCCCAGCTCTGCCTCTGACTTGCTTCATCACTTTGAACAAGTTCCTGGCCCTCTCTGAATCTCAATTTCCTCATCTGTAAAATGGGGGTGATGATACTATGGCCTTCTCTGGGCCACTCTAAGAAGACTGCCTTTTTCCTCCTTAAAACATGATCTTAGTGGGAGGGGTTAGTTGGCCTTTATTTTTCTTGGGTCATCAAGCTAAGCCTCAGGTTTCATTATTCAGAGCTCTGTCATGGAATGTGTGGACACATGACCGGTCTGCCAGGCAGGATGGTGCAGTGGGAAGGATGCTGGATTTGGGGCCAAGAGACCTGGGTTCAAATCCCAGCCTTCCTCCTTGGGGGACTGAAGTGGGCTTGTCTCCATGGCCCGGAGAGCACAGGACCCAGTATGGAAGGGTCTTGGAAACTATTTCGTCCGACACTCTTGTTTCACAGACAATGAAACAGAGCCAGGAGAGTCTAGGGGCTGGCTCATGGACCTCCAGCTTCTAGGTGTCAAAGTAGGGATTTAAACTGACTTTAAATCAAGATCAAGCAAACTGCTCTCCAGGTGGAGCCCTTTGACACATGTGTGATGGGAGGCATCCTTCTGCTTCCAGGATGGCTGCCTCTAGGAGGAGGAGGAGCGGAAGATCAAGGCAGGTCAAAGAGAGGGAATGGTGAGAAAAGGAGGGAGAGAGGAAGAGGGGGGAAGGGGAGGAGGGAGAAAGGAAGAGGGAGGAAGGGAAGGAAGGAGAGAGAGAAAAGGAAGGAGAGAGGAAGAGGAGGTAGAGAGAAAAGGATGGAGAAAGGAAGAGGGAGGAAGGGAAGGAGAGAGAGAAAGGGAAGGAGAGAGGAAGAGGTAGAGAAAAGGATGGAGAAAGGAAGAGGAAGGAAGAGAAGGAGAGAGAGAAAGGGAAGGAGAGAGGAAGAGGGAGGAAGGAAAGAAGAGAGAGAAAA
>NW_027186297.1:713080-715951 GCF_028583685.1 Petaurus breviceps papuanus
GGAAGGGAAGGAGAGACAGAGGAAGAGGGAGGAAGGGAAGGAGAGAGAAAAAGGAAGGAAAGAGGAAGAGGAGGTAGAGAAAAGGAAGGAGAGAGATAGAGAGAGAAAGGGGGATAGAGCCTGACAGATCAAGATGGACTCTGCTCCCCAGTCCAGTAAAAGGAGCTGACCCCAGGGTCCCCATCCTGCCCTGCCCAGCAGAGGCTCTGTGTGTGTGTGTGTGTGTGTGTACCTATTAGAAACAAGAGTTCCTGCTGCAAACCAAGCCTTCAGATAGTATTGGGCGGACAGATGAGGGGGAGAGCCAGGAGGGAGAGCAGAGTCTGGAATGGAGAAGCACTCTGATTTCATTTTCTTGCATGCTAAATCTCGGACTGGAATGAGACATTGAGACAGCTCAGGGGAATTGGAGAATGAGTGGAAAGGGGGGCACACAGACTGAGACTTTGCTTGGGCCCAGCCTGCCAGGTGGGAATGTGCAGATAATGGCAAAGGAGAGGCGGAGGGCAGGGGAAGGTGGCCTGACTGGCCCCCAGCATCAGACAGCCAGAAGGAAAAGCTGCTGCTGCTTTATCCCCATGGGTCCGGGGGTACCCCTATCCACCTAGGAGCAGGGGCTATGAAGGGAGACAAGGGAGCAGCTCCAGGAGGGGGAAGGGAAGCAGGTGTCCAGGGAGGAACAGGGCAGACAAGGTGGGGAGAGGCTGTCAGCCGGGCTAGAGGAGTTCAAGCTTGAGGACCTTGGAGAGCTCCAAGGAAACCCCTCCATTCCTGGAGGAGGACAAGGGCCTTCACCCCAGGCCCAGGGAGGAAAGCGCAGCCTGGAGTGCTGTGGAAGGCTTTCTGGTTCTCCTGCCATCAAATGAGATGGCTAATGGCACATGGTCTGTGCTGTCTAAATGTCAGCTGCTGTTACTGTTCTCACTAGGGCTGTTTTGATCACCTCTCATTTAGCAGTAAGAGGGTAGTTGGGTACTTCCGATTGTCCTCTCCAAAGGAAGGTCAATTTTAATGACCAGAAGCTGCCCATTTAACTTGGGGTTTGCTGGCTAGATTTCTTTCTTTCCTTCTTTCTCTTTCCTTTTCTTCCTCCCTCCCTCTTTCTCTCTTCCTTTCTTCCTCCCTTCCTCCTTTTCTCTCTTTCTCCCTTCCACCCTCCTGTAGCAGCAAGCACCCCAGCGTCCCCAGGGTGGCTGCCAATACAGGTTCTTGGATCTGCTTTGATAAAGGAAAGCAACTCAAAATGGGTTAACAAGCTTACTTTAATCAGTCAAACATATATGTTTACCTAGTTCAGGGGAAAAAGGTCAGCACCCCGAACTTCAGAATATACAGACAGAAGTTACAAGACAGAGAAACAGATCAAGTAGACACATTTCCAAACTGTCCAACTATTACATCCATACCAAACAACATCTGGGTTTTTCAAAGCCGAGGGGGGGGGGCTCTCAACAACCAACGGCTTCCCAGAATCCAGATCAAATCACAGAACACTTCTCCAAGTGAGCCCCAAAACAAAGCTACACATCAGGGCTTATATAGCCTCCTCCTGGCTCAGAGAATGTAACAACCTTATTGACTCACTGGCCAATCAAGAAGTATCTATTGAAAAACAAGCCTCCCACCCCAGGCTTCAGGTGCACTTTAGCCTAGGGGCAGGGAAGATCTTTACATTTACATTCCCATTACACCTCCCTCCCTCCCTCTCTCTCTGTCTCTCTCTCTTTCTTTCTTTTCACAAAACCTTAAACCCACTTTACTCTGAAGCTCATACCTTGGACCACAATAGGTCCCTGCCCAAAGTCCACTTAATGGCTGTATTTTGGGCCTTCCTGGTTTACAGTGAATATCAATGGTAACTGTTTCTCTTTGGAACTCCAAGCCTGAGTATCTTCAACCCTCTTGATTTTTTTTTTCCTTTTGGAGGGCAATTGGAGTTAAGTAACTTGCCCAAGGTTACACTGCTAGTCTTTTTGTGTGGGTGTTAAGTGTCTGAGGCCACAACCAAACTCGAACTCGGGTCCTCCTGACTCCGGGGCTAGCACTTTACTCACTGCAGCCACCTAGCCTCCCCTCCCCACTTGCTTTTTGCTTTTGCTTTTTCTTCTTCCTAATTAAGGGGGCTATCCCTTGACTCACTTCTTAAAGAGGCCTATGCACTGAATGGGCGTTACCTCACGCTTAGTGAGTATGTGAAAAGGCCTTAGCCTAAAAGGGCCAGGGTCTCCCATTGCATCCTGGGCCATCTTCAGTTGTCCTGATGAATATGTGGCCACTGGACCTAGATGGCTCTGGAGGAGAAAATGAGGCCGGTGATCTGGCACAGCCCTCCCTCACTCAAATCTAAGTCAACTGCAAGTCATGTCATCTCCCTGATGCCACGGTCCTCTTCAAGAACGAAAGACAAACATAACAACAGCAAGAGAGTAAGAGGGCTTGGGACTCCTGGGCTCCTAATGTTGGAAGGACAGCTTTGGGGGCACTGAGTCCAACCCTGTGACCCAGCGTCAGAGTTGGGGCAGGGGGGAGAAAGACCTTGGACCTGAGAACACAGAATGTCAGAGCAGGGAAGAACCTTAGAACACAAAATGCCAGGGAAGAGAGACTTTAGAACAGGGGATGTCAGAGCTGGGAGGGAGCTTAGAACAGGGGATGTCAGAGCTGGGAGGGAGCTTAGAACAGGGGATGTCAGGGCTGGGAGGGAGCTTAGAACAGGGATGTCAGAGCTGGGAGGGAGCTTAGAACAGGGGATGTCAGAGCTGGGAGGGAGCTTAGAACAGGGGATGTCAGGGCTGGGAGGGGCCTGAGGACAGGGGATGTCAGAGCTGGGAGGGGCCTGAGGACAGGGGATGTCAGAGCTGGGAGGGAGCT